>NC_141311.1:5345000-5945000 GCF_037954325.1 Fistularia commersonii
TGACCAGGTAGCTGATGAAGAACCTTTGGAGAATGAATGGATTTAATTTACAAGAAGAGGAAAAACCACGCATTCACTGCCCTACAGTCCACAACCAAAATTAAATCAAACGTTTTACTTTGGCAAAATACTGTATCTACCTTACTGATGTTGGTATAAAGAGTGCTGATAAGGGATATAAAATATAACCAGTAGACAATGAGCAAGCAGCCAGTTGGTGAATGGTGAACTTATGCTACTCTGTTGAATTCTTATACAGTATTTGTAAATCTGACTTTGAAAGAGTTAGTGCCACACCAACCACGAACCTTAACGCACTTAAACTGACATGAAGTCATGTCTTTTAAGACATTTTTGGTAATGCTTACTCTTATTTTTTGTGCTATATCTTGGTTATTGAATTGTTTTGTCATTTTTGGGTTTAAATACGTAAGATCATGTTGTCATGTTTCAGTTTTGTGTGCAGTGCCCTTCAGGAATATAAAATGACAAATAAAAATTACAATCAAAGGCAAAATCTGTGAGAAATTGAACCCAGTTTAACAAGCTGTGTTGAATATCTCTTCCAAAATATCCCCCTTAACTGCATACCCTTTTAACCTGTGTGGTTTGGCAAAGTAGAAACAAAAAAAAACAAAAAAGAAACTCAACACTGCTCCATATCAAGGGTGTGTGTGTGGGAGACTAAGTGTCGGGGAGACAAGCCAGTAAATTTTGCTTATATCTCATTAAAATGTGAAGGCAGTACAAGTTTTTTGGTGAGTGACTTATAAACTAGAGAGGATGCAATGGATATTGGATTAATATTGAACATCATCCATTACATTCTGTGTATAAATTTGATAAAGTTAATAATCAAGAAATGTGATCCTGAGGATATTGTCCTCCTTATCTGCAGGAGGCCCTGTTAGGCGATGCCTTTGCCTAGAAGGAGAAAAAATAACATGATCTCATCTCTCTGTGGTATAGGATGAGGCAAAGCGGCGGTCAGTCTCCCTTGATGAGACGCCACGGGGCAGCTGGGCCTCAAGTATCTTTGACCTGAAGAACTCCTCCCCAGATGCTCTCCTGCCATCTGTACTGGAGCGCACAGCTCCAGAGGACATGGATCATCGCAACACTGTGGCCCGTCAGCAGGGGCGCCACAGTGATCTTCTAGGCCTCTACCCTCCACCAGATGAGGTTAGTTTTAAAACATTGGCTCGTGTCTCCCACCATCACAGTACACCTTGTTCTGTTGCGTGTGTGTGTGTGCGCGCGTGTGTGTATATATACATATATATATATATTATATGTGTGTATATGTATATTATATATATATATATTATATGTGTGTGTGTGTATATATATATATATATATATGTATGTGTGTGTGTGTGTGTGTGTGTGTGTGTGTGTATATATATATATATATATATATATATATATTATATGTATATAACCTGCACTAGTTTTAGGTAACAACTGCCCAGAGGATGTAAGACTCATGTTGGTCCTGGGCGAGTTTAATAGATATTTGCGTTTACAGCAATAATCAGCAGGACCCAAGAGTGAAGAATAAACTTTTTTAAAATCTAGATGGCATCAATGAAAGTAAGATGATTTAGTTTGCAGAAGTGGACTAATGATTTGATTGCAGATTATGTCAGAAATCATGATTTAAAGGTGCAGACACAAGAACAGTCTTAGAACCATTCAAGCAATGTAGATGAGATTTCTTTTTTTTCTTTTTTTTTGTTTTGTTTTGTTTTTTGTTTTTTTCCAGTTCAGAGTAAAACTCTTCAAACCAGCCTCTATTCTTTCTTCATCTGTGTACATTTGACTACTCCGTATAGTGCTTGGTTACCATGACATCTGAGTAAATATACTGGGTGTGTGCTCTCTGTGTGTTAGGATGAAGCAGTAGAGAGATGTTCTGTCCCTGATGTGCCCAAAGAACACTGTGGCCAGAGGATCATGGTCAAGTGTCTGTCTCTGAAGTGAGTAATGTTTGAAGCACCGCAACTGAAATTTATGCATTCACAATCTATGTCATATATTACAACCCTACAATTTATATTTCAGGTTTGAAATAGAAATTGAGCCTATATTCGGAACACTGGCCCTTTATGATGTAAAGGAAAAGAAAAAGGTATTTTTCTTGATGCAGTCAATCATTTATTATTGATTTGATTACTGCTATTTTCGTTTTTTTATAAAACCCTACATAATGGTGAGGTCATGCTCTACTTATTGAATTCCCAGTTTTCCAAAGCATCTAAGTGATTTTGTGGTTTCGATCACAGAGGCAACTGTATTAAAATCCCTTGCGTGCATTTTCATTATCGTCTTTCCTTTCCTTCCTCCTCCATTGTTTCTCATTGATCTCAATCTTATTGCCAACAGATCTCTGAGAACTTCTACTTTGACATGAACTCAGATCAGATGAAGGGGCTGCTTAAACCCCACACACCTCATGTGGCCATTTCCACACTGGCCCGTTCCGCCATTTTCTCCATCACATACCCTTCTGCTGATATCTTCTTAGTCATCAAGGTACAGAAATATCCCCGTCTCACACACAACAGCAATATATTTGTTGTTAAATGTAATTTCAGAACTTCATGGAAATGAGACCAAACAATCAGTTGTGAAAAATGTGCATGGGCGTGTCAACTGTGGTGTGCTACTTTATGCAGCTTGAGAAAGTCCTTCAACAAGGTGACATTGGAGAATGCTGTGAACCCTACATGGTTTTGAAGGAATCAGACTCAACAAAGGTAATTTAGAGAATAATTAGCCTGTCCATGCCTGACAGACAGCAAGCAAATGGGGTTTTGCAAGAGCTACATTGCCTGTAGCATTGTGAATCTGCCAAGTCATGGGTCGGATGAGTGCACGGAAGGAGAGGATACTAAACTCATGTCAGATATATCTGTTGAACATTCTATGCTGAAGCAACAGCTTTTTTTCCCTCAAACCTTTTAAGTGACTAAAGTGAAGTTGTTTGCTTTATAGAAGTTGATAGATTTAGGGGAGACCAGGAATCTATGAAGCCCCCCCCTCCACTAACTACTGTTGAAGTTTTGTGTTGTGGCCATCAGATTTATTTTGCAAGAATGCAGATATTTCTTCTTGCTGTAGTGAACATGTGTGATAGGATGAGCCTCATCATACTGTGGTGTTTTTAAATCTCAAGAAAGCAATGATGGGTCAAAGGAAATCAAATCATTATGCACAGTATATGTCCAACTTTACAAGGTTTTAGCAGAAAATCTGCATTCCAATATGAGAGTCATTGTTGATAGTGTGTTGGGTGGACAAGAATAAGTCAATTTTAGAAATAATGGCTAAGCGTTTTCATTGTACTTCTGCCTGCTTAATAGTATTTATTTAGTCGCAGGCCCCTGTGGGGACAACAGTGTAAACAGTTTGTAACTATCACTTATGCTAAGAATCAGTGAAAGAAAAACCCGCTTTATGTGGGTAAAATTTTTGTTGCTCGTTTTTTTTACAGGATGTATCATCATACATTACATGTGTTTTTGTACTACATGGGTATTACAGTGTCAGCATCAGATTTGTAAAGTTATTAATTTACTTCAACAAATAAAACTCACCTGTAACATGATAAGTCATGTCATCGGTTAGCATCGTGCTCCATTCATCTATTTCTCGGAGTAATGAGATAGAGGGCTGCTTCATTTGGTAAGCCTTCCGATGAAACGGTCTGTCTCAAGTTTGAAGCCATACTACTGATGTTTTAATTTGGTATACTCATAGATACCTAGTCATAAAGGTGTTTTTGATGAATTCCTCTGGAAATAGTACAAGGACCTTGGTATCGGAGTGACCTTTTCAGAGATTGTATTTATCGTTTCAAGATTCTTTATTGTTCACATGAAAAATGTGCTGTACAGCACAATGTGAAACGTGTCATGAAGCTTGACTGGCCAAGTGAATGTATATTTTTGATGTAATATTTCCTTTCTTCTTCATGCAGCACAAAGAGAAGCTGGAGAAACTGCGTCAGCAGGCCGAGCAGTCCTGCAGTCGTCTTGGCTGTTTCCGAATGCCCTTTGCCTGGACGGCTATTCACCTTCTTAACATTGTTAGCAGTGTGGGAGGGCTGGATCGGTCAGACTCTGACTCGGACTCTGGTACTGCTGACTAACCAAATGCACAAACACTAACACTTCTTATATTTGACATGTAGTGCATAGTGCATGCTTGGCTTATATCACATTGATTATCTTCCTTTCAGAGAAAAAGGGCCATGGAACATGGAATGAGAGAAGGAAAAAGACATTTGAGCGCATGAGCGTCGGGGATGACATTTGTAACTTTGCCACTTTCCGACCTGCAACACTAACCGTCACAAACTTCTTTAAACAGGTTTGACTCTGTCCAGTAGTATTAATTTAGTGTATTTTGCATGAAGTAGTTCATTTCAGTGTTATGCAGTTTGACCAAGATATAGTTTGACATGGAAAAAAGGGCAGATTTAAAGTTTTTTTTCAAGAAAGAAGTCAATGTGATTTTTTATATGAACTATTACTATGATGACAAGCATATTTATTTTCTTAAAATAACATTTTGTCACTGGTCTGGAGTTTTACTGCTGGTTAAAATAAATTTTGAAATTTAGGATGCCCAATTTAGAATTCTGCTTTATTTTTGTTTACTGGAGGAGGGGGACAGGCTAAGTGATGAAGATCTCTACAAGTTTCTGGCTGACATGCGAAGACCGTCCTCTGTGCTGCGCAGGCTCAGGCCTGTCACAGGTGAACTTTTTAGCATCCTCCATTTTTTTAATGTTTTCAGCCCCCATGTTTTATTTGTGATCCAAATTCAGGTATTTCAAATCGAACGAAACATTTCTTTATCCTGAAACCTTACTTTGTCCTTCAGCCCAGCTGAAGATTGATATCTCTCCTGCCCCGGATGTACCTCATTACTGTTTGTCTCCGGAGCTGCTTCATGTGAAGCCTTACCCAGACCCCCGTGTCCGCCCAACCAAAGAGGTGCTGGAGTTCCCTGCTCGCTATGTATATACACCTCACACCACTTACCGGTGAGTGTACAGCCATCAAAAACATATACATGCTTTGTGCTGAAACACAGAACCCATATATATTCTTCCATGGACTTCATGTGGAACTCACAATATTTCAGAAACAGTTTGTACAGTTTCAATTCATTTTTACTCTACATACCTAT
The DNA here is from genome assembly GCF_037954325.1 of Fistularia commersonii. Classification (NCBI taxonomy): domain Eukaryota; kingdom Metazoa; phylum Chordata; class Actinopteri; order Syngnathiformes; family Fistulariidae; genus Fistularia; species Fistularia commersonii. The sequence continues at coordinate 5,350,200 of NC_141311.1, forward strand.
TTGCAGATGAATGCTGCTTTTTTAATGTTTGACCAATAAATTAAATCTTTTATGTCTACATATTAATTAAGTCTGGTCCATAGGAGTTATTTAGAACACACAGACAAATGAAATGAGACTTTAGCAACAAAGCTTAAAAGAAAATCTCTGATACTTTCTGAAGGCTATAGACCCATTTGGACAAGAAAATCCTCCTGCCAGTAGGCACCCTTTGAGGAACTAGTTCCAACCACAGAAACCAATGTTAAAATGAAGTTCCACGTTGAAGGATTTATTCCTCAAAACGTACCTGCTTGGCACATAGTACTTTCCAAAACTTCTGGCAGATAGTCACTGCAACAATTCTGGTTTGTTTATTTACTTGAAGCTTTCAATTTCATCCACAATGTTCAAACCCTGCAGTTGCAGGCAAGCTACTTTGTCTTGTTTTTTGTGTTTGAAAAGTGTAGAACCTCAGTAGTATAAATGAAATGAAGTATAAATTTTATGTGAGTAGTTTTGTTGAAATACTCATAACTTATAAGATTTTTTTTTTAATTTATGTAGTAGAGGTAGAATTTCTGAACGAAAAAACAATTAAGATTCAAAATCATTCCACTAAAATCTTTTTTAATATGAATTTGCCTTTATTTCATCATAAATTGCTTGATGCACATTGCATTTTGTGAATTCCTTTTTCATGTTGCTAGTTCTTCAGTGTTTTTTTTTTTTTTTTTTTTAAATTTAGTGTATTCTGTTGATTACATATTTGAAGGAATATATAAATGGAAGTGAGTGCGGTGAACTGGTTATGAAACAGTTGGACCTCTTCGCCTCAGAGGTGTACACACTGGGAATAGCAGTTCTCTCGTAGATTCTGTCTGGAAGAAAACACAATAATAATAATTCAAAATAAAATATAAAAATATAATATAAATAATAATAGTTAAAAAGTTGAACAAAATGGACAGACAAAAAGCCATCCTCATAATTTGACCAATGACCTACCATCATCTGCAGTTTGGAGAGCTGTTCGTCATAAGTCTCAATATTCTGTTTTTGGAACCATGTCAAATGACGTAAACTGTTCAGGATCCGGCCATTCAATGCTGCTCTCTCCTAAGCACATAAAAAGGGGAAAGTGGGTCTCAGTCTTAACAAATATGTTAGTGCTTTTGTAGACTACATTCAGCTGGCTGCTGTGACAGTCATAATCAATGACGCCAAATCTAAAAGTATTTGCTTTTTACATTGCTGTAAAGATTTCAGCACCGTGTTATCTGCAGCTCTTTGATGCTGGATGGAAATATGTTGAGGAGATAAGTTTACAATTCCTTCACTTTTGTTTGAAGCTCCGCCTCTTCCCGCTCTATGTGGGCCAACCGGTCTTTAGTCATCTTTGCCTGAGCCTCTTGCTTGGCCATCTGGGCCTGACAAAAGAGCATCTGCCCATATTATCTTCATCTTTTACCAACGATCACAGGGCAGCTGGCAGTTTCCCCTCCTACAATGCGACATGCAGCTTTTTAATGACATCAGTGTCCTCTTATCGTAAATGTATGCAGGCGAAGGAAATATTTTGTGTTTTTATCTATCTATTTTTTATTTTTTCAGAAATCCTTTACTTTTTTTTGATGACTGTTAAAACTGTTTTTCTCCTTGATAGTATTTCACATACCGGCAGTTTATATTTTCTTTACATGCCTCTATCTCTTCCATCTACATCACCACTTTAATTCTAGTTCTCTACGAGGATCTCTCTTTGAAAGCAACCATTTAAAACTGATGTGAAATGAACTGTTGACATTTTTCTTGAAAGTTTTCTTACCTTTAACATCTGTATCACTTCTCTCATCTGTTTCTCCACCTCCACACCCTCCTCAGTCTGTTTCCCCAGCTGTCTGAGCATGCCCTCATGATTGACCAAAGCCTGGCTGATTTTAGCTAGCTTTTCCTTAGTGCTTTCATAAACATAGTTCAGAGATGCACTGACTTGAAGGATACCAAATGCAAGCATGCTGACTTATTCCTGTGGAGCAACTTTGCGTTCTTTATTTATGCCCCTGACAGGACCTGCTCGGACTTCTCTAAAACACCCAACTGTACAAATCAGGCATAGATACCAGAGCATGGTGATAATGACAATGCCACATAAACTCTCTATCTTAGCTTCCCTTTCTTCTAGTAGACCAAAAGTCTGCAGTTCCTTCAGCAGAAGTTCAGTCAGCTCAGGATCAAAATTTTCCAATTGAAAACCAAAGTGTCCAAGGCTCATTCCATGTATCTATCTGTTTCTGTAATGCAGCTGTTTCATTCCAAGTTATAGTAGCTAGATGATGGACATTGAGGGTTATGGATGAGCTTTAAATTGGATGTGCACAAACAGTACATGCAGTCCCCTGAGTAAATCATCAGCTCAGCCATAGTTCGATCCCAGGTCCCACCTGAAGTCTTTCCTTTAAGTTAAGCCTGTGATATACAAGTTTTGAAATTAAATGCTTGGAATGCATAACAATGTACATTATACAATTATGTGGAAATAAAAGAAATATATGGCTTAAAATGAGGGGGGGGAGCTCAGGCTACATGTTTAATATTTTTAAAAATATGTGACTCAGATTATACCGCAGCCTCTTGACAACCTTGTAACAGCAGCTGCTTTAAAATATGAACAAAAGTTACCTTTAATATTTAATATGGATTGGGATTGAGATCACTTAAGCCAAGCAAAATCACTATTGGCTCACACGCTTCCCTCTGAGAACATAATATTGATTACTGGTACATTTTTGCTTTTTTGAGTCTAAAATGTCCTTTCTTCTTCAGAATTTAGTTATTTGTCAAAAACTTTGTTTGATTTTATTGACAAATACAGTAGTTAAAGCCTGAATGATAGATTGTCCATCTATTGTTTGAAGTCTGTTTCAAAGTCTCTGTTTGGGAAAAATGTTCTCATTCCATCTGCCTTGCTTTATCTTCCTTTCAGGAATCTGCTTTATGTTTATCCAGAAAGCCTCAACTTCAGCAGCCGTCAGGGCTCTGTAAGGAACATTGCTGTAAAAGTTCAGTTCATGGCAGGAGAGGACCCCAGTCAAGCTCTGCCAGTGAGTCACACACATAACTGAAGTCACCAGAATGCCCTGAAGGAAATGTAACTCTAGCCAGAAAGAGCAGCTTTAGGCAGTGTAATACTATATGATTTTTTTTATTGAATTTCTTCAAAGTTGCTTTGATTCTGTTTAATGTCTCAGCATTTGGTTTTTGAGTGCATTACACAGTTCCTACATAATCTAACAGGATAGTGAAAAGTGTAAAAGTCTGTCCTCCAATCCTTGTTTGTGTGTGTGTGTGTGTGTGTGTGTGTGTGTGTGTGTGTGTGTGTGTGTGTGTGTGTGTGTGTGTGTGTGTGTGTGTGTGTGTGTGTGTGTGTGTGTGTGTGGTGGATGCTGTGGTTTTGTTTTTTTTCAATATTTCTTCTTGAAGGCCTGTAAGCGAAGCACTCAAATTATTGTTTTTTTAAGTGCTTGGTCCATTAGTGATCTCCACATGATATATTCGAAAATGGCGTAAGATGTTTAAAAAGGCAACAATCAGACCACTTGATGTTGTCTATTATGTTTTCTAGAGAGTTAATGTTCATTTATTGAAGCCTGTTTTGAAATAAAATCAGTGAACCTTATTTTATACATGTAATAAGAAAACTCCTTGAGAACTGAGTGGCATTCCACACATGTCCTTTCAAATATATAAGGTTGAGAAAACATCAAGTCCATATATTCTTTCAAATGGCAGACATCTTTAAAAAGACCAATTTTTCATACAGTTCAGAAAAAATGGAGTTGAAAGTACTCATAAAGGAAAATTGAATTCCACATAGATGCTCTTAACGGATTAGACAGCGAAACCTGATAAACCTGAAGATAAGGTGACATTGAGTCTATTGAATGCATTGACAGGCTGGGTAAGAGGGTTATGAGTCAACAAATAATGCTGCCGAACACTGACTTCGATGACATTGCTTCCGATTTTCAAAGCAGAAGAAATACAATGTTTTCAATCCAAGCTACTTTATTTGGTATCTAAATGTCTCTTTATTAGATACTTTGACAAGTATATTGCACCTTTGTCTTTTATACTATTTGACAAGCAATTCTTATCAAAAGTTATATTGATTACTCTATTTTTTGAACAATTGATGTTTTCGTACACACTCCCACATTTCATCAGGTCATCTTTGGAAAGTCAAGCTGTGCGGAGTTCATGAAAGAGGCATATACTCCTGTCATCTATCATAACAAGTAAGGCTTGATAACCACTACCTCTCTGTGTTGAACCCCCTCTTAATTTCACCACACCTCCCTAAACGTTGTATTCAACTTGTGCCCCCCAGGTCTCCTGAGTTCTATGAGGAGATGAAGATGAAAATTCCTGCTAATCTGACTGACAACCACCATCTGCTGTTCACCTTTTACCACATCAGCTGCCAACCCAAACAAAACACCCCTCTGGAGACCCCTGTGGGCTACACAGTGTGTACACTCCTCAAGAATGAACACTTCCGCTCCCAAACAAACCCACACTTGTTTGATCGCTCTCTCTGCTGTCTTGCGTTCACTGAAAGATTACTTGTGTCTCTCTTCTCACAGTGGATCCCTCTAATGCAGCATGGTCGACTGCGTACTGGCTTCTTCAGTTTGCCTGTCTCAGTGGAAAAACCTCCACCCAGCTACTCTGTACTGACCCCAGATGTGAGTGTGTTTGAGGGGACTGTTTGGCTGCCGTTTCTAACTTCTGTATGATGTGACCGAGGACTAAATGACTTGTTCCCTGACAGGTTCAGCTCCCAGGTATGAAGTGGGTGGATAATCACAAAGGAGTGTTCAATGTGAAAGTGGCAGCTGCCTCCTCAGTTCACACACAGGTATTAAGATATACTTTTCCTTTCACACAAACCACAAGTTAAAACCCTTTTCAATTTGGAAAATTATAAATATAGGAATTCCAATTATCATACCCAGTAGCTGTTGGAGTTGTGCTTATGTGCGACTAAAGTTAATTTTGAAAAGAAAAAGTTAAACCTGATGCTACCCAATGATAAATACTTTTTGTGATATTTATTGTGCTTGCTCTTAAGGACCCCCACCTGGACAAGTTCTTCACCTTGGTATATGTCCTTGAAGAATATTCGTTCCCCTTTCGCCTAAAAGATGTCATCATTACCGAGGCAAACATGGAGGGAGAGCTGAAGGCTAGCATGGCTGCACTCAGGGGGGCTCTGCTCGATACCTCTGTTGGGTTCCTGCATCAACTTCTCAACAAACTCATTCAGCTCATTGTCTACCCACCTGTTATTGCTGGCCAAATTGGTGAGCATGCTCAGTAAATGTCTGAGGAGATTTAACGTGCATTTCAAGGTCACGGTTCCAATTTTGATGATAATAATGGCTTTTATAGCTGCATGACTTCCTAAAGATATTAGTTGCTGTGCTCACTGGAATGTGATTTTGAGAGGTATCCAACAGGGGTGTTTTTTGCGGCAGACACAGGAGCCAAGTGGTATATCAAAGCCTTCAGGTCCCATACACAGAAAATGGACTTTATAATGAAAAGGGACATTTTTTTTCACATAAACCATGGCAAAAAATTTTTGTAAGGCATTAATGCAAGTGTTGTTGTAATGCACGATAATCCAAAAGTCAGTGTTACACGTGTTACATGTAACCAATTGCATCTGTGTTTATCTGTGAGTGTGGCCAAGACTTTGAATTCACTTCTAATGCATAAATGAAGTCAAGAAAGTATAGTATAGTTTAAAAGTGATTTTACTTTGTCGTCATGTTTATTTGTCCACAGTAAATCTTGGCAGAGCAGCCTTCGAAGCCATGGCTTTATTGGTCAACCAGATCCACAAGAATCTTGAGGGGAATCAGGACCAGCATGGACGCAATAACCTGCTGGTATCATATATCCATTACTGTTTCCGCCTGCCCACAGCTGAGCCTTCAATGCCCCCAATGGGTGAGTTACCAGGCTCAGACATACAATTGTCTCAGAGAAGCAGAATGGGATACTCGCTCTTGACCAGTGGAAGTCACTGTATCAGATTAACACATTATTGTTGCTACCCAAGTTACATATGCCATCTTCTTGAGTAGCAGGTAACCAGGCCTATGAGATGCCTATGCAGTATGCCACGGTATCAAGAGCAACCACCCGCCCAAGCAGCCTTTTGCTGTCTCGTTCCAAGAGCATAAGCAACTCCAACCCTGACTTGGCGAGCACACCAGTCTCACCTGACGAAGAGGTGCAAAGGATCATTGGTAGCAAGGTGAGCTGTTCAAACAGGGGGCCAAAAGTAAAAAAGTAGTAATAGGATTCAAAGTGATGTTTTGTTAATTTTTTTTTTTTTTTGGTCTTATGAGTCATGACTCACCATTTTTTCCCAACATGTTATTAGCAGTATTATTTTTATTTCAAACATGTTTAAAAAAATGACACAAAAATGACCAAATCCTGTGTTTTAGCTAAATCTTGTGTCTTAAATTCAATATTTACAGTATTCTGTATGACTACACACTTTGCTTTGTCTCAGCTGTTCACCCACTTAAATATGCAAACTTCTCTGATTTGATGATACTGCTTGTGCCAGGGATGCTGTTTTGCTTTGGACCACTGGATCTCCATTCATTCCTTAGTTTTCCCTCTCCTGCTTCCCTCTATGGTTCCAGCCTCTCCACTGTCTCCACAATCTTTATTTTAGTATTTTAATGGTAATAACTTGATAATCCCTCACTGTCCAGCCACAATGTGTTTGTGTTTGTGTGTGTTTGCGGTGGCTTGTGGCAGGGCATAGACCGCTCCCACTCCTGGGTAAACTCTGCTTATGCCCCTGGGGGCTCCAGATCTGTGCTACGCCGGAACCCAAACTCCAGCTGTGAGCTAAAGCAGGTGCCAAATCCCTCCTTGCTCTTGATATCTCCGTCCCCATCCTGATTAGAGCTGCACGATTCTTATTTTTGAGATCACAATATTCTCTTCAGGGAGTCTGACTGTAAACTAAATGATTTGGCTGGATCATTCCCTTCAGCCTAAATATATAGTATAAATATATCCCAAATCCGGAGTTGCTCTTTGATTACCCTGACTGGCACTCTTTGATAAAAGCTCATTCTACACCATTGCACTCCTACCTCTAACACACATTAAATATGTGTAAATCATTCATTTTGGGGGAGGGGGGGATCTGCTACATAAAGTAACTCTTATCATTTGTTGCTACAGCTTACAGGTTTATCTGTGCTTAGATACAGATGAGCTCTTTGCTAATGCCAACAAGGCACAACTGTCGTCAGATTAAAATGGGATCAAACGCAGCCCTGAATCCAGATTGTGATCTTATTTTTATTTATCGTGCTGCCCTAATCCCAGCTGACCGCCTCTTGTCAGGCATTCTCTACCTCAATTCTGAGAAGTGGCATCTGTGCCTCTTTCCGCATTTCATCCTCCCACATTCTAACCATCATACCTTTTCTCCATTACCACACCTTGGCAATTCTTTCTCTCACTGCTACTTAACAGACCATATCTGTTGTGTTTGAGTAACATAATGGATCTTGGCTTGCACTCATCAGTTCATTCTGAGTTCTCTGGCCACCCATCCATTTCCATTCGTCCATTTTCACATCACTTTGTCCTCATCTCTGTGTTCACCTCACCATCACCCCATGTTAGACAAACGACCGCAGCTGCAATCGCATGTCTGCCTTTCTGGAGAGCGTGGCCTTGTTTTCAGTTCCCACAAGGCAGATTGCCAAGAAGGTAAAACTGGCATGTACTAAAACAAACTGTAACACACTAACCCACGTTGATGTCATTTCATTACTAACAACCATCATCATTTATTTGATTTTAACAATCTATCAATCTACCGGTTAGTTTGTAGTTTCTTCTAATACTAAGAATCTATTGTCTAAATCAAAAAAATCTTATGATTGAATCTTTTGTAACTTAATTTTTTTCATAATTCTTTAAAGAAATTATCCAATGTCAGTTTGTTTATCCTGTATTAGGGACTCAATAACCATCACATGATATGTAACCATTTTTAGAAACCGTTGCTTCTTTTGAAAACAAACCAACAAATGATATTCCTAATCTGAACAGCCCATTGAGTTTCTGTTATTGTGTCTTAATGATTCCTAAACCTGCTTTGTATTGTTTGTGTGAAGTTGCTCCACGAGGAGCTGGCGTTACAGTGGGTAGTCAGCACCAGTACAGTGAGAGAGGCCGCACTGCAGCAGGCCTGGTTCTTCTTTCAACTAATGGTCAGTATATCTTTGTACACTTTTGACATTCTTAAGGGCATTTTAAATGACATAACCTGGTGAGCCTGAAACTGCACCACAAAGTCAAGCCACAAATCAACAGCTGAGTTATTGTTACTGCAGGAAATGTCAGCATTTTAATTATCCCTTGTTCCTCTTCACTTCTAGACAAAGAGCATGGCCCATCACTTATTCCTGACATCAAAGCTGGACACTTCCAGGCGCCAGCGTTTCCCAGATCGCTTTGTGGATGATATTGCTGCTCTTGTCTGTGCCATCAGTGCAGACATTGCCAGCCGATACCATAAGGTACAGGGGCAACCAAGCCATGCCACACAAATCAACTGCTGAACGTTAATGTGTTTCAAATAAGTGGAATATTTGCCTTTAAAAATGTCCAGGAACAAGAGTGGGCTTCGAAATCTTTTCACAACTCCCAAGTGACACTTTTTCAACTTCTTTGGCATTCTATAGAACATAATTTGTTTTGTCTTGCTTTCCAGAACATTTGTACTCTTTAAGTTTAAGTCAAGTGCATATCAGGCTCTCTTCCTCTCTGTTCGTCAATATCTCTTGCTCCAGGATGTTGAACTTGTGGAGCGACTAAATAGCAGTCTGGGCTTCTTCCTGAATGACCTGCTCTCTCTGATGGACCGGGGCTTTGTATTCAACCTCATCCGTTCCTACTACAAACAGGTGCACCACCCCCTCCCAGGTCTCTTTCAGTACCACTGTATTAATGTATATATGGTCTTACTTCATACTGTGTCCAACCAATTTTTGTTACAGATCGCCAACAAGCTTAACACAACACAGAACCCCAGCTCTCTGAATGCTTTGAGAATGGATTTTACTCGTATTGTCAGCAGTCACGAGCACTACGTCACTCTAAACCTTCCGTGTTCTACTCTCAGCCCGCCAGCCTCTCCTTCCCCTTCAACTTCTTCAACTACATCACAGGTATTGGAGCTGGTGGGAAGTATTAAATTCAGCAACTCCTTATATCATTTAGAATACTTTTTTTTTTTTTCTGCAGTCACTTGGAACTGTTGTCTTCGAATTACCTCTTAAATTTTGATGACTCTGCTTAAACATTTTTGTCTGTGTTGCATGTGTAGAGTTCGGCATTTTCAAGTATGGTGCAAGACCAAGGTGTGGCCACAATGTTTGAGCTTTCCGTTCCTTTCCGACATCAGCATTTCCTGTCAGGACTGCTGCTCACTGAGCTCTCACTCATCCTGGATCCTGATGGAGAAGGGTAGGCACTTCACTAAGCAAAAAAAAAAGATGCTACATCCACCATAAGATGCATCTTTGTCTTGATGAATTAGCTGCAATATCTTTTTAACAGAATCTTGTCATTTTAAGAGCTACGATTCTATATGATCTGTTTATTACACACATTTTGTATATACAAGACCATTATCCAGCAGACTAAACATTTCCATATACCATTCCCAAATGTTCACGCCTAAAGTCCCAAACCATGGTTCACATTTTGGACACCTTGATAACAATCTCATCAATACACACTGAGCTTTACTATAGTTGACTTGCAGGTTCAGTTAATTGGGTTTCAATTGAGAAGCAGAATGAACACATTAATTGTATTTCCACACCACCAACCTCGTGATGGTATTGCTAACAGCAGGACGCTGATTTATAATTTTTGCAGTTTCATTTTGTTTTTCATTTTCAGAAGATTGCTAGATTATTTGTGCATTTTATCATACAGCATGAAAAAATGAAAATGTGAGCAAAAGTAGACTCGGGGCACTTTTTTTTTTTTACCTCCACAGAGTTTTCTTCCTGCATAAAAAAGCTATTAGTGCTGTTCACACCTTGCTGTGCAGCCATGATGCAGACCCTCGTTACAGTGACCCCCAGGTCAGAGCCCATGTCGCTCAGCTCTACCTGCCTCTCATATCCATCGTCATGGAAATCTTGAATCAGCTCCACGACTTTACCGGTCAGAGGAACATAAAATGATACCCGCTATTATCCCAACATCTCAGCATGTCTTTTAGATAGTAAGGGTGTCATCCTCAGCTATTATTAAACTTGAGAGTCTATTTATTGTGTCATTTCAGACCTCTCGCCTGTTCGGGTCCGCCATGCCTCAGCCCACGCTGACGATGCTGACCCCGACGGTAGCAACACCATAAGTCAGTCTGTTGCCATGGCAATAGCTGGCTCCCCTCTGCCGCATTCAAAAACCAACCCCTTTTCGCTCCCTACAGTGGTGAGTGACAGCAGCAGGGACCAGCCCTTTTCCTTTAGGCCTTAGAGGCTGAAAGGTCATAGATTAGCTGCAGAGTGACAGGGCTGATGTTACCTTTCTGTAACTTCACATTTTCCAAAATAATTTGTATTTTTCTCATTTATTCACTTAAGTACAGCTGTTTTTTTGCCTGTAATGTTGTTTTAGCTGTTCATATTCTGTAGAACTCTATGTAGACAAACCTCTTTATTTTTCTGGACCAGTTTTAAAGATGAATTTGTATGTTTGACCTCACCAGGCTGGGCGCCAGTCCAACTCACTGTCTGCGGATTGCAGTAGGACTCTGTTGGTGTGTTTCCTGTGGGTACTGAAGAATGCAGATGCAGTTCTCCTGGAGCGTTGGGTGTCTGATTTGTCTGTGCTGCAAATCAACCGCTTGTTGGATCTACTGCATCTCTGTGTTTCCTGTTTTGAACACAAGGTACAATAGCAATTTTGCAGCTATATACATTTTGTGACAGAAATTCAATTTGCCTAATCAGAATATTTGGGGTATCCAATATTCAGTGCATATAGGCCAGTAAATCTGCCAAGAATCATAAAAATCCTTTTTAGTTAAGCCCCACAAAGTTTAATTTACTTGCCAGCAAAAAAAAGGAATCAGTCCTAATTATAAAAAGCAGCCAGAATTTTTTTTTTAGTTTTATCTTCCATCCTTTTTTTTCAAGATGTCTTAATGTAGCTGTCCCTTTTCAATTTTGCTGTGTCACATAACGGTCTGTGGTTGTTGCAGGGGAAGAAGGCTCTGGAGAGAATCAACAGCTTGACATTCAAAAAATCTCAGGACATGAAGGCCCGCCTGGAAGAGGCCATCCTGGGTACAATTGGAGCTCGTCAGGAGATGGTCCGCCGCTGCAGAGGTACGACACATGGCTGTACAGCAATGTGTGTTTGCGTCACAGTTGTTTATAACTCTGTGTTTATAAAAATTGCTTATTTATCCAGAAAGGAGTCCCTATGGCAGCCAGGAGAACGTTAGGTGGAGAAAGAATGTTACTCATTGGAGACAAAACACAGACAGGGTTGATAAGTATGTTTGACATCTAATGTTTGCACATTGTATGGGAAAGTCAGTGATGGATTTCTAGACATGTACAAACTTGAAATGCTATTATATGTGTTTTGTTGCCAAAATTATTAAAATCTCACCAGGTCTAAGGCTGAGGTTGAGCAGGAGTCTGTGGTTGACGGAAACTTAGCAACAGAGGCGTCTCTGATCGTTCTGGATACACTAGAAATTATTGTTAAGGTAACAAAAGAAATATGTAGCCAACATCATTGTTTATTAATTGTACCATTAGCTTTCTGTAAATTCTTACATTCCTGTCCTTTTTCAGACCGTGGTGGCATCGGAGCTGAAGGAAAGTGTGTTAGGGGGTGTACTGAGAGTCCTTCTCCACAGCATGGCAGGGAACCAGAGCGCCCTCTTCCTGCAACACTGCTTCACTACACAAAGGGCCCTTGTCTTCAAGGTAAGTGTAATATTTGCTCGAAACCCATAATCACCTCAGTTACTGTATACTCAAGTAAAAACACATAAAGAAGAAAATACTGCAGTGTGTTCATTAATTCAATTTGACGTCTTCACATCAAACTTTAGTTAACCGTATTTGATATTTTGTTTTATTGTATTTTGTCCAAAAAAGAACTGATATTTGTTTCTACTTCCTTGTAAAACATTTTGTCACTTCAAAACATGCACAAAACATTATCTGTCTGATTAAGAAATTCATATTCACAGATCTTGGGTGAAACATGGATGAACAAAACATGATTACATTATAAATGGACTCAATTTTTAAATCTTTGTGTTAGACAATACAAAAAGTACACAAATGCAAAGTGAAAGTGTCTGTCTGTCTGTCTGTCTGTCTGTCTGTCTGTCTGTCTGTCTGTCTGTCTGTCTGTCTGTCTGTCTGTCTGTCTGTCTGTCTGTCTGTCTGTCTGTCTGTGTGCGTGTGTGTGTGTGTGTGTGTGTGTGTACATGCGTATGCCTGCGTGTAGTTCCCAGAGATGCTGTTTGAAGATGACACAGAGCTTTGTGCAGACCTGTGCCTGCGTCTCCTCCGCCACTGCAGCAGTAGCATCAGCTCTGTTCGAAGTCATGCTTCTGCCTCTCTTTATCTGCTAATGAGACAAAACTTTGAGATTGGAAATGTAAGTCTATATACTGTTTGAACTCTGTCTGTTCCGACATACTATTCCAGCCTCATCATGGTCATTAAACTGTAACAAAACAGCGAGCAAAATATTGTGTAAAGTAATAAATATGTTGATTATACCATTATGTATTATTTCTTTCCTCCTACCAGAACTTTGCAAGAGTAAAGATGCAGGTCACTATGTCACTTTCCTCGCTTGTCGGCACGTCCCAAAATTTTAATGAAGAGCATCTTCGCCGGTCACTTAAAACTATCCTGACATACGCCGAAGAGGATGTGGAATTGCGTGACTCACCTTTCCCAGAGCAGGTACGTATCTGATGACAATGACTCAACTCTATAATTACGAATGATAAGTGTAGCTTCTGCATCATACATTATAAATAGTCATGGAAACTGGGTGTATGTTACATTCCACAGCTATGACCACTGCAATGTTTTATTGTGCATTCACTAGATAATATGCCCTGATTTGACTGTTTCACACTGAAGAATGTCCTCCATTTGAAATTGTAGGTCCAGGATCTGGTGTTCAACCTGCATATGATTCTTACCGACACTGTAAAGATGAAAGAACATCAACAGGATCCAGAGATGCTCATTGACCTGATGTACAGGTGCAGAGACACTCTTCATTATGGCTGCTAAGCAAACTTGATGTTCCAACTAAAAGCAAAGATAAAAACAATCCCTCTTTTCCTTACCAGGATTGCCAAAGGTTACCAGAACTCGCCTGATCTGCGCCTGACATGGCTTCAAAACATGGCTGGGAAACACTCAGAGCGAGGGAATCATGCTGAAGCTGCCCACTGTCTGGTCCACAGCGCTGCACTGGTGGCAGAATATCTTAACATGCTGGAAGACTGTCGCTACTTGCCGATTGGTTGCGTCTCATTTCAGGTGAGTGTTCAGTCCAACAATGTGCATCTTTAAAAACTCCTTCATTAATGAAACAATACTACCTTGGGGTGCAAATAATGTTTTTTTTTTTTTTTTGTGCAACAGTGGGAGATGTTGGGCTGTTCTCAGTTAATGTAAATACTAGCGTTAGATTTCCGCTGATTTTAAAGTTGTGTTCATAATTGAAACACCAAAATGTTTTGTGGTTCTTATGTAATTTTGTTTGTTTGCCCACATGAAATTATATAGCATTCCCATTCATACATTGTAAGACTGCTGTCCCTTTTACATTGAAATCCACACAGTACTATGACTCCCTACATCTGGTTCCAGATCAGAAACCTGAACAATCTTCCCCCTTTTAATTCTGTCTGCTTTCATACTGGTAACCAAGTTTTAATTGCAGGCAATATCCCAGACAAAAAAAATGGCCAAAGGGGATTCTGTGTAAATGAGGCCACAAAGTGTGATAAGGGGTTGATTCAGGCCCATGCTCTCTGAAACAGGGTAAAAGTTTGAGACCTTTCTGCTCTACCCACAGAATATTTCATCCAACGTATTAGAAGAATCTGCTATATCAGATGACGTCCTCTCCCCAGAGGAGGAGGGGATTTGTGCTGGAAAGTACTTTAGTGAATTAGGCTTGGTGGGCCTCTTGGAGCAAGCAGCTGCCTCTTTTAACATGGTACGACTCAAATTCTCCAACCACGTGGTGACAGACTCCATGTTAACACAGCACGAAGTTTACTTCATTAATGTGACTGAAGGAACCTAATTTGTTGCCCACCGTACTTTAAAAATAGGCCGCCATGTATGAGGCCATAAATGAGGTGTACAAGATTCTTCTGCCCATCCATGAAGCCAACAGAGACTTCAAAAAGCTGGCAGCTGTGCATGGGAAGCTCCAGGATGCATTCAACAGAGTCTATAACCAAGTAAGAAGATACTCGCCGAGTCACCAGCATCTCACAGATTTAAAGAAAATATATCCAGATGTTTTTTTAATTAATTTCTCAATACTATTTCCAGAGTTCAGGATGGGAGGTAAGTACTTTTTTGTCATATTATTAATATTTTTTACATTTACATGTATCCTTAAGTTGAGACACTAAATAAAAAAAAAACAACATTTAAACTAAAACATATCACCTTGAAACCACAAATCACAATGTTTTAATTACATAAGCAAGTGATTTTCCTTAAACACCTCTTATTCAATGTTGTGGATGCATTGGATCCAAAAGTTTAACCAAGGGGTTTCAGATTTATCTCTTTGCCATCTAGTAAGGCTAGGACCCCATCCTCCAATGTGACTCCATTAAAAACCACCCTCTGCAATTCAGAGAATGACCAAGATGAAGTAAAAACCTTACTTTGTGTCCTTTGTATTGACAATATTTTTTCTGTCCTCCTTTGCTTGGTGTACTCTCTGCTGCCATATGGTTGAATGGTGAGTGGCAGTTTCATTTTACAAGATGATAAAATTGCATCAAACTACTCTGTTATCATGACACTCTGTTACCTCTGTTATCGTGACTATTATGTCCAATATATTTTACATCAAATATATTTTATCTTTACATACTAAAGTAAAGAAGAACTTTATGTTCAAACAAAAAGTCACATTTTCTGAATGTCTCATAGAAGAAATGCACTTATCCACAGCCATTAATGATTCGTTAATTTTGTCTATATCTATTTAGTGTTCAGCGAATGTTCGGGACCTATTTTCGGGTGGGTTTTTATGGCTCCCGGTTTGGAGACCTTGATGAACAGGAATTTGTCTACAAGGAGCCATCCATTACAAAATTAGCTGAGATCTCCCACAGACTTGAGGCAGGTTACCGTCTCGTAAAACCAATAAAGATGTCACTGGCAATTTGTGGGCACCATATTTCCTAAAATGAAATGTTTTTTCTCCACAGGAGTTTTACTCAGAGCGGTTTGGGGACGACGTGGTAGAAATCATCAAGGACTCCAACCCAGTGGACAAAACCAAACTAGACGGTAACAAGGTAACTTGAATTGCGATCTGTAACTATTAATGAAATTAGACATAGTTGAAAGATATTCTTTATTAGATAGTTCCTTTCTCCTTTCAGGCCTACCTCCAAATCACATATGTTGAACCCTTCTTTGACACTTATGAGCTGAAGGAACGCATCACATATTTTGACAAAAACTACAATCTGCGTACCTTCATGTACTGCACTCCCTTCACTCTGGATGGCCGTGCCCACGGCGACTTGCATGAACAGTACAAACGTAAAACCATCCTGACAGCATCTCACGCTTTTCCTTACATCAAGACTCGAATCAATGTTATCCACAAGGAGGAGGTAGGTGCCCTATCTCACAGATGACCCTTTCAGCAGGCTTTGGCAGTAAAGGAGAAACAAATGAGACCATAACCGTTGTCTTTGACGCTCCAGATTATCCTTGTCCCCATGGAAGTGGCCATTGAGGACATGCAGAAGAAGACTCAGGAGCTGGCTTTTGCCACGAACCAGGAGCCAGCAGACCCCAAGATGCTGCAGATGGTGCTGCAAGGTTGTGTGGGAACCACTGTCAACCAGGTGATTGTTGTAACGCTTACAAATGTTAACACTGGTCAAGCCTCAGACAGGAGGATTTTCAGATTTGATGAACAAATTCTATAAATATTGGTGAAAAGAAAACGATTGTTTCAGATTTTAAATAACTGATGTTTAAATCCCTTAATCCCCTTTGTGCGCATTACCCAGTTTACACCTTCGTTCCATGTGTTGGCCACCACAAGAACTTGCTTCAGTGAACTATTCTTTTGTCTACTTTTATATATTTATTGATGGTCTGTTAATATTGTTTTAGCCCTGCTGCTCCCCTTAGCCTCATGACCAAAAAGCAGGTTGGCCATCAAATGGACTTGTGCCAACATAGAAGACTGCAAACTTATACATTTGTACATTTTGAATATTTCCATAGATTTTAAAACCACAGAGCCCAATTTGGATGATGAATTGAGGATTATGTAAACCCCTTATAGTTGTATAGTTGTTTTTGTTTTGCTTGTTAAGGCTTGACTGTATGCCAAGTATAATTCATTCTAATTATGATCATACCGGCATGACACAGCCATTGTTATACCCATTATTTTGAATGATAAACATGTCTTTTAAAGACCACATTGTGGATATTATGTATTTATACAATTTAAGCATAATGCGTCATACACTTACATACAGAAAACATCTTGCCCAAAATGTTTACAACTAAATCACTGTATAACTCCAGCTCTATTGTAAGATAATATCTTTATTTGTCATGGCCACATAGTTAATGTGTGTTGGTGTGTTGTGTAAGAGAAAGTATGGCTGATTGTAATATTGATATTTTGTTCCACCCACCTCATTTAAAATGTCAAAACCCTTCATTTCAGTGGAATGTAAATCCCCAAACCGGTGGGGTTTAATGTCTGGCTCATTGTTTAAAGTAGTGACAGACATTCCTGAGCAGATATGTAACAGTGTCTCCCCCTGCCAGGGCCCCCTCGAGGTGGCGCAGGTCTTTCTCACCGACATTCCTGATGACCCAAAACTGTTTCGCCATCACAACAAACTGCGCCTCTGCTTTAAAGACTTCACCAAGAGGTGATGACACACTCCACATCCCAGATGCAGACTGTTATGTAACCAATAAAAACAAATACCGACTCCCTGTGTCCTCTCTGTTCTTTTCATGCAGGTGTGAGGATGCCCTGAGGAAAAATAAAGCTCTGATTGGGCCGGATCAGAAGGAGTATCACAGAGAGCTGGAGAGGAACTACAATAAACTGAAAGAAGCTCTGGGTCCTCTCATCAACCGCAAGATCCCCCAGTTATACAGAACCCTGCCAGCTCCAACTACACAAACACAACGGTAACTTGAGACATTAAACATACACGCCCACGCACAAAGACACAAACGAGGCTCTGGCTGCTTCTCTTACCCCATCAAACCTTCACTCAAATAGAGCAACATTATCCCTAAATTATATAAAAATGCAAGTCTTCATGATGTCATTCTAGCAAAAAAAAAAAAACTGTCACGTCACAAATCTTTTTCAAAAATTAATCTCAAAAGGCCGCTGCAGTTCCTGTTTGACGATGGAAACTACCACCATATGTTTTTTGTTACATATATTAAGCATTACTGCTGTGCATGTGAGCGACGGCGCTGCTGGTTTGTAATCGAAAACAGCAGCCACAGCACCTGTCAGAGTCAAACTTTTTATATTGATGTCACGTTTACATTTGAGAAGAAATATTTTCCAAAGTTCCAAAGATAGAAATGTGTTAAAAAAAATAACAAAAATGCTTAGCTCCAGCTGCTTGAAATCAACACTGAATAAAACAACATGGTTATACCTCATTCTTACTCTTTGAAAATAGATACTTATTCAAAGCCATGCTGGCTCTCGATGGAAAACCACAAAGAAATCTCATTCCAGAAATAAATCTAAAATGCTTGACTCCCTCATGATTTTTCAGATGTTGGGTACACATTTTAGAATATAAATGTAGTCAAAGCATTCTTTCTGGTCTTGTTTGTCTCTTGCAGAAACTCCTACAGCAGGTCCAGCCTTCGCAGAGTCGACTGTTAAAGAGCCGATAAGAACAAGCTTTAGAAATTAGCCCCATCTCATTCCAACCCCCCACACCCGAACTGCCACAGGCACATACGCACTGTCCCCTCCCGCATCTAGTTCGTTATTTTACCCACCCACTCGCCTCATCCCTCCTGTATCACCCTGTCATGCCATAATCCCCACCACTACAGCCACCACACATATGCAAACGCACAAACACACACACACATACATACACACACTCTTGTCACTCCTTTCCTTTGTGAACTCCTGCCGCCACCACTCTCACATCTCTCTGGGAGAAAACCCCCAGCTGTTTATACTGGAAAGTTATCTGCACTGTAAACATCATGTGAAAGAAAGCTCAGACTTGTCTGTAACAGTGACAACAGAAAGTATAAGCCCTCTGAGCGTGAACTGCTTTTAGCTTGCAAGGCAAGAGTTGCCAAACACATTTTCTAAGTCACTGGGGTATGTTCTTGACTGTATCTCTTTTCCTTTTGCCTGTGGTGTTTACGTTTCAGACGGCTATAGGATATATGCTTTGCTTTTTTTTATACTGAGATCTTTTTTATAAAAGTATACTTGGTAACATTCAGCTCCAGGTTCATTAGATGGTCCCAGGGAGTCTTCAATTTCTGTTATCAACAGACCAAATAACTGACATTCCTCAAGCGGTATATCTGCCCATCTCTCATTATGGTTTGTTATAGAGAAGAGGTAGGATCATCCTGTCCAAACTCAAGCCTCAAATCCAGCTAGGTTATACAACATCAAATGATTTAAGATAAAATCACTGTGAGTACTTAAAGGAGGGATTTTAATGTACTGCAGTAATGTAATGATAATTTACAAGAATACTCCCTCCTTCGCCCTCCTACACTGTGACTAAACTGTGACTTTTATCACCGTTCTGAATAGTCTGATAATTGTATGAAGCATTGAACTACTGGGGTAAAGCACTATATTTTTTAGGAGTCCGCTATCCTGGTTGTGGAAGATTTATTGGCATTATAGTCATTTCGTACTACTGTATAATGTTGCACTATTTTAGACCAAACAGCTGCGCATAATTATTGTAAACCACCAAATTATCAGTGCTTGTGTTATTTTATCGAGCTTGATGATATATGTTTCTTTTTTTTAGATTATTCATTTATTTATTTACACTATCTTTTGTACCTCTTTCTATTAAATTTCTTTTCCTAGTCTCCTAGTCATCTGTTATTTGCGAGGTCACACATCCTGAGAATTAAACAAAGTAGAGCTGATGTGCATTTTAGCCACCCAAGTACATCCATGCAAGTGTTATGTGGTTATAATTAATGGAAGTCTATTTTTTACAGTGTTTAGTTTGAGTGTGTACTTGTTTCTTCAACATCCTTAAAGTTCAGTATATCAGATATTAGATCATGTGTAGTGTTATGTAAAATTCTTGATATTCATTGGACATTTTTCTTATTTAAGTAGGCAGTGCCTATCTGTCTTAGCATATCTTGTGAAAGCAAACATTGGCCAAAGTGGCCATGTGGTGCCCAGCAAATCCTATAAACTGTTTAAAAAAACCTTTTCAGTGGAATTATAGGAGGAAAAAAGGAAGGGGGGGCTCATTTGAGAATTTTCCCAAATTTCTCTGGAAATAAAGAGCAGTAATTCGGAATTTGAACGAGGTGTGATTTCTGTGAAGGCCTTGAAGACATGTCAAGGGAGTTAAAAAAAACACTCCCAAGTGAGCTCTCTGTGTTTAAAGAATGGATTTGATTGTCTGTATCAAAAGTAAAAGCTAAACTTTCTTTTCAGTTGAAATTTAGGTTATAGAATGTCCTAAAACTTGCAAATAACTAACATAAATAAATAGTATCCATAAAGTTTTAAATGTATTTTTCTTTGGTAGGTTAATATTGTCAGTGATAACCTATAAATGAAAAAAAGCTATATATGTAAATATACATAAATTATTATCTCAGTGCCTTAATGGGAGTCTGGTGGAGTAATGTATTTTGTCTTTTGAAAACAATGAGGATCTTATTCTGTAATGTTTTTTCTTTTAAGAAAAAAAACTTACATTCAGTTTCCAGAATTTAGACATTTCAAATGCATACAACATTAGAACAATGAAAAAACAAAAGCCTGAATAGATAGTTGCTGTGTAGTTAAATGGAGATCGTATGAAAAATAATGACTTGATTTAAAGTCTTTGTGGTCAGGAGACTTTGCCTCGAGGGCTGAGAAAGCTCATTGAACATAAACAGGTGACAATAACCGTGCTAAGATCGGCGTTGCTTATAAACCAAGCTCCCCCAGAGCAACAAGCACACCTCCCGGAGAGACCAGCGTTCTCAGTTCGCTTCCGGCCTGAAAAATGCAACTGATATCCATGTCGGTTAATGCTTCGAGAGCAGCAGATATATGAATTTGAATGTTTTCCTCCCCCACTCCGCCCACGCGCTGACCTTTGACCTCTATGGCATTGTGCTGTAGCACATCTGGGAGATTCGTCATGACCCCGCCTCCTCCTAATTAGAAACACCTGTGCACCTGTTTTTTTTTTTTCCTGGTTACATCTGCAGGTTTTTCGGTGGTTGTCAAAACGATGATTTAAAAAAAGCAAAACAGAAAAAAAAAGATAGGAGGAAAACGGAAGCGCTGCCCGTATAGCCGGGCGGAGGGGCGGACACGGGTGGGGGCCGCTGTCAGGAAGACCCCTGTGAGGTGACGGCGGTACTGCAGGAGGTGAGCTGGCCCTTTAAGACGAGCGGGAGGAGGCGCGCAGCATCTTGGCTGCGGTGTTTTTGTCTGTCTGTCAGTGAGCGCTCCTGGGGCCGAGGCGGCTGAAAGCATTTCCACGGGGGCAGGTAAAAACAACCAATATTGATGTTTTGTTTATGCGTTTTAAAGCAGTATCTTTTTTTTTTTAATTCTCCTAATTCGGGGTTTGAGTAAAGCGCTCCGGGGGAGGACCTTCTGGTGACTTCCATTGTGAAGGGTCGCTCCTGCCTATTTCTATATCTCCGTCCGCTCTCTCCGAAGTAACGGCTCTCTCATCCGGCTAAATCACCATAGTCTCGGCTCGGAGGACTCCAAAAGCTCCGATTCATTTTCTTTTTATTATTACCCTTTAAAAACCCCGGCGGAAGGAGTGTTTTTTGGGTCCTGCCCGTGTCTCCTTATTGGTGAGGAGACGCGCCGCAGGGCGGCGGGGAGCCCCAGACGCTCCCACCCCCTTCACGGCCACCAGAAGAATATTGACGCGCACACTTTTCCCGCCGCGTGTGTTGGAAGTGACCCGGGTTGTAACCTGGTCCTCGTCCCGGTGATGAGGCGTTCAAGTCTCCTTTGGAGCCGTACATCCATCATGTGCACTGTTCTGTGGTTCATGAAGGGCGGGTGGGTGGAGGTGGTGGTGGTGCTGTGGGGGGGAAAGGGGGACATAAAGAGGGAGGTTTCTGTCATAACTTTTGTTGCACGATTGTCAGCATTCCCGTTCACTGTAGCCCAAAATGCATCGCCAAACATTTCAATCTCCGAGCGAGGAAATTGATATTCCCTTGGTTGCGCCCCTCCTCATGCTTCTCACACGCTCGCTCTGTTTTTAAAAGTCAAACCTTTTTATAAATGTATTATCTAAAAACAAAACAAAAAAAAAGTCCCAGTCCAAATGCTCGGGGGTTGTGGGGGTGTCGGTCGGTCGGGTGGGGGGGTTTAGCTCCGCGCATTCTGCGAGTTTTTTTTTTTTTTTTTTATTACTTCCAGATGTTCAGATGCTTTTCGTTGCCGCCTCTTGCCCTCAAATTTGCTCGCCGCCTGCAGCCGGCCGATGGTCAGAGAGGAGCGCAGAGCGGGGAGATGGATGGAGGCTGACGGAGTCGTAGGTCACCGGGCCCGGATCAGCCGGCGTTCCCAGCTCTGTCTGGCTTTTCAATTTACTGCCACTTGTTTGTGGCACACCCTTTTTCCTACTCAAACTATATGGACTTTTTTATTACGGCTCATGTAATCTTTTCAAAAGTTCACTATCGCACATGGACTTTTTTCAGCATTTATTTAAAGCAAGCTGATGTTGTTTCTGGCCTTTTTGCAATATCAGAGAAAACAAATATTAGAAGGAATGCAGTATTAATAAAATTTTAGATCATGCTGCTCTAGTTTTAAACAATCAAACTGAGTAAATGTTACTTTTTCCAAGGCACTTTTTACCGGATCTTAATATCATTTTTTTTTATGAATAACAAATAGCCTAGTTGAGAGGATATCTAATCATGGGTCTGTGGAGATTTATCATTCGGCATGTCAGATGATGTTTTGATGAAGGGCATGCAGAACTTGGCAGGATATGAGGGTAGTAGTCATGGGCTTTTTGCTGTGCATCATACAATACGCCACTGTGTTGCTGTTGTGTAACAGGCTGCAGAGTGTGTTAAATCACCCACCAGCAAGTGGACAAAAATTGCAACAGCTGCATAGCCCTTCGCTGTCATTCATGGACAGCAAAGTGGTCTGTGGCTCCAGTATTTAGTTTGCGCCCAATGTGGTGAGCAAACCACCCGTGTGATGCCGTAAAGTTCAGGAGTAACCAAAGAATCTGCACCTTGGGCTTTGGCAAAAACTGCACAATGATCAGTCTTGATTAGGCGTACAAAGAAATAAATGGCAGGTTCGCTTATTGTTTGAGATGTATTGAGTGAAATAATGGTGGTGGAAACCGAGTCCTGCTGGTTTTCATGGGGACCCCTAGGAATTCCATCTGGTCAGGTCTATCTGCCGCAGGAGTTTCCTCCAGCAAAGTTCTCTGGAATGTGATTGTCTCATTACAGCGTTTGGACTCAGGGGTGCTGTGATGGAATGTAGGGTTATAAAGCCCATTTGCACACTGGGCCACACGCCGGGCATTTAAATGGTTTAGCAAAGCTAATGAAATTACACCCTGAACCTTTGTCACACTGTCTGTCACTGTCAAGAGTCTTCTACTAATGACCTGTTTAGGAGAACTGAAGAGGAAAATGATTAACTGTTGTGATAACAGCGGACAGTTTCACAAGTAAATGAGGAAAGGCAGAGATGTAAATCACCCGTTTCATCGGGAAACCGTACTATAGCAATTATTCAGACATGTTATTTGCCAATCTTGCCATTTTTCCGATAATTCAATGTTATGAATATCAATCTTAACTATCAGCTGAAACAAAAAATAATGTCTGAAATATATAATGAAATATTATACAAGACCAAGTTATTTCAGAAGATCTTAACACAAGGTTGTTAAAAATAAAAGGCAAGCCCTTGGTTGTGCTCATGTTCAGAGTCACATGGAATTATAAGACGGACTGAAAAATAAAAGCCCAAACAGTTTATTCATAATCTTTTAAACTTGGCTTCTATTGCTGATCCTTTAAATGCATCTCATTGTGAAGAAAAACAGTGTCAAATTTTCAGATCAACATCTCATGGATTCAAAATGTTATCAATTAGTTTTACATGTATTATAATATTTTTATTCAACGCATAAATTCGTGCAGTAGTTGTAAACACTGTCAATTGGACAAATGTCAAAATTATATTTTTGTTAAGATCAAATATTAGCGTTAGCTGTGTTCAAAAGTTTAATATCTAATATCTGTATAATGTATCTAGTTCCCTCTTCCTGACAAGGTTTCAAACATAAATTTATTTTGAATTTTTTTTTTGCTTTATTTTTGTATGAGATATTTATTACAGAAATATTTCACTGCTGAAAGTCTTTCAATGCAGTACAGAGGCCAAAGCATTTTTGCATTTAGACAAAGGGACCAGAGAAAACAGAAATGAACTATTCAGCTTTGGCCAAAAAGTAAAGTGTCTAAAAATCACACTGTATTTGAGCCATTGTTTATAAGAGCTCCTCCACTTTCACCAACGATACTGTGATAACAATTCACATATAATAATATCTAAAATCCAGTAAGGGTATCTGGTTCCCTCACCAGCATTTCAGATTATTTGCCCTTTGTTTCAGACTCCTCTTCACAATTTTCCTTTTAGGAAATGGTGTTATTTACATTTTTGAGAAAACAAAATCCACAATACAGAAATTTAAAGACAAACTAGACCGATGAAATTATCATTTAGGTCACTCTCTTTGTAAATAGGTGATATCCTTATTCTAAACGGATCTAATTGTATTATGCATGTAGTTTAAAATATGATATAACAAGAGAAGTTGTTGAAAAGTGATAATAGCATGAACCCTTGGGAAAAGTGCTCTGTGTGGTATTGGCCAGCATAAATTAGCCAGTTACATTTTCAGGCAGCATAAAAAGATATTCAACATTGTATGTAAATGCATTTACTAAAAATGTGACAAGTATACACCGCTGGTGAAAAATGACGAGTTTACTGTTCAGCAGGAATAATCTTATTGTGCTTCGATGCAAAAGTAGCATTAACCAGACCAGGAGGTGAAGGGTTAATATAGTCCGGCATCACTGTATTGGATGGATTAACAAATACAGTGGGTTTTCAAGTGAACATATGGTCTAATCTGGCTTTTGAGGTTCTTGGAGCTATGACTAATTCATTATCTGCCTTCATAATCTGACTTAATCTCTCCTAATACTTTAATCATTCTGAAAATAAAGATGGACTTTACTGTCCTGTACAATGCACAAACATGGTTAGTTTTGCCTTGTTTTTGTTGTTCTTTTGTCCACAGAGGGAATCAGGAAGTAATTGATAAGATCCCTCAGAGGCAACTGCTTAAATAGATCATTGCTGCAGTAAGATTACTTCCTCTGCTCTGCTGTGCCATCCGCTTTACTCTAAAACACACCCTGACCTAAGGTTTTAACCATCGAATTGCTCTGACCTGCTCTGTCACACACATCTTACTGCCGTCTGGACTTCGTCTTCCTCCCCACCAGACCTCACTCAGCCTATCTGCTCGGGATCATTCTTAATCCCCCCCCCTCCACAGCTACGCAGGAATTTTCTCCTAAATGTCCTTTTTTTTTGTCTTATTTTTCCGGTGCTGCTCCTTGCCGCTCTGCCCCACCCTTGCCCAGTTTCCTGTTGGAGGTCAACACAATGACCAATCATAGACTCGCGGGTGTTTATTCTGCTCCGGTTCCAGAAGTAATGTGAGCCCGTCAGCCCCTCCCTTTGGCCGTACGCTACTCAGCACCAGACTGCACAGCAAGGCGACGTCTGTTCCTCCATACCAACACCACTTAATGCAAAAACCAGGGCCTTTTTCCTAAAGGGCCGTCTTAGAGGCGACATCCCATTGGGTTATGATCTCACTGTCCTGAGTTTAGGAGCTCACTGTACTTGCCATGTTGAAATGAGATCATCTGGCTTCCTTGCACATGGTGAGCCACAGAACGTCTCCCAAGAAATGACTTGTTGTCTCTACATTTTATATTCTGTAGCCATGCAGGCGAAAGACTTTTAAAAAAATATTCTGATATATTATTCATTGAGGAAGAGTTGACTGAATAAAGCCATCTGTGCTGCAAAGTGAGGAGGGGGACAAAGACGTCGTAGGGGATAGATGCATCCAAACCACACGCTCATCAGCATCAGTGACTTGTGTTTTGATATTTTGTGTCTCATACTTGTGGACTAGAAGAGACTCTGAAAACCAGTTAGCGTAATTTTGGGGCTGCTCTTCATGAGGATTGTCTTTGTCGGCCTATTTTTATACGTGGAATGCATAAATGATGGTAATCTTCCACTCAGAGCAATTTAAAATTATGAGGCAAGGTACCTCAAGACTTCTACGGACATATATTGAGTTTGTTAGTATATTGGTCTTTCCTGTGTTATCAGGACCAGACAGTTCTGGTTTCAGCAGCAGGTTTTGCAGTGATTCATACTCATGGAGTCAGTGTCTCCAAATTGTCACAATCTTCTCTTTGCAGAGTTTCCATTGTGAAACTGTTCAGCTGCGTTTCTTTTTCTTCCCACTACTTATTTTGCCTTTCCTCATCCCTTTTCCCACTCTTTTTCTGCCCCCCTCCTTCATACTGTACTGCTCTCTCTCCTGCCCCTGCTCCCTTTCCCCTCTCATTTACACTCCCCTTCTTGTTTCTCTTTCTTCTGGACTGGGAGGAAGTGACTGAGTTGTTTCTGGATCCTTTGGGAATACAAAGATGGAGCTCCCTTTCCTGTAACCCTTTCTTCATCAAACCTCGGAGTATTGCAACATATCGGCATCAGTTAGCTCGGTATGACACAGGGGGGCTGAATTTGTATTTAATAATTTCATTTATTTTTCTGCTATTAGATTGCATTTCAAATGTTGAAAAAACTGCATCATCCCAGCTTGTCGGTGAGAAAAAAATTTAAATGTCTATGTCACCTGAGTAAATCAACTTAATAGTTAAAGCTGTGTTTATTGAGCTGTGGGAGTCAAAAGACCTTGGTCACTGTCGGAGCCCTGGAGGATCTGTCATTTTTCATCTGCATCATGTTGGATATGTCGGGAGTCTTAAAACCATCTTTGTCATCTGCGTAAACAGTGTTGAAGACAAACACCCCGTGTGTTTGATTGTCTTTAGCGGTGTCCTTAGTACTTCTTTCATGAGCTCCACCTCACAAAACAAAGTGTTGAAAGATTATTCCAAGTCTACAGTGGTCAGTGCGTCGTCCAAGAGTTTGAAGGTCCAACAGTCAAGTGAAAATAAAATAGAATGCAGTCCGAGTACGTACTGCCCTTAATATCTAACATGTGGTCTTTGTATATCTCAACATTAATCAGTTATCACAAGTCCTGTTACGTTTTCTGTCAGGCTGTGGGTCCAAAACAGCACTTTGTTAACTACATGTTTGTTTTGAGGCAAATTTTTCATGCCACATAGTCATACACATGCTGCCTCTTTCTCTCTCTCTCTCTGAGATGCCCCTCCTTGCCTTATATTAGAACCAGCTGTGAAACTACGGCCTGAATGAATGGCTCTTTGTGATTTGGCTCTCGTTCCATCCTTAAAGGTCTGTTTCGCCCCCTACCACTCCACCCACTTAGGTATTGGCATGTACGGAACAATGGACTGAGCAACAACAGGTCTTGTTGTGATATTTGGCAAAGGTCATACTGCTCAAAGGCAGTAAAAGCCCATGGCAAAATGACCACCATTCTCACACAGTGGCCTGTATGATGATCAGGAACACAGTCGTGCATACAGTATTATTTGGTGAAGATGAACACAGAAGATACGATGAATGTTTGGGGTCCCTCTTGTCCACAGCTTACAATGTACGACTCATGAAATCAGTGGGACCTTGAGTCATTAATGGTGATCTGTGCAGACGACAGCTGTTTCTACATGATATGGGTGTGCACACTACTGGATTTAGCAGTGTTTGTCTCAGAGGCAAGAAAACAGACAACATTACCCAATCATCCAGGAGGGAAACACCCAGCCTGAATTGATTACAGAGCCTCGATTTGAATGGAAGTTTCAGGAATGGGATTGGGGTGTTATTTCTAGAAAATCTGGAGCAAAGAATAGCAGCTTCTGACGGATTTAGATTCATCCAGGCTTCTACAGTGGTGTCTAAAAGTGATCCACATGTCGCCAGATGTATTGTTGGTTGTTGATGTGTTAATCAAAACAACTGGGATGTTTTGAAATCCTTGCTCTGGCTTTGCAACATTTTCTGTATTCTATCAGAGGCCAGTCTTTTGTAACCTAGTATAAGTTTTTTTTTTTTCCGCACATCAACACAGCTTGCACACCTTTAATGGAGTTTTCTGGATGCCCCCTGACAAGCATTTGACTAGATCCTACCTTTTTTATTGTTTGAAGAATAATTCTTCTGGCTCAGTCACTGAAATGCAGTGTCTGCCAAAGTTCATCTCCTTCATTCTTGTTTCCCACAGGTGCTGGCTGTCATTGTGCAAGAAAGGAGTGTAGAGGGCTGCAGAGGAGAGGTCCTTCCCTTGCAGTGAAAGCAGCTGGTATGAGGTGGAAAATGAATCCTACTTTTCCTAATTCACAAACCATTCCCAAGCATGAGCAAAATAGTGATCACTAGGTTAAGAGAGCCTGAGAGAGGCAGTGGAAAAATCTGCAAAGCTCTTCTCTGGATGTAGGGAGAAGCAGTATTTCTGAGTTTGCAACACCGAGGTTTAATCCTTTGTAATGGCAATAGCAAAATGGTGACTCAGTGAATGGAAGCGATGAGCTTGATGAACTTGAGAGAGCTGACCTCGGAATGAAGCCTGGCAGTTTTACTCCTCAGGGTGGTCTCGGTTCTCTGATACACCAAAGACTCTGGGAATGCTATACATACTGTAAATCACATCTTCTAGCCAAGATAGTACCATGCAGGGGTGTCACTGAAATCCTCCCTTACAAAAGCCCCGAGCAGTTGCCTCAAGAGGTTAAAGAAACTGCCTGTTAAAAGACAGGACGTACCGCTGAAATTTGAACGGAGTGACCTGCGTCTTACCCCTCAAGGGTCTTAATCAAATTGGCACGGAATGGAGGGGATAGACCAGTTGTTGTTGACACCCATTATAATGGCATGCACTTACATGGGGGGCGAGGGGGTTTGGGAGCGACGTCTTTGTTCTGGATGAGGAAAGTCGTCTGACCAAGCGCACAGTGGTTTCTGTTCAGATGTCAACTCAAAAGAACTCTGTTTGAGTAGCAAGAGAGAGAGGAAGGTCAACCACTCCATCCCACTCCCACACACACACACACACACTCAGAGGAGTACATACACCATCACTAGCACGTATGAAACACCCAATGAGCCACTGTTAAAGAATTACATGACAAGGCCTGTTGCTGAGGGATTTGAGGCGGAGGGGTTAGAACGATAGAAAATAGAGAAGCCGATTAGAGGGAGCTGAAAAAGGCATTTTGAATTTTAGCAAGCAAAACCTGTTTGCTTGACTGAGATGTTTAGCAGCTTAACTATAAATGCTAATTTTAACTCAAGTGTGACCCGTCAGTGCTGTTATCCAGACCTCCCAATATGCTCACACACCCGATATCAAACTTAGTGTGTCGCATACACATGCTTTCTCACTCACAAACCACTCCCTTTCTATGCTGTCCTGCTCTCTTTTTCTCACGTATGCAGTCATACCCAGACTGCTATGTTCAACACGCTGCACATAATCAATCTTTCATTCCATGCTGGAGACCAAAAGACACTCGCCTGACGCGATGGAACCGTAGAGCCAAAACCGATTGCGAATGTTCCTTGATATCGTTCCAGATATGTTAAAGTATTTTAATCAGTGATAAAGGAGCGGTCTTCTTGTATATCCTGGCAGTGTTTTCAATCCTTTTTTTCCTTGACAAATCCTCTGCGTGAAGCAAAAATGCAAGGCAATCTGAAATTCCCATCAGGGATATAATATGAATTCCACAACATAAACCTAAGTTATCTTAGGTTTTATAAAAAAAAATTAAAAAAAAATTAGAATGAGAAGAACACTTGCTTCTGTCAAAGTTGAAATGGTTCATTGTGTGATGCTGTGTGTGGCAATCTCAGAGCAAGAGGGTGATGAAGGGCGCAGATAAGAAGAATTGCACAGAGACATTAAACGGAGTACAGGACTTCAAAATACCAAGTCAATTTAGTCAGTGTTTCCAAGCGTCCTACTTTTCACAAACGACTGAGCACTAGTCATAAGATAGCAAGAGAGAGAGAGCGAGAGAGAGAGAGAGAGAGAGAGAGCGCGAACAGGCTCAATTTAGAGGAGTCGACTATTGCGACTTGATAAAGAAGTAACCTTAAACAGCAGTGAACAAAGCTGGCCTTAAAAACAACTTGAATATCCGTCTGCTTTTTAAAGTCTCAGTGATGTAGCAATGATAAACAAGTGAATGTTACAGATGGCTTAGAAGTTACACTCCCAGTTCTCACATACAGATGACCTAGAAAGTTAATATTTTCCCAGCAGACAAACTAAAGATAATTTGATGTTGTGGTTTCTCTGCATGAAGTGTGGTGCTCCTTGCAGGATGAACATTTGTCAAATCAAAATGCAGTCATAGTTTTTTTTGCAATTCACTCCTTTTTTCAACGTGTGTGTTTATGAACAAGTGAATGTGGAAGAAACGGTAGAGACAGTGACCAGCTGAAACCTCCTGATCGTCAGCTGATATAGGGAGGGGGAGAAAGCGCCAGAAGAAACAGAAAGTCAAGGGAGTGTGTATAAACCCTGAATTGAGAAGCGAAGTTAGCGTGCACAGATGATTCCTAATAAGGTTGTAACTGGCAGTCAAACCTCTGTCCTGGAATTAGCTGCCAGGAAACTTTCCCCTGTAACTCCTCTTCTGTGCATGCTAAGAACAGAAACAAACACAATCTACTGCAACTTGCAATGCTCCGAAAAATGAGGGGATAAAATTAGACATGGAGGCAGTTGGGTGAAGCAGTGAAAGGAAAACTATTTGTGACCTTCACCCAAGAACAATATTTTTGAATATGAGAATCTGCGATTGATTTATGAGTCATATTCAGTGGGAGACTCCCATCTGTAGTATTTACATGGTGTCCACACAAATACTGATTGTCTGTGTGCAAAGAATCTCTTTCCTGAAAGTGTTTCACTAGTTGTTTGTTTTTTTTTGTTTTTTTTTGAATGTACATGTATTTCTAGCTACAATGTACATTTGTCTCTCAACAGGTGAACATTAACGTTGATTGTGTGAATAGCAGCCACAAGCTCATAATGGCTCAAGTGCTGCATATGGACCCCAGCTTCCCAGGTATACCTCATCATTATTATTATTATTACAAATAATGTTCAACATGGACATGTTATTGGAAATAATCAGCCTGTTCTCTTAATAAGTAGTAATGTAAAGCTGTTGTGATATTTGAAGACTGCTACAGTAAAATGCCCCTCTCTAGTTTGCTTTTTTACACTATATTGATAATTGTTTCAAAGTACATACAAATATACAGTAGCCCAAAGTTAATCCCATTTTTCTGAAGTCTGAGCCCAATATTAGACACAGATTTCCTCTTGTTTAAAGTTGACTTCCTTCCCCTCAGGGAAACTCAACCCACCTGCTCCTCCTTCCCTCCACGGCAAAGAACAGGAGGCACCGTACTCAGTGGAGACCCCCTATGGCTACCGTCTGGATCTAGACTTCCTCAAATATGTAAATGACATTGAGAAAGGAAACACCATCAAGAAGGTGCCCATCCAACGTCGGCCACGCTATGGCTCCCTGCCCCGTGGTTATGGATACACCGGTTCCTGGTGGACCTCCACAGAGTCTCTGTGCTCAAACACCAGCATGGACAGCCGACATTCATCCTTCTCCTACTGCGCCCCAGGCTACCACACATCACAGAGACCCAACTTCAGTTCTGCACGGGTCGAGAAGACCTTGTTGGATGCTCGCAGGAAGCTGGAGGAAGAGCGGGAAGGGCGAAGATTCTCTAATTTGGGTAGCATGCATAGCAGCGTGGCAGGCTCTAACACCTCTCTCAGCAGCGCACACAGTTTCAACCGGGCCCAGGGTGGAGGAGGTTCCTTCACCCCAATGAGTTCTGGCCTGTCCACCCCAGTGACCCCAACCCCAGCCCACTTGCAGCATGTCAGAGAGCAGATGGCTGCAGCCCTCAGGAAGATACGGGACCTGGAGGAGCAGGTAAAAACCATACCTGTGCTCCAGGTTAAAATTTCTGTGCTGCAGGAGGAGAAACGGCAGCTTAGCGTCCAACTGAAAAGCCAAAAATTTCTAGGCCATACTATGGGTTTCAACCGAGGCCGGACAAGAGGGGAGCTCTATATTGAAATCCCTGAAGAGGAAGGAAGCACTGGTGACAAGAGTAGCAAGAAGCCATCAGGTCCTTTGTCCCCCATCACACCTGAGGGATCCAAGCAAGACTCAGGATGTGAGATTGAGGACACGGTGATTGTTGGAGGATTGAGACCAGAGGGAAAACGGGAAGTGCGAACAATCGGAGTAGGCCCAGAAGATGAGAGGGCCAGTCGTCAGGTTGGAGTAGGAGTTCGGGAGGCGGATCTTGGGCTACCTCCCGAGGCAGAGGCTCTAAGGAATCAAGTGGGTCAGCTTGAAGGCAAACTCAAAAGAATGATGGAGGAGCTACAGGCTGCACAGCTGCAAACATCAACTGTCCAAAAGGCCCCGCAAGCAGACCATCCAGTAATTGCCACCAGCATGGGCTGGCAGGAGATGCAGGACTGCAACCTGCAGACACTGGTCAGCTTCACACAGTCCCCACAGAGGGAACAGAGGACTGTGGGAATCCAGGTGTATACGTTGGAGCAGCCAACCGTGCTGGAGGTGGGCACTCTGCTCCGAGCGGTGAGCTGCAGCTCCCCGCCTCTCCATCCAACAGTCTCTGACGGCCCCCGCAGAGTGATGCCCGAAAGTCTGGTTGCTGCTGGTAGTGTATAAACTTCACAATCTATTCAGTCTAAAGTGACAGTTCACCCCCCCCCCACCCCACCCAAAAAAATTCTAACTCTTGTCTGTATTACTAATAATGCACAATTAGAAATGTCCCCATTATGGGATAATGAAAGGCACATTCTAGTCTATTCTATTATCATGTGTCATAAGTGGGCCACTTGTAAAGAAAAAGATCATTATGTTTTCTATAATCTTTAGTCAAAACAATGGAATTTTGTGGTTTTCTGTTTCTCATCATTCAAAGAAGGACTAGGAATATATTCAAAACATTGAGTATTGAAAAGGTAATTTTTTTTTAGCTGTCCAAAAATATTTATAAATGTCTATGAGAGAATATTATTTAAAAAGGGTCTTATGAGTTTTAAGACCTCTCTTTTTGTGAGCAGTTTCATGCCGTTTTACTTTTTAGCTTTGACCATTTCTTGGGGGCAACATGGCACAGGATGTAGAGCAATCGTCTTTGGAACTCTGACTTCCTGGTTCGATTCCCCGATCCTTCTAGTGTGTCAAAGTGTTGTTGAGCAAGACATTGAACCCCTAACTGCTCCCGTGGCGCTGGTGGACGGCAGCCTACTGCTCATGGTTCATCCATGATGGGTTCATTGAAGAGAACAAATTTCCCCATGGGGATTAATAAAGGATTTATTATTATTATTTTGAGTATCCACCTTAAACTTAAGAGAATAAAAATGATACATCAGAGGTTTGGAAATATCTATGGAAACAATTTGGGGTGAACTAATCCTGTAGAGCTCCATCCGAAGAGTCTAATGGAATAAAGCATCTTTTAGCTGCCTCTGTGAACAGACTGGCATGAAAAGTACATTTAATGTGACATTTCAGTAACTGCCATGTAATTTACCTTCCACAAAACTCATAAGATTATGATGTTAGAATCCATTACACTATACCGACGTAAAAATATTTCAATACATTTCAGCTGTATTTAAATCCAGCTTTTTTTCTTTCTAATCGATTTATATTTTTCCCATTTCTTCTGTTTCCAGAAGCTCCAGTGGAATTTCCAATTGCAGTCACCTCCAAGCAGGTACGCGATGTCCTCAAGAGCGAGCTGTCGACTTCCGTACCTGTATGTAACCCCGCGATCGCTGTAGACACAACTGGCAATCAGGTCGGTTTGGTGTATTTCAAAGAAGAGGAGCAACATGTTGGCACAAATGCAAAGGCAGGTCATTCACAGGAAGGCCCCAATTCAGGTATAATTTCATTAAGTCCTTCCTTTGAAATGGTTTTCTCACAAAGGCACCTATTTAATAATAGCCTCTTTTATAGCTTTGTCACCCCAGTCCTCTTTAAGGTCCATAATGAAGCGGAAAGCAGAGGGAGAACCAGGCTCTCCGTCCACAAAGAAAAATCTCCAATTCATAGGAGTCAACGGAGGGTAAATTAAATAGATCTTTTATTTAGATTTGATTTTCTTAGACTTCCCATGACTGAAAATGATTTGAGTTAATGAAATAAGAGTAACTTTAAGTGTGGAAAATGCCCATGAGCTACTTTGATCTCTGAAAATAAATAATCTGATGCTTATTTTAAAAATATGAGCTTTTTTGAACATTGGATTCTGTTGATCTGACTCTGGGCTGCGCGTTCGGAGTTGGTTCCATTCATAAACCATTGAAGAACTAGTTTGCTTTTTCACATTTTTACATACCTTCTGTCTGTAGGTGTGAAAATGCATTATTGTCTTACAGCTATGAATCTACATCATCAGAGGAGACCAGCAGCGAGAGCTCAGATGAAGGGAGTGACTCCAGTGAATATCATGAAGCCAGAGAAAAATTACCAGACTCTAAAGTTAAGCACCAGCAAATAACTGACTCCAAGCCCACTCAGCCACAAGAACGTAACGGCGTACCTCAGGAGACAATCGTCAAACCAGCAGCCGTCGTTCTAGAATCGCAGATTCCCACCAGCCAATCTGTACCTGCAGATCCAGCACTGCCAGACAAAGCCACCCCATCACCAGCAAAGGACACTGTTGCGCTAACATGTGCCTCTGGGCCCCCGGCAACTGGCTCAACTGTGACTTCCCCGTGTCTGTCGGACAATTCTTCCCCGGTGGAAAGTGTCACCCACTCATCAGAAAAGCACACAATCAACCAGGTGGTCACCACCTCCACAACCACCAGCACAGAAACTGCCACTGAAGGAAGCTCCGGTTCTTCGGTTACCTGTTCTACATTGCCATGCGTCACTAAAACCACGGAGAAAACCAGTCAGCAGTTCCAGTCAGACACAACTGTCTCCGTGCAATCTGAGACCAAGTCAGCAGCTGAAATGGTCGCAAAAGGCAATGCCGCAGCATCTGCTACACAAGTCAGGTAAACACACTGATTCACCGGTGTGCTATTTTGTTGTTGTAACTCACTTTGATTAAATCATCAATCGACGATTTGTTTCAGAGCGGAGCTGAGTGCTAGCCTGATGTCAGCTCTTTACGAACTGCAGAAAGCCCTGAGGGAACCTAATGCCTTCACCCAGCAAGGAGCAGTATGTGTTTACCCATTACTCTGATTCTGTTTACTCCTCACTATGCTTTTCTGATGAATTGACGTAAGTAGGAACCGCACTCACCATCACTAGCATCTTATTTATATGTGTGGATGAGTGGAGGGAAACCCAAATTCATATCATTGTGTTCGAAGCTCCATTTTTTTCTAATAAAATGTATTTAAAATTGGCTCTGATATAAGAAATCTAAAGGAACACAGCAACTTGCTTTCAATCTGGATTGATCTGACAATAGTTTCATTAAAGGAGCAAAGCTGAGGTCAGTTTGCATACATGTTTACTGTTTTGCTCAACCTGCAGTCTGTCAGGAATGTTTGGCTCAGCGTGTCCTCTTGTCTGCGTCAGAGGGCAGCGTACACCACCGTGCTGCAGGAGTGGCTGCGTGTGTCCTGTCACAAAGCAGCCGACATGACGGTAGTCAAGGCCTACATGGACACCTTCGCCTCAGTGTCCCCTCAGCTGCTGGAGTTTGTGATCAACATGGCAGATGGCAACGGGAACACAGCGTTGCACTACACTGTCTCCCACTCCAACTTCCCTGTGGTTAAACTGCTTCTGGACACAGGTGGGTCGACAGTAAAAACAAGAAATAGGAGAGGATGAATAAGAGGATATTTTGAAACGTACATCAGGAAGAGTGGTAATATTATCGGTTCGTTTGATGAATTTTCATTTTGTGATTATACTTAATGCAATTCCTAAACATCAAATCGAACCCATATATAATGCATTTTTGGCAAAACTTGTCATAGTCTAAAGTCAGCAAATTCAAATCCAGGGTTGATGGGAAAAATAAAACTCATTTGTTCTGAAGTCCAACTTGAAGTCCTGGGACTTCACTGTCAAGTGTCAACTAAGTCACATGTCAGAAAGTGTGTTTCAAGTTCTATTCCAGACTGAGTGCAATTTGAATTCCAGACAAAAATGTTATATAAAGTACCGGTAAGTTAAACAAAACGCACACGTCATTAGAAATGTTTGATTTCTACAACACACAGCATTTTACTCATCATGATTTCAGTTAACATATATTTTGTGCTTTTTTGGGCTTTTATGCTATTTGAGAGTGTTGAATCTCAATTAGTTATTGTTGTTAAACATAAATTTGAGTGTCTGGTTTCTTTTGATGAAATATGTTTGGTTGACAGTGAAGGCATTCACCAAGGACAGACTCAAGTCATAAATATGATCAAATCAAAGTGCAGCGGTAGTAACTGCTCAGTGAAAATTCAATTATACAGTGTATATCAAATTTTCAAAATTTGCAATTCTGCTTTTATTTGGCATGTGTCCGCAGTCTTATCAGGCTTGGAACTTTAAAATGTTACATCCCGTGAGATGCGGTCAATGTTTTCCATACTGATTCTGTTTATTTGATCTCCTAGGCCTGTGTAACGCTGATCGTCAGAACAAGGCGGGCTACACGGCCATCATGCTCACAGCTCTGGCCGCCTTCCACTCTGACAGTGACCTTCAAACTGTCCTGCAACTCCTGCGCACAGGGGATGTCAATGCCAAGGCCAGCCAGGTGTGTCCTTTATTGTCATAAGTTACTAGTATTCTGAACTTCACTGGGTCTCAAACCTGCCGTGAACAGAATCACACTGGCAGTTGAAGAGAAGTGCAATTGCAAATACAGCGTTTTAGAATTTTTGCTGAAAAGGGTAAAGATTTTGAATGCTCTGTGTCTGCAGGCTGGTCAAACAGCACTGATGCTCGCTGTCAGCCACGGTCGGGGGGATATGGTGCGGGCTCTACTGTCCTGTGGAGCTCAGGTCAACATCCGCGATGATGACGGCTCCACAGCGCTCATGTGTGCTTGTGAACACGGCCACGTGGACATTGTGCGTCAGCTACTGTCTGTGCCAGGCTGCGATGCCACTCTCACTGATAACGTGAGCCTTTTTTCCTCATAATTCTGTCTCTTTGTATCAAAATACAAAGATCCATCCAAGAACATCAAGTCACCGTCATCGTCTGTTACTTTCAGGACGGCAGCACCGCTCTGTCCATCGCCCTCGAGGCCAGTCAGAATGACATCGCCGTGCTTCTTTACGCCCACCTCAACTTTGCAAAACCCCCTTCGCCTGTGAGTACTTGAAGCTCCGTTAAACCATACATGTAGTCACAACAACGCGGATACAACAATTTGCAAGTTCCCCCTTCATGAGTTCCAGCTTCCATGTTCCAACATAAATCGTGATCAGTCACATCTCATTGAGGAGTATTCACTCCACACATACACACCATAGGTGTAAAATGGTAACCTTAATGCAAAAATTGTGTTCCGAAAGCTGTTCTCTCTTCCATCTGGATTTAATCCTGTTAATAGTAACTTTAACTGATGTACCAAGGATTGTTAAAATTATGCATTTAAGCGTGCATAACTACTTTAATCTGGAATCTGTGGGATAGCAACAATTGAAAACACAGAGAGGTGGGCAGATGGGATGAGATGAAGTGGATTCCTCAGTGGCAAATTTCCTTTTAGATGAATGTCGAGCAAAGACAAAAGTTGGGAGCCATATTTATAAATAATTTTAACTATATTTTAATTTTAATCATTTCTAGGGCGCTCAAAAGCAATATGCACATCTAGAAACACTAATCAATGTATTTATTTTTTTTGTTATCATTATTTATTTGTTTGATACACTGTGTGGTGTTCCTGAACTGATGTACTTTGTAAGTTAGCGTTGTATTTTTTCAAAATGTTGATTCTATTGGCTTTCTCAAGATGCGGTTTGTTGAGCTCTCAGGGCTATTGTGCAAATCTGACTCAAGTATTTTCTAAGGTGGGGCAAACCACACAACTCCAAAATCATATGTTTTTCAAATGAATTTTCAGAAGCCTGTTGCCAAAGACACTTTGACCAGATTCTCTTCTTTTTCACTTCAAAATGTGGCTCATGTCTTCACTGTTTATATGGCACATAGCCACACCACATGTGGCAGTGAAAAAATAGTAGTCTCTCAGTACAAAGATTATTGATGGGATTTGGTGATAGTATGAGGAGCAGAATGCAATATAACAATATTATGTATGTATAAGGTTGGCCACATTCTAATAATAATAGCAATAATTTATCCTTTATTAATCCCCGTGGGGAAATTCGTTCTCTGCAATGAACCCATCATGGATGAACCATGAGCAGTCGGCTGCCGTCCACCAGCGCCAGGGGAGCAGTTAGGGATTCAGTGTCTTGCTCAACAACACTTCGGCACGCTAGGAGGAGCCAGGAATCGAATCAGGAATGCTCAGTTCCAAAGACGATAGCTCTACCTCCTGTGCTACGTCACCTCCTAATTGTGTATTTCCCAGCAGTTAAAGTCATTTCACCCCAAAAATATCAGTTTCTCACATAAAAGTTCTATATGGTAATATTTTTTTATTATTGCTTCTAGGTTTCACCCAAGTCTCCTCTCTTGGGATCCATGGGTTCTTCTCCCCCTGCTGGGGAGCCTAAATGAATCCTGCAGCCTCTGCAGCTCCACAACTTTCAGTTAGCGCGCATTTGATTTCATCCATTACCTACGTACATTCTAATGTGCAGATGAGCACACGGCAGCCTCCACCATTGCTACCCGATGTCTTTTTTTTTTCTACAAAGTGTGTCTGTTTTTCATTCAAGGTTGAAAACATACATTTCCCGAGGGGTAAATGGTCTGAAAAATGAGACATTCATTTGTACAATCATCCGCACCAAGAAATCACATTGGATCACTTAATAACATTATACTTGTTTGTCTGTCTACACTTGCTTTATTGCATAAGGTCGTCAAACTAGTTGCTTTTTAGAGTGATATGTTTTCATTGTGTCTTGTACAGAAGCTGTTACACAGTAGCTTAGTTTCCTGTGTGACTTTCACCAAAACACAAGCCACCTTGTAACAGACAAGTGACCTTGATCAACTGCATCGACTACACTGTCGCTGCTACAACAATATGATACACCACTTCAACAGTATATTAATATTTGTACTCAAGATTATTTTACCGTAGAGTATTTTTGATATTGTTTTATATTCTGAAACAAATCAGGAACAGTTATCATGGTTTTTATTTCCTGGGTAAAATATTACACCTTCTCAATTGAAGGAGCAAAAAACAACATTTTAATGCATTGTTTAAAAAAAAAAAAAAACAGCCAAAATTCAACGATTTATCCCTCTGATCAGCTCGGTAACACTGTAAATTGTGGAACTTTTATCAATATGCAGTTGCAACAGTGCAACATCAGTATGGAGTGACGCTATTCCCTGAAGGTTATGGTACTTCGGTCTTAGACTTTTTGTTTTTGATTTGTTTTTCTTCTTTTAATATATGTGAAGGTAGATCGTAAGGAAGTGTTGACAAGTAACTGTATTTAAACGACTGAAGCCACCTCTGCTGTGGTAACGCTGGGAAGATTTGTCAGGTAAACAGAAAGTGACTGATTAGGGTTCGAAAGAGACATTTCATGTAAGATATGAAAATCAAAATAATATATGTCAATTCAAACTGGTAGTTATTTTGCCAAAAAAATAAAAATCCTTGAACACAAGTGCATAGGCTATTGATGTCAATATTTCTATTACTTTTTAAAAAAGAGTTTTTCCACTACTTTTCATATTCACTTTTAAGCAGCTGAATTTTTTTATAAACTTTTTAATTTAAGCATCTACCTTTTTTATACATTTAGGATTTTTAAGCTCACACCTGCAGTACTTTATGTAATCACACAACTATACATTATGTTTTATGAAGGGTTATGTAAAATTTTAGATTGTTACTTCTCTTTTCAATCTGTGCATTTTGGAAAAGGAATAAAATAAATGTGGACCTAATTTTTTCTTCTGTGTTTTGATTATTTGCTTCTGTTCTTTGTATGCTTGATGAATTGATTTTCTTGTTCACAACAAACCTGTCTGGAGGAGGTGCACCTCGTGATAACTCTTGATCTGAAATGGAGACAAAAAAAGAGACTTCAGACTTTACTCGTGCTTCAGTGGCAGTGTACTTTGGAAAATGGCAACTAGAGGGTGCTCCAAGACAGACATTTTGGTCTGTTGTGTCTCATCATCCAGGTAACCTTGGTAAAGGACATGAGTGCATACTTTTAAGGGCCCCAGTCTCTTGTTTTGGTGCTTTGGATCCACACTGAGGAATTTTGGGTACCCAAAAGATACTTCTGCGTATTTTCAGTCTGAGCTGCATTTCTCTTTGTGAAAGTGTCATTGTTGTGCATTTACAATTCCACTCAAAATCCACTTTGATGGGACAATAAATGCTGATGGTCACCAAGGAATCAAACAGATGGCCGTCTATCGCAGATCAAACTCTTGTCACTCTGCTTTTAGATTTAATTAATCACTTATTTATGTAACATAATAGCCTCTGTAGTTGAACATTTGCAGTTGTATCTCAGTGTTACACCTTGAAAAACAGGTGAACTACTGAGACCGGTTGTATTTATAGATCTTGATCATGCTTCCAAGGTGTCCCTTTTGAACCTTACAGAGCACAAGAACTGAGTTTCAAAGAAAGGGGCATTCACACCGCAAGTCTTTTCCCATTCTTTCACTGCATAAGACCACATCTGTGAGTAAGGAGCAATGGATTATTTAAGCTCACACCTCTGGAAGAGGCATTCATATCTTAAAAGCAACTCAGTTATTCATGCCTACAATTTAATTTAATGCATATAAGATTTTGTCATTAAATTGATTGCATCTGAGGTGAGACCCCATCAGCTCTGTTAAATCATAGTAACAAGTGTAAACAAATCTAAAATGGGTTTTCCCCTTGTTATGGTCAACCTTTGCTCACTGCACGGGATAGTGCTCAAGGTTTTATGCGTTTTTGGAAAGTCAAGGCCCTCAAAAATAATTTGGAAGAAGACTGCTTCCTTCAGTTTCAACTGTGCCTTCATATTGTCAATGAAATGAATGGGTGGGTTTGGTCTCTTGTGTGAAATTAACTGAAGACCTGCCACACCCAAGGAGGAGTTGCATCAGTTTCCTCAATGTGTGTATGCTTTCAGTTCATATTTGCTGTAGTCAATATTCACTTGACACCATCAGGCTGGAGTTGTGTGTGCGGTCAAGGCAAAGTGGCCGTGATGCTTTATAAGTGATGCTGATACTGTGCTATAGCCTGTGACACTTTGACTGTCTACCCATGCAATTTTCTATTTATAGAGTTTTCAATGTACTCTTTACAATCTTGTAGAAAAATATTGTCAGTCACCCAGCTGGTTTGGGAGGAGTCGGCAAGATAACGTGCTGTTTTTGGCTGCGTCTTCAGTTTCTGCCCTAGTTAAACTGTTATGAACCGTCTGAACTATTATCATTTAAATGTAAAGTTATTGTTTTTTTCAATTCTCTTCTCCGCATTATATGTCCCTTGTGGCCTAAATTCCATGCACACACACTCATCTCTGAACAGTATTTTCAATATTGTTTTAATCTGTGAAAGCGTGTT
The DNA here is from genome assembly GCF_037954325.1 of Fistularia commersonii. NCBI lineage: Eukaryota > Metazoa > Chordata > Actinopteri > Syngnathiformes > Fistulariidae > Fistularia > Fistularia commersonii. The sequence goes on from NC_141311.1 coordinate 5,391,840, forward strand.
TAGTCAACTTTATCACCCAATCATGTTTGATGTCTCATTTCAGCCTGATTATATTGTTCAATGGAGACCAACATGAGAAAACAAAGGTGAAGCAACAAAATGGCATTTAAGTAATTCTGCTGGTTTGGTTATCATATAATTCACTTTATTACTCTAGCCTACATGGTTATAAATATCACTTGTCTAGCCCCCCCCTTTCCTATACGCCCTGTGTGAAAGTGTGTGTGCGAGGTTAGATAAGCTGTGTTGGCAAGAAAAGCAGAAAACAAGTAATTGCATGGTGACTGATAAACAAATCTAATATTATAATTTGAGCTATGATTTGAAACTCAGTTTAGACTTGATTGATTTCCCAGGAACCATTGCAAGACCTCCAGAAGATTTTCGTTTTAAAATGAAAATAAAATGACCAATAAAACATCAGACATGTATGGCTCCAAAGCTTTATTGATTTATCTATCTTTTATTTTTATCCTGAACTTATCCTCTGGATATAGCAATAGTGTTAGATAAATATACACTGCATACAAGGGCCCATAAAAAACACAGGGTATCAACTGGATTCCAGGTAACATTGAACATAACATAAAAAAAAAAAAAGTAATTTAATAACTACTACTACTTTTTTTTTTTTTTTAAATTACATGATCTGAGGCATAAACCAACTGAAATCATAAAAACAATGAAAGCCCTTCCAGCACAGGAAGCTATCATTTATCTACAGTCATCTGCAATCAGTGATCAACTGCTGTGGATGATCAATGTACCTCCCACCGCAGCCAGTCTGAGGGGGGGTCTGCTTGACTCGCTGCGAGTTCATATATAAATGCTGACAGACTGAGGTCTCTGAAGTATTCTACTGTCAGACAGCAGCAAAATGACTTCTCTCACAGCTAAGGACAAGGAAACAGTCAAGGCTTTCTGGAGTGTGGTGTCCGGAAAGTCTGAGGACATTGGCAAGGATGCTCTGGCTAGGTGAATATTCCTCTCTCTGTAATTGATTGACTGGTTGTTTCATCTTCCTCATTTCCTCTTGTTTATGCAGTATTTTGATGAAAAGTTCTTAATAAACATATTTCATCTTATCATCTTTATTTATTGATTCCTCATTGAATGAATCCGTCTAACTGACATGTTTCTCTGCAGGATGATCACAGTGTATCCTCAGACCAAGACCTACTTTGCCCACTGGGCCGACGTCGGCCCCAACTCCCCAAATGTAAAAAAACACGGAATCACTGTGATGGGAGGCGTTGGTTTTGCTATCGGCAAAATTGATGACCTGACCGCAGGCCTCCTGAACCTCAGTGAGCTGCATGCCTTCACTCTGCGTGTGGATCCTGCCAACTTCAAGGTGCGATTCTAAACAGCATCAGTCACTGCATTACTATTCATTTTCCTTCTTTTTACCACATGATTATTATTGGTCAGACACAGATCTGATAAAGCGTTCATGAGAAACAGATGGAGTACACGTATAACATCTCTGTCTTATTTCTTTAGATTATCAGCCATAACATCCTGGTGGCGATGGCCATCCTGTTCCCCAAAGAATTCACTCCGGAGGTCCATGTTTGTATGGATAAGTTCCTGGCTGCCCTGGCTCGCGCCCTGGCCGAGAAGTACAGATAAACAGCTGGAGTAAACCGAGGAGATCGATGACTCCGGGTTTGGCTCGGCATATGAAAAATAAAAGCATTAATGCAAAAACGTTGGTCTTTTTTCTGGTTCTTTTATGGAAATCTCTGTCTCATCCTATCAGCAATGACAGCTGTTCTCTCAGGTCTTACAGCTAGTGTTTTAAAAGCGAGAGGCAGGATTTAAACCTTTTTCCAAGTAGGCCCAGTTACTAAAAGTGAAATAATGTAATGTTGGCTATTCTTTTCTGCAATCAGAGAGAAATAATACATGGCTACTGATGTCTAACTTTTGCATACACATGGGATTTTTGGGACAGGGGATAGTTACATCTTGTTCTGTGTGTTATTGAATAGTTTCCTTTCCAAGACTCAGAAACTAATAAATGTCTTTGAACTCAGTGGATTTGTATCACAAAACTGGTGGGGAAAAAAAGGGCGTTATCATGCAACTTATAGTTGTCTTCATTTCAAAAAAGATTACCATTAAACTTTATCTCGTTTGTTCCCCGCTGGCTACAGCTCTGAGAGGAGCAGCATTGTTGTCGATGAGCCGAACAATTATCGTAATACTTGATGTTTACAGACACACTCATAAAACAAATGGATTGAAAATACCTAAAAATAGATATCTGGCTCAAGAAAACTGAAACCATCACAAAAACCCAACTAAGTCTGCACCCTCAATCATTCCAAACGATTTCAAAGTGTCGGAGCTCCAGCTGCAAACAATGAGACAAGAAGACATCGAGACCCAAGAGGTCAGTTTTCAAACGCTTGTTGCATCAAGGGGAAGAGGTTTTCTTCGTGTCAGGATGGTTACCTACTGTTTTTCCGGCAAACCACGTGTATCAAATCTGGATCCTCTCATTGCCGCTTCTTGTTCCAGATTTTCTGAAGAGAGAAACTGTGACATGAGGTCTGCTGAACCTCAGGCTGTCAGATAATAATTTATCCTTTATTAATCCTGCGGGGAAATTAGTTCTCTGCAATGAACCCATCATGGATGAACCATGAGCAGTAGGCTGCCATCCACCTGCGCCAGGGGAGCAGTTAGGGGTTCAAGTGTCTTGCTCAACAACACTTCGACACACTAGGAGGAGCCCGGAATCAACTCAAGAATGTTCGGTTCCGAAGACGATTGCTCTCGCCCCTGCGCCACGCCACTCCCCCGTTATCTGTTACCAGATATGCTGGTAACAGTCATTGTCAGCATTTGCAATATGTTTTAGTTGTCTATCTGAAAAAAAAAAAGAAAACTGTGTTGTGATCGGAGCACATTTTAGGAAGGTCGGTGTCCCTAGAATCGCGGGACACCGACCTACGACGACCTAGAATCTTGGGTGCCCACAGTTCTTTGGCTTGCAGCTACTCTTAAAATAACCAAGTCAAAATCATCTACCAGCAATAAAAGTGATATACATATAATCCATATTTATTATATATATGTATTATATACATATTTATATTTATACATTTTTATACATATTTATATGTAATTATACTAAATATGAACACACCAAGTATGCTTAATGTTAAAATTATGTATTGTTTGCCTCGCATAACAGCATGAACATGTATGGCACAATATAATTATGTGCATTTTTGACCATTGCCTTGCTCTGGTGACACGTTCCATTGAACAAATTCAAGTCAAACAGGCAGCCAAGCCAAAAAGAAACAAAAAAACAGGTAGCCCAGCCTCAAACATGTCAGCCTATCAAGTCCCCCAGTTGCACAGTGAGGATGGATGATAGCCCAAAAGTCTATTTTTTATTTTTAACTTTTTTACGTGCATTACAGGTTTTTTTGAAAGGAAGGTCTCTGCAATCGACTCGCGTTGCCTCTGCAGTCGACCATTAGATTGGGATGGATGTGTTGGCATCAACGCACCCCTGATCTAGATAATTCCCAATTGAGTTTTTTCCCGTATTTTCTCTATGGGTGTAAGTGGCTAATTGTCCTTCAATATTTTCATCTCTTTTGTCGTCCGACATCGTGCTTTGTTGTCAATTAAAGAGTATTTAACCGTCGTGCATCTTTTCATCATCGATCCAGTGCAACGCCAGATATTCGAACTGGACATTTGAAAAAAGTAATAGATTACATTTCCTCACTCACCTGAAAACTTTACTTTTCTGACCAAGCAAAACAACGACTTTAAAATTTTTCGCTGCCAGGATAGTGACTTTATAGCTCTTGTTTGCCTACATAAGCTCATCACTTTCAGCTGATGAGAAACAGCATGAAAAAAATGTTTTGTTCTTTCTATTCATGTAGAAAGAAAATATGGCTTTGCTGATATAGCGTCTGAAAAAAACATGAATGAAAAGGATTTGAAATTCTTTTTTTGTAAATTTAATTTCTAAATATTGTCATTGAAACAGGGTCTGGTCGTTTGGTAAACTTTTGGATAGCTTCGATAATAGTTAATTGGATATAACTGTGTTTCAACTTGAAATAATCTAATAATAAGATTTATGAATAAATGAATGTTATACATAATACAGTACTGTACAGGGACAGTGCTTGGTCTCCCAACAATGGGCGTATTCAAGTTTTAGGCCCCACAATCATGATAGGAGGTTGAGTTTTTATCTCAAGGGGCCTTGTGGGCCTCTTTTCTGGGCTGCATATCTGCAAGGGGGCAGGGTAGTGTGATACCTGGAGGTGTGACCATAACTATTTAAATCTCCAAAAACTCCACTCCGCCAGCACTGTTCAGCACAGTCAATAAGCAAGATGACTTCTCTCACAGCTAAGGACAAGGAAACAGTCAAGGCTTTCTGGAAAGTGGTGTCTGGAAAGTCTGAGGACATTGGCAAGGATGCTCTGGCCAGGTGAATAGTCCTCTTTTTGCAATCGATTGATTGGTCGATTCATCGTACTATTTCCTCTTGTTTATGCAGGACTTTGATGATATTTCATCTTATCATCTTTATCTATTGGTTCCTCATTGAATGAATCCGACTCACTGACATGTTTCTCTGCAGGATGATCACAGTGTATCCTCAGACCAAGACCTACTTTGCCCACTGGGCCGACGTCGGCCCCAACTCCCCAAATGTGAAAAAACATGGAATCACTGTGATGGGCGGCGTTGGTTTTGCTATCGGCAAAATTGACGACCTGACCGCAGGCCTCCTGAACCTCAGTGAGCTGCATGCCTTCACTCTGCGTGTGGATCCTGCCAACTTCAAGGTGAGTTTTCAAAGCCTTCAGTGAGTTTGAACTGTGACACAAAATGTGGCTCATTGGACTTTAGAAGACTATAACTAAACAGCACCACTTTATGTTTTTCTATTGTTAATTACGGGTCAGATACAGAACTGATGGGGAGCTCATGAGAAACAGATGGAGTACATATATAACATCTTTGTCTTATTTCTTTAGATTATCAGCCATAACATCCTGGTATCGATGGCCATCCTGTTCCCCAAAGAATTCACCCCGGAGGTCCATGTTTGTGTGGACAAGTTCCTGGCTGCCCTGTCTCGCGCCCTGTCCGAGAAGTACAGATAAACAGCTGGAGCAGAAAATGCATGAATGCATGAGCTACACTGCATCAATAAACGCATGAAAATAACATAAAGTCTTGGTTTCTCTGTGAGACTTTTTTTTCTCGATATTTAGTGTATGTCATTTTAAGAGGACAGTAAATTAGAGGAATTATCATTTTTGTCAATATGTATTTGCCTGAAGGTCTGGCCTAAAGCAAAACTTGTTCAAATGAATGACCCACATCCAAAGTCCTCATCAATAGAAGTATCCATGTAAGCGCGTTGGCCACAATGTCAACTTTATCCGAATAGTAGAGTCACTTAATGTCAGGATTCAAAATGGCCCTGAGACATTCATAGTAACAAGGAAATGAACGAATTACTGTCAGGATTTGATATTTTGTGGTAAATATGAATTGAATCCTCTTTTTGCCCTGTATCCTATATTCTACAAAAAAAATGCAATACCCATAGGAAAACGAAAAAACCCAACCGACTGGATTAAAGGCAGTAGTAGAATTATTCTAGAATTCTAGAAATTAGTTGTTTGATCAGATCTTTGTGATTAAAATATATTTTTTAGTATCGTTGTAGATGGGAATTAAATGGTTACGAATTAGTAAAATGAACAATGTTGCAGGACATGATACATAAGCCAATTCAATCTGGGGTTTATCTGTATTATAATTTAATTCTGTCTTTTGTAATCAAATTTCGACACCCCACAAAATACTCAAACAAGTGAGCTCTTTGATTGCTCAAAAATATTAAAACTACATAAATAAAAAGGAAAATGCAACATAATTTAAAAGGGAAAAAAGTCGTTCCTCCCACAGTTAAATGCCATCAAAAAATCAAAAAAGAAATAAACAACTGTGTCCACATATAAATATAGGCCTTTCCACATTACCATCTATATATGGAAATATTTAATATGGTTCATATGTCACATTTCATGGAAGATTTGACGTTCCTGTGCATCAGGGGTCTCCGACTCGCGGCCTGCAGGCCAATTGCAGCCCTCGGAACAATGTTTTGTGTTCCCCTGCCTGAAATCAAATCTTTGTGTTAGTGCAGCCCGCGCATTTATTCTCACATGCATCTGGGGGTTTTATACAGTGGGTTTAAAAAAAAACAGGCGAGGAAAAAATGAAAAAGTAACTTTGCAATGTGTTTTTTGCTTCATAATTTGAAAACACTGATTTTTTGATGAAAAAACATCTAGTGACAATGTTAACATTGACATTGTCTTCTTTTCTTATTTCTATAAAAAAACACAAAAATGAGAGCAGAAAAAAAACAGGCAAAATTAAAAAGATTGATTTAATAACCAGAATAGCCACTATTAGGCTTGTAAACATTATAGCTCCTCTTATACATGCTACCAATCAATTTTCTAATCAATTCAAGTGGCAAATTTTCCCACAGTGACAAGATTTTTTCTTTGTAATTGTGTAATTTAATCAATTCTTTTTTTAATATTCATTTTCAATATTACTTCATCATGTATTTTTTTAAAGGAATAGTTCATTACATATAAAGATTTTTATAATTTACCTGTTTACCTCCTTTACACTAACACAAAGGAAAAATTTGGACTTAGTGTTAGTGATTTTATTGGTCCGGCCCCCTTGACATCAAATTAGGCCACGGTGGCCCCCCGGACCAAAATGAGTTTGACACCCCTGCTGTACATAGCTCTGTACATTTACTAGCCCCATTTTGCATGCTTGTCACGAAACGCTTGTTCTCAAGGCCAGACTATAGAGAGACTGTACAAAAAAGAATTAAACTGTATCTGTGCAGCCAGAGACAAAGATAGGAAACATTTTTCCAGGTGTTTTTCGTTTGCCAACCATGACTGGTTAAAATATGGTAGCAGAGTTTCCAACCACTCTTTTTGAGCTCCTTCAGGTCCTTAACCTGAGAGCAATTACCTATACATTCACCCAATGAGCTCCAGCTGTGAGAGGGGCCAATTGACCTCTTGTCATCACCTCAGTCAGCACGTAAGTCTCATTCTTCTAAGTGTCATTCATCCTGAAAAACAAAGTGGGCAATAAACGCCACACAGAAATTGAAACAGGGTCCTTCATGCACAGGGTCCTAACTACTGCCCCACTATGCCATCCTGAATGGGAATGTCTAAAAATGACAAAACAATTTGGAAATTTTTAATCAAAATATGGGGGGAGAAAATCTAATTTCTTTGTGATACTATATAAATAAACATCATAATTGGAAAAAAAAAATGTTGAATGCAGCTTTCATGCTCTTTCTTTCTGTGAATGCAAAACACAATTTTTACAGTTAAATTGGTAAACATTAAATTCAAATGCAGTGGTTAGCACTTCAGCTACACACCACAAGGGACCGTCTACGGTTTTCTCCCACAGTCCGAAAACATTAAGCAGGTTAATTGGAAATTGCCCAATTGTGTGAATGAGAGAGTGAATTGTTAGCCCTGCAATTTACTGCCAATCAGTCTAGTGTTATCCCACTTCTTGCCTGATGGCGGCTGGGATGGACTCCAGCATCGCCCGTAACCCTGGGTAGGATAAGCAGTAGACAATGGATGGATGGATGGATGGATGGATGGAATCAACTAGAGTTTCCCCATTCATAACTATCCCACAAAAAAAAAAAAAAACTTTAGTCTTCTTTTTCTGGCTCAAACTGCAGTTTTGGAAGATGTATTTATTGTAGTTTTATTATAACATTCTTTAAACTAAAAATATACCCAACATTGACAAAAGAAAAATGTATTGCAGGTGATTCGCTGTGGTGAGTAGCCAAACATAAGAGGAGGAAGTTTGTGTGAAACGAAGAGGAATGATATGTTTGATCGATGCCAGCAAGAACTTCTTGGATATATTTATATGTCTTATAAAATTTGTATTATTAAGGTATATTTAATATAGGTTAAACTGCAGTTTTATTTAAGTATTTTACAGAAATTTGGGGTAATTGAGTGTAAAAAATACCAGCTATTATTTATGAACAACTGTTTGTCATTTTCAGCGCTGCAGATTAAAAGATTAGTGGTTACCATGTGACCTCGAGGTTTTTCTTAAATACACGTTTAAATATTTGGCTTGAGGAGCCTCTTTTGCGCCATCTAATGGACACATTGAGGTCCATCATCCTCATACATCGGATTGCACTGATGACATTCATCCATCTATCGTTTGCCCCTTATCGCGGGGTCGCAGGGGATGCTGGAGTCTATCCCAGCTGTCATCGAGCGAGAGGCAGGGTGCACCCTGGACTGGTCGCCAGTGGATCGCAGGGCAGCATATATAAAAAAAACAACTATTCACTCACTCATTTGGGGCAATTTTTCCCTTCTTTTTTTTTCCCAATTACCGAGTTGCATGTAATTTAGTGGGATTACCTAGACTGGAATGTGAGAAGGTAAAGCTAAACAAAAGAGTGAAATCTGTTGGATCGCATGAACTGAGGCTCATGTGGCCGTTACCGGGGTCTGGTTCTGGTGGTCTTTCCTGGTCGTTTGGAGGGTCTAGATGTGGCTGGTCTGTGCGTGCAAATCCGTCTTGGTATTGATCCCTGTACGGCATTGTACGTTTGTAAAAATCTTGTGTCTGAGGCCCCCTCCTTTGTTCAGCGATGGTTTTTCTGTTTTGATAAAGATGGCTTCTTTGACTCATCTCTCGAACCATATGTCTTCTCTGGCCATAATACGGACATTGCTATCTTCAAACAAATGGCCCCTGTCTTGTCCTAAAGTGGGCCATCTGTTTGTGCAGAGGTTGTTTGGTATCTCCAAAGTAGATATCATCACAATTCTCAGTGCAAGTGACAGCATACACCACATTCTGTATCTTGTGCCCGGGTATTTTGTCCTTGTGGTGCACCAGTTTTTGCCTCAGGATGTTGTGGATTTGATGTGGAGTACCGGTACATTGCCTCCTTGCACTTATATAAATTTAATAGAATTGGACTCATACTTAACCACATATTTAAAGAAATTAGAATTGAGTCATGAACAAGTGTGTTTCTTACTGATGATAAAGTCTTTACCATATAGTACAGAGTTTGAAACAAGGAAACATTTTTTTTTTAATTGACATCCTCTGAAAAGTTAATGATGAAAACCCGGGCCCCCCTTGTGATTTATCTCTTGTTGTGGGTAAAAGTAGACATTTCTTACTCATATAACCATTCTGTGTCCGGCATTTCAGGGTAACTACAAAATTTGTTGGAAATTATCTGCAGTTTTGTGCAGAAACCGCCCTGTTGTTGGTTCCTCTGCAGATAAGCCTTGGAAACCCTGCCAGCGTGATGTCACAGAGGTTAAATGGGGTCTTGGGCTCTGGTTATCACTTATATGTATAAATGAAGCCAATCTTCTTTTTGACCTGTATCCGATATTCTACAAAGCAAAATGCAATATCCATAGAAAAACGGAAAAAACCTACCCGACTGGTTTAAAGGCAGTAGTAGAGTAAGAGGGAGCTGCAAATTGAAGCAGATTTGATACTGCAGATTATTTCTAGAAATTAGTTGTTAGATCAGATTCATGTCGACTTTACTGTGCATCCTGCTAAAATCCTGCGCAGAAAGATGTGTGTTTGTAGATGTTTGTTTCTGCAAGTTTTCCCAGTGGATGTAGAGATCCCCCCCAGGTTTATCCCAGAGTTCTTCACAAACATAGCACCTCTGTTCTGCAGCCACGACAAATTACCCAAGTCGTCTGTTGACTTGTTGGGATCGTTTCAAATACGGCTTATTTATAAAATTAAAAAATCATTGAGGTACTTCCGGTACCACAATGCCAATGGAGTAGAAATTGATGAATTATACTCTATTCTACGTTCTACTTTACTCACTGTCAGACTACCATAGCAATTATGCCAACATTTTCAATTTTACCTAAAATATTGTATTATGTTTCTTCTGTGTCACGTTTATGTCTGTTTAAAAACAGACCAGGTTAGATACTACAGCTTCTTTAGGATGCACGGAGGCCAGTGAAACCACTAGTGTGAAAATAAAAAGCAAAAGATCCTTGTCAGTGGAGATTATTTATGAGTTTACTTTTTGTAAAGAATAAAATAGATTTTTTTTGACCATCATTAAGTTACTTGAAAAACAAAAAAGTTTTTCTTCAGTCAGTAAGATTTGTTCATTAGAAGGTAACACGAGTGCTGGACAGATCAAGGTTTTTACTTGCCTGTGCGTTAGGTGGGGTGCACACTGGTCTTGTTCACTGCCACAACCAACATAAAATGACATTTCCTGATCGATAAGTGAATGGGATATCAAAATTCTTTACTTTTACGACGTTCCTCGAACATTCATCGTAAAACGTTTTTATTGACTTTTAAATTAATTAATTCAATTTCAAGATAATTTCAAATCTTAAAAAAGAAATGTGGAAAAGTTGATAAAGTGTACAATTAATATGTATTGTGAGAACTAACTTCTCAAGTTATAGATCCACTTTTATAACACAATGTTAAAGCATAGCATAGTACACTATAGCATAGTATAGCATAGCATAAAAAGGATTTGATACTAACTTAATTTGACGGTTGCATTTGCAAAATCCCATTTTTTGCATCAGGTTTTGCATCCCCTTCCATTCACCTCATACTGAATCAAAAGTGCTTAACTAGTTATTAGCTTCAGCTTCAGCAATCATTTTTACAACTCAAAATATCCTTTCATTAGGCTGTTTTGATGTCCTTTACAAGGATTCAGCCCAACTGTGTGTTGCATTTTCCCTTTTTTTTTGCTTTCCCTCCATTTTTAATGGGCCGATTCTTATTTCAGAGATCAATCTTCAAAAACCGACAGACAGTTGGTAGCAGGGTAAGACCAAATCATTCTAAACATCCTTTCCTATGCCTAGATCATCCTTTCTTTTTATAAAAGTAGCAGATTAAATTTCTTCACTCACCTGAAAACTACAGTTATCTGCAGAACAACGACTTTAAAATGTTTCCGCTGCCTGGATAGTGACTTTATCGCTCTTGCTTGGCATCAAACCTACATAAGCTTATCACTTTCAGCTGATGAGAAACAACACGAGTTGGATAACTTTCACTTCAGTCATTGGCATTAGAATGTTTTGCTCTTTCTATTCATGTAAGGGTGGAGAAAATATGGCATTTGCTGATATAGCATCTGAAAAAAACATGAGCGATAAAGATTTTGAAATTCTTTTTTTGTTAATTTGATTTCTTATTATTGTTGTTGAAATTGTTCATTGAAACAGGATCTGGTCGTTTGGTACACATTTTGATAGCTTCGATAATAGTTAATTGGATATTACTGTGTTTCAACTTAAAATAATCCAATATTAAGAATTTATGAATAAATGCCAATGGGCGTGTTCAAGTTTTCGGCCCCACAAACATGATAGGAGGTTTTATATCTCAAGGGGCCTTGTGGGCAAGGCTCTGGGCTGCATATCAGGAAAGGGGCAGGGAAGTGTAATACCTGGAGGTGTGACCATAATATCCTTTAAAATCTCCAAAAACTCCGCTCTGCCAACATTGTTCAGCACAATCAACGAGCAAGATGACTACTCTCACGGATAAGGACAAGGAAACAGTCAAGGCTTTCTGGAAAGTGGTTTCCAAAAAGTCTGAGGACATCGGCAAGGATTCTCTGGCCAGGTGAATATTCCTCTCTTTGCAATGGATTGAATGGTCATTTCATCTTCCTCATTTCCTCTTGTTTTTTGCAGTACTTTGATGATATTTCATCTTCTCATCTTTATTTATTGATTCCTCATTGAATGAATCCGACTCACTGACATGTTTCTCTGCAGGATGATCACAGTGTATCCTCAGACCAAGACCTACTTTGCCCACTGGGCCGACGTCAGCCCCAACTCCCCGAATGTGAAAAAACATGGAATCACTGTGATGGGCGGCGTTGCTTTTGCTATCGGCAAAATTGACGACCTGACCGCAGGCCTCCTGAACCTCAGTGAGCTGCATGCCTTCACTCTGCGTGTGGATCCTGCCAACTTCAAGGTGAGTTTTCAAAGCCTTCATTGAGTTTGAACTGTGACACAAAATGTGGCTCATTGGACTTTAGAAGACTATAACTAAACAGCACCACTTTATGTTTTTCTATTGTTAATTACGAGTCAGATACAGAACTGATGGGGAGCTCATGAGAAACAGATAGAGTACATATATAACATCTTTGTCTTATTTCTTTAGATTCTCAGCCATAACATCCTGGTGTCGATGGCCATCCTGTTCCCCAAAGAATTCACCCCGGAGGTCCACGTTTCTGTGGACAAGTTCCTGGCTGCCCTGTCTCGCGCCCTGTCCGAGAAGTACAGATAAACAGCTGGAGCAGAAAATGCATGAATGCATGAGCTACACTGCATGAATAAATGCATGAAAATAATACACAGTCTTGCTTTCTTTGTGAGTAATTATTTTTCTCGATATTTAGTGTATGTCATTTTAAGAGGATAGTAAATTTGTGGAATTTCATCTTCAGGATAATTTTTGTAAATATGTATTTGCCTGAAGATCTAGCCTAAAGCAAAACTTGTTCAAATGAATGACCCACATCCAAAGTCCTCATCAATAGAAGTATCCATGTAAGCGCGTTGGCCACAATTTCAATTTTATCTGAATAGTAGAGTCCCTTGATGTCAGGAATTCTGAATGGCCCTGAGACATTCATAGTAACAAGAAAATGACTACTGACTAAAACGAATTACTGTCAGGTTTTGATACTTTGTGGTAAATATGAATTGAATCTTCTTTTTGACCCGTATCCTATATTCTACAAAACAAAATGCAATATCCATAGAAAAACGAAAAAACCTACCCGACTGGTTTAAACGTAGTAGTAGAGTAAGAGGGAGCCGCAAATTGAATCAGATTTGATACTGCAGATTATTTCTAGAAATTAGTTGTTAGATCAGATAATGCAGCCTCAGGGCGGCACTGGCCGTTGCCTCCCCGAGCCAGCTTCGAGGGTGGCACAGAGGTGTGTCTCCCTGAATCGGTTCCAAGAGCAGATAAATGCTGAGGGTTGTGTCAGGGAGGGCATCCGGCTTAAAACTTTTGCCAAGACCAAACATGCGAATCAACCATAATAACCAGATCATACCGGATTGATCAAGGACCGGGTTAACAACGACTGCCATTGGTAACGATGATCTACAGGGCACCAGTGGAAACTGGGCTACTGTAGGTCAAAGAAGGAGAGAAGGAAGGCACGTTTTGGAAGCAGAGAGGGAAGAGCAAAGGAAAGAGCCTGGGACTGAGAGTAGGGACTTCAAATATGACAGAAAAGGGTAGAGAATTGGTCGACATGACGTAGAGAAGGAAGGTGTATAAACTGTGTCCAGAAGACCAGGTGGAAAAGTAGTAAGGTTAGAAGCTTAGGAGCAGGCTTTAAGTTGTACAATCAAATTGACAAGAAGAGAATTGGAGTAGGAATTATCTTGAAGGAGGAGTTTGTTAGGAATGTTCTGGAGGTGAAAAGAATGTCAGATAGACTTATGAGTCTGAAACTGGATGCTCAATGTTGTTAGTGGCTATGCCCCCCAGGTGGGATGTAAATTTGAAGAGAAGGAGAATGAGTTCTGGAATGAGTTAAATGAAGTGATGCAGAATATCCCCAGAAATGAGAGAGTGGTAACTGATGCAGACTTCAATAGACATGTTGGTGAAGGCAATAGAGGGGATGACGAAGTGATGGGCAGATTTAGTTTACAGGATAGAAATGCAGAGGGACAGATGGTGGTAGATTTTGCAAAAAGGATGGAAATGGCTGTAGTGAAAAAACAGAAAAAACAGGAACATAGGGTAACTTATGAGAGCCGAGGTAAGAGCACGCAGGTAGACTACATCTTGCGATAGACAAGGTAACCTGAAAGAGATCAGTGACTACAAACTAGTTGTAGATGAAAGTGTAGCCAGACAGCATAGGATGGTGGTTTGTAGGATGACTGATGACAAAGAAGATCAGGAGGACAAAGGCAGAGCAGAGGACAAAGTGGTGGAAGCTGAAGAGAAAGGAGTGTTGTATGGTTTTCAGGAAGGAGTTTGAGAAACGGTCTGGGTGGTCAGGGTGAGCTTCCAGATGATTGGACAACTACAGCTAATGCTATTGGGGAGACAGGTAGAAGGGTACTTGGTGTGTCATCTGGAGGGAAAGGATAAGGAGACTTGGTAGTGGAATGAGGAAGTGCAGGAGTATATACAGAGAAAGCAGTTCGCAAAGAAGAGGTGGGATACTTAGAGGACTGAAGAGAACAGACAGGAGTTCAGGGAGATACAACGTAAGGTAAAGATAGAGGAAGCAAGGGCAAAAAAAAGGGCGCACAATGACCTGTATGCTCGATTGGACAGTAAGGAGCGAGAGAATGATCTATACAGGTTGACGAAACAGAGAGATATTGATTGAAAGGATGTAAAACAGGTCCAGGTGATTAAGGATAGAGAGGGAAATGTATTGACAGATGCTAGAAGAGTGATGGGAAGATGGAAAGAGTACTTTGAAGAGCTGATGAATGTGGAAAATGAAAGAGAGGCAAGGGTAGAAGTGACTATTGTAGCCCACAAAGTAGCACAAATTAGTAAAAGTGAAGTGAGGAAGGCATTGAAGAGGATGAAGAGTCGGAAAGCAGTTGGTCGTGATGATATACCTGTGGAGGTGTGGAAGTGTCTAGGAGAGGCAGCGGTAGATTTTGTGACTCAATTATTAAACGGTATCTTAGATTGGTACATTGGTACATTGGTAGACGGATGCTGGGATTGGAGCTGCCAGGCAAGAGATCACAAGGAAGACCAAAGAGAAGATTTATGTACGTAGTGAGAGAGGATATGAAGGCAGTTGGTGTGAGAGAGGAGGATAGAGAGAACAGGGTTAGATGGAGAAAGTTGATTCGCTGTGGCGACCCCTGAAGGGAGAAGCCGAAAGAAGAAGTTATTAGATCACATCTTTGTGACTAAAATATATTTTTTAGTATCGTTTTAGAAAGATTTAATGAAAAATTTCATTGTAATTGCTGTGATTATATTATAAAAATGATTAATTGAGGCATGAGGAACAAAAATACGCACGCAAAACGTCCGATTTATCGTTTGAAAAAGGGGAATCGTTTATATATCTTCTCTTTTGTAGCCGGACCCTTTTCAACGTGACACAAAATAATCGCCTGCTTCAGGCTCGGGCGGAAATGACTGTCAGAGCCGAAGTTTCAATATTTCACTTAAAACTCCAGTCCTGAATTGTCCGTTGCTGGTAGATATTATCTCGCCTTTGCTGACAACAAGTTAGCGCTGCCACCTGGTAGTTTGTAATTTCAGTTTAAATCGATAGCAGGTCAGAGCTAACTTTCAGTTAGCTAAAATGCTAACATGATGTTCAATCCCTGTGCCGGGTTGCCAGATGACCGAAAGTCAATGTACAGTCAAGCGCCAAATAGCATGTACAGAAGCGGCGATAAAACCAGCCCTCTTAGTGTCATCCTGGTGAGCTCTGGCAGCAGAGGAAACAAGCTGCTTTTCCGATATCCCTTCCAGAGAGTCGCCGAATGTCCGTCATCGCTTACAGGTAGGCGTAGCTCCAGCAGCAGCAGCATCAGTCAGCCTGTAGCTACAGGCTACAACCTGCAAAGTCCCAATTTCATGTAATGATAGAAA
Organism: Fistularia commersonii; assembly: GCF_037954325.1. Classification (NCBI taxonomy): domain Eukaryota; kingdom Metazoa; phylum Chordata; class Actinopteri; order Syngnathiformes; family Fistulariidae; genus Fistularia; species Fistularia commersonii. The sequence goes on from NC_141311.1 coordinate 5,407,629, forward strand.
ACCAAGAGTTTGAGATATAAATCACTTGTACAACAGCCCAGCAATATACATCATAGGTCTTTTTAATAGCATATTTTCAGTTTGAAGCAATGATGGACCCGTCAATAAGTGCGTTGTCCTCTGTCTTTTGTTTCCTATAAAATAGCTAAATATGTCATGGTTTTAGTATTTCGTTTGAGGGAATGGGCTGTTTGTCCTTTTGTCAGGGCCAACTTTAGTTCTTTGTGAAATGCTAAACAGTCATATTAGAAACAAGAGAGTTCTCATATTTAAGCCTTTCTCCGATGACCATGTATATAAACTTTCCAAATGAAGAGTCCTTGATATCATTGAATGATGACAGTCCTTTCCAAGAAACTTTGAACTGTCTCAAATATAGGAGCAAAAAGTGCCTGTTCAAACTGGGAGGCATGACTTGCCTGACAGTTTTGTACTGGGATTAGGCTTGAACCAAGTTTTGATTCCTATCACTAGTCAAAATGAAATCATTCACAGTATACATCATTTGGTTTACCTCCATACCTTAACCTACCAGATCTACTACTGAGCTACCTTTGTTCAAATGTATTATTGCTATTTGTGTTAACACCGCTGTCTCTGTTCACAAGCAAAACAGCGAAATAAATATGCACTGAACTCAACGGGTGATGGCCTTGAGGATCAAGATGGTGATTCAAGGTATTGTTTTTCTTTTTTTGTTTATTTCATGTAAATAGTATATACTGCACACACGGTAATAAAATTTGTCACTTGGCACTGTTACTTTAGGTGTTTACTATCATTTGTCCTCCCCCTCTAACTCTATTTGTTTTTTCTTTTCAACGTAATAAAAATCTCATTGTGACTTTCAAGATGACTTGAAAACCATTGCAACGGTTTACTGAGCTTTACTACACACCACAAAACAAGTATAAAATAAATAAGATTTTATATATATAAAAAATATAAATATTTAAAAAAGAAGGCTTTAATTTCCCAAGCAGTCAAATAATCTTTCAGTGCGTTTTGTTGTCGTCCCTGTCCCAGTAGTTGAACAATGAAACCCAGCTTTTCAAAAGTCCCAGAGGTAAAATCACTGGCCTGTAATCACAAATACTGATTCAACTCTGAGCTCCAACCAAGTACCAAGTTCTCAGACCAAATCTAAAAAGTAAATCCAAATCACACAGGGTTGGTTTATAAACAGAGAATGTAAGAGTCAAAAGTGAAGGAAATGAAAGGTTGAGTGTAGAATATGAATTTGTTTTCCCATTATTAACTGATAGGTTCTTCAGTATGGCAAACAGCAGAAAGTGACAGACTTGTGGAGAGATGCACCAGATGGAACAATCGTTTGACTTCAACACTATATCCAGGTTACCTTTGTTTCATCATTTTATCAAGACTTAACATGTTCTAGAGGGAATTTTTTTGATTAGATTTAGATAGTACAGCTTCTATAGGATGCACGGAGGCCAGTGAAACCCATAGTGTGAAATTAAAAAGCAAAAAATCCTTGTCAGCGGAGATTATTTATGAGTTTACTTTTTGTAAGAAATAAAATTGAATTTGTTTGACCATCATTAAGTTTCTTGAAAAAAAGAAGGTTTTCTTTCAGTCAGTATCACTTGTCCATTAGAAGGTAACGCACGTGCTGGACAGATTAAGGATTTTACTTGCAGGTGCTTTAGGTGGGGTTCACACTGGTCTTGTTCACTGCCATAACTGACATAAAATCGTGAGAACTAACTTCTCAATTTACAGATCCACCTTTATAATACAAGTTATTACATAGTATAGTATAGCATAGCATACAAAGAATTTGATACTAAATGAATTTGACGGTTGCATTTGCAAAATCCCATTTTTAGCATCAGCTTTTGCATCACCTGCCATTCACATCATACTGGATCAAAACCACTTAACTAGTTATTTGCTTCAGTTGCATCACCGGCAATCATTTTTACAACTCAAAATATAATTTCATCGGGATGTTTTGATGTCCTTTTTGTGCATTCAGCCCAACTGTGTGTTGCATTTTCCCTTTTGTTTGCTTTTCCCCCATTTTTTTATGGCCCAATTCCCATTTCAGAGAACAATCTTCACTAACTGACGAACAGTTGGTAGCAGGGTAAGACCAAATCATTCTAAACATCCTTTCCTATGCCTAGATCATCCTGTCTTTTTACATCCCCTTCCTTCCTCTGTGTCCTGTCTGGATCCCAGAGTCTAATCTAAGAAAATCCTTGTGAACTCTCAGTAGCAGATCCAGTGAACCAGTGCTTTGGTCCATTCAGGATTTCGGTGTTTTTCTCTTCTGTACTATATTCCTTGTTCTGTTAAAATCCAATAGTTCAAAACTGTGATTGAAGTTTTAATTCATATTGGGTGTAATAACCTGTGGCATGTAGACTCCACAGTATGAAGCAAAAGACAAATAAATGCAGTCAATTCATTCTGCTTTTCAGTTCTGTCAATGCGTTAATTCTGTACTGTTTTTATCTATTTTTTTTTTCTGGATATTTGGGACTTGGTCTTCTTTACCCCTTTGATTGCAGCATGAATTACTCAAGTAAAGCCGGCATGATTCTTTCACATTCTTTATTCTTACAGAAACTTTCTGCAGGGAGTCCTCTTTCTATTTCTTCCTCTACAGTAGTCACACAAGTATTTCAGGCAGACAAATCAGGATTTTTCAGTTCATTTGAATGAATGGAATGTTTAAAATTGTAGTTGGTTAAGCTAATCTTAATAGCTGAACCCAACTGTTCTCTATTTAACTTCTTTTGCTCCGTACACATCTGCTCCCTCACTGGGTGAAACACTCTGTCCCCCAGGTTTTCTGACATCATCCTCGCCACCATCCTGGCCACCAAATCTGATATGTGCGGGAAGAAATTTGAACTGAAGATAGACAATGTTCGATTTGTGGGTCACCCTACGCTTCTTCAGCACCCCCCCATTATTCAGGTCAGGAACACAATAAGTCTGTCCGATCTGCGTACCTCTGCTCAGCAAAGAGAAGAAAACTCTTTAGAACTGTGTCATGGCATGTGTCATATACAACTTGAAGATCATTCTCCATACTGCCAATCTTTTTTCTTGTATAGCAACTCATTTTGAAAAAAAAATCAATTCCCATACAATCTTACCAAAAAGTGCTGCTTTTAAAATGTTTAGCAGCATTAAAAAAACTTATGTTTCCCCCTACTCTTAACCAATTAAACAGTCTGATTGTAATTGATGGACATTTTCCTTCTGCAAGAATTAAACTCATTAACTACATTTGTTGCTGAACAAAAGTAAAGGCTTCCATAAAAAAACAACAGTTAGAGACTTAAGCTTAAAGAGAAAGTATTGGCCGTATCATATATTCAACTATATCTTTATACTTTTACAGATTTTAGTATGTCATTATCTATTATTTGTATGAAAAGTAAGCCTATTTATTATTTCAGGTCTCTAAAACGGATCCTTCACCTAAGCGAGAGATGCCCACAATGATCCTGTTTAATGTGGTGTTTGGACTAAGGGTATGAAAAGTTTTATTATGAGGCCACTTTTTTTGTTTTGCTGTAGTTGTTGGTTCTAAGTGTTTTGCCAGTTGAATGAAGTTTCTCTCTGATGTTATTATTACATGCGAAGGCTCTGTTTGCATTGCACATGGGGCATAATTAAGTCAGCTGGTTGTGGGTGGTTTGCATGGAAAATATTTTTTAAATTGGAAATTGAAAGGGAGGAGTGTTTGTTAGTGATAATATTCCAGTATACATTATCTGTAAGAGCATTGCCATTCAGGGAGGAGGGGCACATTGACTATGGTTAATCATGCTACTCAGCAAGGCGTAGCGTGTTCCTGCCCATGCTGAGTCACTGTGAATCAGTCCCTGGTTAGGTCACATGGTGCGAAAAGTGCTCAGTCATGTTTTGTCAAGTGCGTCAGCCAAGTGGCTGTAATTATTTTTTTCAATTCCATAAAAATTCTGGTGTAACCCTCATATATTGGTTATAATCATCATATTCCCTCAAATTCCTTGTTGTTCATTGTTGTTATTTGTATTCATATTATTTGTACCATTTTGATTTTTTAAAAAATCATTTATGATAATTGTAATGTTTTTAATTAAATTTTCCATAGTAGTGTATATTGGCTATTTTGCACATATGACCATATATATATACATATATATATTTATAAATTGGGGATCGCTTAAGAGGTTATAGCTTATTGTATGTTTTACAATCATTAAATGTCAGAAATGTGATAAAAAAATTATGTATGACAAGTGTTCCCTGCCACCTTTGTAGAATAAATACACCCATGATTGATGACAGATTTATGCTTATTTTGTTGATGTCCCTTGAATATCCCATCATTTTTTCAGTTGCATATTGACCTCTGTTAGAGGTGTTTTAAGGCCAAGAAAAGTTATGCAATGCTGTCAAAAAAATGTCCATGAATTTGAATTGATGTAAAAGTGATGGTGGCTTAGGTATTGAATATAACTCGCAGTTCTCTGTCAATATTGTAGTATTTTCTCCTCACTTGTTCTTTGCAGGCTAACGCTGATCCCTCTGTCATCAGCTGCATGCACAACCTGTCCCGTCGTATTGCTATTGCCCTGCAGCACGAAGAGCTGCGCTGCCAGTACTTGACCAGAGAGGCCAAGCTGATGCTGGCCATCCAAGATGAGATCACTACAGTGACTGAGAGTGAGACAAATAGTGCCCATTACGTTTGAAAACCCTATTTGTGTGAGACTGTTTTGGCAATGCCTCCTTTTTCTGATTCAGCTGATGGAAGCCCACAGTCTCCATTTAGACAAATTCTGCCCAAATGTAAGTTAGCAAAGGATCTAAAGGAGGCTTATGACAGGTATGTGTATATGTATTCAAAAATTTTTTCTCTCTTTTTTTTTTTTAACCAAAATATACACTTCACTTTTTCACATTTTCATTGTGTTTTTTTGATGCTTTGATAGCCTTTGTACAACCGGTGTTGTGCGACTTCACATTAACAACTGGCTGGAGGTGAGCTTCTGTTTACCACATAAGATCCACAGGATTGGTGGCAATTACATCCCCCCAGAGGCATTAGAGCGCAGCCTTAAAGCCATACGGTAGGTCTCTATGTAATTACACTATTATTTACATTTGACAAGCTGTAAACCAGAAAAATATCTATTAGTTGTTGATTCATACAGTGCAGAGAACTCTTGATAACTCAAAATAGCCCCCTTTGGAAGCACCTTATTCAGCTAGTCAACTAAAACCAGGTTATCACTACTACCCATGCAGACTCCACCCAGTGGGCCTTTCCCTCTTCTGAACTATAAAAAAAATTATGAGTGTTTAGTTGTTATGTTCCTTTGAGCTTGGAAATATAAAATTTTTGAAAATAATAAACATACTTGAACATTCTTGGAAATTATGAGTGTTTAGTTGTTATGTTCCTTTGAGCTTGGAAATACAAAATTTTTGAAAATAATAAACATACTTGAACATTCTTGGAAATGAAATGTATAACATTTCAGTTACACAAGACTGTCACTTTCCTGCTTTCTTGTTTTTCAAATGTTTTTTTACCCACAGCTCCCAAAAATATAGTGTACTTTGTTGTGAAAAAAAGTTAAATGTTAAATGAGGGCAAAATTTATAATTAAAAAGCTGATGAAAGAACTACTAATGGATGACATCAATAGACACATTTCCCTACGGTCTGCTTCTCTGAACATATTTACAGCCCCAACCACCATCAGTAATGTGTCTGAAAAAACCCGATCCAAACCATGAACTTTTATGAACTTTATTATTGACAGTTGGAAGCACGCATGCCGGGTTTCCTGTGAAATACACTGCCATCTACTGTCCAATCTGCACAGCTACCTCAGCTCAGACCACCTTACTCTACAAAAAATGCACTTTGAAAATTGTGTATTTTTATAGTAACATCCAGTTACTTTTCATTGTTTAATTACATTCCATCTGCATTGGTAATGTAATTCCACAAATGTTGCAAAAAGGGTATGAAATAGATAAATAATTACATTAATGACAGTAGAGTTTGAAGTTAATGAAATCACAATATTCAGACATCAAGTTTGTATTGTGTTATTGATTCATAAAGTGAGAGGAAAAAAGTCTTGAGAAATGCTGTTTGCCTGTTTCACGAACAAGCAATCTCACTGAACTAGAATGATTTTTACCTTATTCCTGCAATTAATAGATGAACTAAGCCACTTTCAAAGTTATGTTAGATTTTATTTTCAGATACCATAACTTGAGTTAGGGAAAAAATAATTTTCTTCCTAATGTTTTTCCTTATTACTAAAAGTATCTTAACATCACAATTTGATTTATATTTTCATTAAAACCATTTATATCATATGTCTTTCATTTTTTACAAATCTTGGGTTCCTTGAAAATAAGTTTTGATCCTGTCCACAATCTTAATTCAAAGCTGCAGATCAGTTTATATCAAAGCTTGATTACATTTGGTGTGATTCCCCTAGGCCATATCATGCCCTCCTGCTGCTGGAGAGTGAGAAGGCTCTGCTGAACCAGCTTCCCCTGGACTGCTCACCTGCCATGATGCGTCTCATCAAAACGTGCTCAGCAGTGAAGAACCTGCAACAGCTTGCACAGGATACGGACCTGGCCCTTCTCCAGGTGCCGGATCCTCAATGGCCCTCTATCTCCCCTACACATTACAACACCCACATATTATCTGTTCTCAGAAAGCACCAAGAACTAAATACAGTGGTTAAGCTCATCTACTAAAATAATCAACAACAGACAGTTTGTCAACTTTGATGAATAAATACATAAATATATGCCACCAAATCTGTGTGTAAATTAAGCATAAACAATGATTACAGGTGCCTTAACTATATGTACTAATGTAAAATGTACTTCTTAAAATTACATCAAAAAGTACATTTTAAATTACTTTTTTCATTTCTTGAAAATAAAAATACATCTTAGTACGTGTTATTTTACTGCCATCTAGTGGAGATACTCCTGTCTTGAATAGAGATCTCCATTCAGCAGATATCCATCACCTTATGTCCAATTCCTCCTGGATTTCCTTTTATTTTGTTTTTATTCATACGCATTTTGTTCCCTGTCAGATTTTTCAAATCGCTGCTCATCTGGTTTATTGGGGAAAAGCGATCATCATTTACCCACTCTGTGAGAACAACGTCTACATGCTGTCTCCTCATGCCAACATTTGCCTGTGAGTGAGCTTGATGTGACTCAATACAGTTCTGTGAACTAATACTTAAAATTCCATTAGCCAATTTACTGTCTCAAATACTGGACATTTAGATTAAAATGCTTTATATTTGTATTCTTTACTCTATGATGTTGTGGGAAAAAAATGACCAGGACCAGCAACAGAAATCGCAACTTATACTTACATTTATATCGTATATGCAGAACATTTTGGAAAATGAATCCAGTGAACTCTGTCACCAGGCCCTGCATTCTCAAATAATATGTTCCATCCACATTTGGACAGATATTCCTCTCTGGCTGAACAATTTGTGCAGCAGTTTCCTGGTCATGATCTTCCTTCCACATTAGCCAAGTTCTCACTGCCCGTCTCATTGGCTGAGTTCAGAAACCCCCTGGAGGCTCCTGCCCAAGAGGTAAGATCAGGAGAGACATGAACAAATTGGCATGCTTTTACGTATTCTCCTTTTTGAGAAAAATATACAGAAATAAAAAACAAATATTAAATGTAAGTTTTGTTAATATTTGTTAATAATTTGTTAATATCGGTATGGAATTATAACTGTCTTTGTACAAAAGACTAAATACTTTTGGAAGACCAAGTTATATTAACATCACATTTAAAACCTATTTGTCATAAGTTCAACACTATGATGTGTCTAATACAACCGCAAAGGAAAATGATTTTTCTTAGGTTTTAGAGCTATTTTAACTTTGTAGAATAAGTAAATGTTATAAAGTGACTACAGAGATGTTTTAATAAATTATAAAAGTGATTACAACGATATTATGATAAGAGTATAAGTCTGTTGTAATACCTCTTTTGTTTTAAAGGCTGTAATTGCGTCTTTGTTTGTCAGAGTGAGTCATCTATCTAGGGAACTGTTTCCGATCTATTCCCTGTAAGACTTTTCCTCCAAACACATTTTCTATTTTCTTTTCTCATGGAGTTAGTATTACAAGACATTAATGTTCTTTCACATCATCCTTTTCAGATGTCAACAGAGTGTTTTCACATGTTTGTTTTTATATTGTTTCTGTTTTTTCCTCTTCAGTGGCAACAGAGCTAAAAACCTGTGAATCCTCAGACACATAAATGCAATCACAAATCAAAGCATCCATATAAAATATTTGATTTTGTTGTTGATGTTGGTGTCAAAAAACTTTGCATTATCATCCCTAATAATTTGTGCTAAAGAGCAGAACCGTCTTGTATACTTGGAGGCCATCTAATTTTGGCAAAAATGTTCGTGCATCCGTAATAAATTATAAATGGTCAGGAGACATCACTTCCAGCATCTGTGGCCTGTATTTTTAATGAGAACAAGATCAGAGCTGTGGTTCTTTTTCATGACTATATCTGGAGTTTGTGTGGGCCCCTTTTGCGATTGAAAGCATATTTGACCTGGTTAGAGACGCAGGAGATTTGTCCCTCCCGTGTTCAACCGTTGTCCTGTTTGTTCCCGAGCAGGCTCAACTGATCCAGATGGTGGTGTGGATGCTGCAGCGCCGCCTGCTGATTCAGCTGCACACGTATGTCTGCTTGCTGGTACCACCCAGTGAGGACGAGCCAAGCTTGAGAGACGAAGACCCCCCACTGGCTGCGCGAGTTGGGGGCCGCAGTCTGAGCACTCCCAGCGCACTCAGCTTTGGTTCCCCAAGTAAGCCATTACTCATCTCCGCTGCTCGGCCCTTACCATTGCCAAGGGCGTAACAGCTAAGCTGCAACCATTTATCTGGTCATTTGCAGCCAGTAGTGATGATATGACACTCACCAGCCCCAGTATGGACAACTCCAGTGCGGAGCTTGTGCCTGGTGGAGACTCCCCTCTGAACAAAAGGATGACAGAGACTCTACTGGCCAGTCTGTCTGATCACGAGAGGCAGGTTATTCTCAACATCCCTGCAGCCCAAAATTCAGAGGATTTGCGCATGTTTGCCAGGTAATTCAGCATCCAACTGAAAAACTAGACGTTTTTTAAGTTTAGATTCAGTGATTTATTAAATGATGAATCTCCATTTATACTAAGTAAAGCAAAATATAAATTTTCTCTAGGCAAATGTATTCTGAGTTTAATAAGACTATTGTCTGAAGAACAGACCATTTTCCAGCAGTTAACTGTGAACATATTTCAATTAAAAGGTGTTTAAAAAGTTCCAGCTGTTGGTGAAGTGTAGCTACCCAGCAGTAATAAAAGGTGCCCTCAGAATGCCATACTTCAGTGAGCAGTAAGCTTTTAACTACTTATTTTTTTGTTTCTAGGCTGCTGCACTATTTCCGGGGACACCACCACCTGGAAGAGATTATGTACAATGAAAATTTGAGGCGTTCTCAGCTCAAGACACTTTTTGACAAGTTCCGCAGTGTCCTTGTGGTGACTAACCATGAGGACCCCATTATTTCAATCTTCCAGTCACCCATGGAGTAGCGGCGCAGAGGCAGTGTCTCGCCAAGTGGAAAATATTTCTATTTGAAAGAAGCCCTGCTGTGCTCACAACAAACTGACACTCAATGTGTTGTTTTCAAACAGACTCGCACACAGGTCAGAACCAGCCTTAATATTTACACTGAAGATTTTTCACTCATAAGCTAAATGTTGCTTGAATGTTAAATTATTTTGTACCTTGAAGTGTTCACTCAGTATTGTTAGACTGGGGGAGGGGGATTGCCTTAGTCCTCCTGTCTCAGATGAGTTTGATCCACAGAGGTGGGTGCTGGGTAATGATCATTCCAGACATCCAACTACCTCTCTTCAGGAATCCCAGAGGTGGGGAAGAGAAACGGAACTCTAAACGGACAGAGTCAAAACATCAGACTGGCGGTCTTTGCCTTGTGTGGAAGTGGAGAATTTCAAACATCTGTGAAATCACTGAGAAGAGAATTGCACAAGTATGGATGTTTATTAAAAAGTTAGAAGACAAAACAGACTGATGACTCATACCATTTTTAGACAACTGAAGTGTGAATAATTGCCGATCCTTTTGCAGCACTCATTCACATCAGCATCATTTGAGGGCAAGGTACATTGTTTTCAAATACAAAATCGGTTTGAGACCCTCACATTATAATGTAATAATATCAGTTTTAATTCCCACTTCTTAAATATGATCTTGCAGAGATTCTTGGAAGATGTCAAGTTTTTAAACCTGACTGATGAGGTCAACAGGGAGCAGTTGGCAGAACAGTTGCAGGAATATTAATCCATTTTGGCACTGTGTCCGTGTCCTGTGTCAAGCTCCAGCCTTGAATCTAATTCATTCCTTTCATTCCCACACAAGAGCCTTGCCTCTGCCTCTTTATTCACCACACTAACGCAGGAATGCCCGCGGAAATAAAACCTTAATGGCTTCTCGGCCCATTCTCCATGTGACTCAATGCCAACTCGTGGAGCTGAAACTATATCATAGAGTTCTGCTGCTTCTGAGTTCTCCAACCACACCTCTGGGTCCAAAGCTAGATCTCGACGGTCGAAACTGCGGGGTATATTCAGAGCCTGGCACAGCTTGGAGGGCACATTGCACAGTTCTTTGTCCTTCAGATGCCGAGCTCCCTCTCTGCGTCTGGCTGCTCTCAGCTGCCTCATGACTGGCTGACCCTGCAGGGGCTCGAGGGAGCGCAGCAGCACAGCAGCTCCCTCCCCTGAGCAAAACAGCACACAATACACATGAGTCAACATGGCTCCACTCTGTCTACTTCCTTTGCCCTTAACCCATCAGATAAAGAAAACAAACTGCTCTATAGATTTAATGTTATCATTAAGAAGAAGCCTCTGGATGGTCATATTTTTAGTTTATATAGATGGGTGGTTAGTGCTGTTACCTTCACTGGACACGTTCATACAGAGGTAGATGCCATAAATAGGATACACATAGATTGTGCCGGGCTTCATGAACATTGCCATATTCCTTTCGGTGCGTTTCCCCCCCGCAGAGTGTGATGCTTTGTCCACCCCCCCGAGGTATGCTTCAGTTTCAACTATGCGTCCTCTCAGTTCTGTTCCATCATCACACCTGCGGACCAGCACCTGCAGGGCGTCGTGCAGAATATCGAAGGATGGCATGAGTTCATCTCTTAAAGGGTTAGTTTCTTTCATTGTAATAATTTCCAAGTGATCGAAGAGTAAGTCCAGTAGGATCACCACATGGTGTTAGTTTCATTTGCAGTAACAAATCAGGATGTGATTCTGGAAAGTACATTTATTAAGTTTTCAACACAGAATGTGGACGACTCAAAAAGACGAAGCTGGACATTTGAAATGTACTTGATTAGAAAATAATTGCACGGTGTGAAACGTTATATGACACCTTGATGAAGATAATAGGAAGTCTTTTTTGTTTGTTTTGAATTAAACTGCGCGATGCTTGCGTGCATGTGTGTGTGCGCGCGCACATTTCCTCCACAGCAGGAAGAAAATCATGGTGCTTCTCATAACCTTTAGTGAGCTTAAAAAAAACAAACAGTTCAGCGTCTCACTCCCAGAACTCCCCTTTCCAGTTGACTTTCACAATAAAAGCGTCATTCGACGCTATAGTCTAAAAACTTAACCCAAAACTGCCACAAGATTAAAAAATAATGTCGTAGAAAATGGAAATGTAATTCACGTACGGATTTGGTAAAGGCATGGTATTAATTTAGTGTGTGTCGTGATATCCCATACCGGAAGTAGTTTTATCGGCATCGCTTATTACATCCGGTTGACTTCCGGAACAGTCGTGCCGGCTTGTGTCAGTGTGTTTTCATGACAAATTATATTGATTTGACCGAAAGGCCCTAACATTCCTCCTTGAGGAGAATGGGTGGTCTCGGCGTTACCTTGCCGAGGAACGCTTGGGCCAAACTGACGCAGGGCTGCTGAAAGAAGTCCGCTCCCAGTCTGGCTGCCGCGCCGGGAAAATAAGGACTACGGTTCGTGTCGACATTGTGAGGAGAGCTGGCACCGCGAAGGAGACTCCTCTGTTTTGCAGGTGAAACCACAACCGCTGTCTTGTCTACGGTTGTTCTTTCTGTGTGATCGGATGCTCTCAGCTTTCTCTTTCTCTCCGCCATTAACTCAACCTAAGTTACATCTCCTCTGGCCTCTTTAGACAGTAAACTCATTTCACGGTTGAACTCATTCCACGTTCTATCAATCAGCGGCAAAACTGGATCCTCCAAACAGGAAGGAAGTGACTTCTTGTTTTGATTCTCTTAAAGGGACCGCGCGTTAAAGCAGTGAGACAACAGCGCGACGCAGTGGCGGAACTGCGTCATTACACCATCACGTGATGCACACTGGCCAATTATTATTCAATATTTTTATACGTCAAAAGAGATGCAGCAATATTCAAAATCAACGTATCACAGTAATCATATATATGAATATGTATTATGTATATATATATACATACATTGATTACTTTTGATAAGTTTGCCACAATGCAATTTTATCCAAATTCCAGTTAGCTGGTTCATCCTGTGAAAGTGCTGTGCTTTTGCACTCTGGGCTGCACAATGCAGAGTACTATACCCGGATGTCAAACTATTTTTGGCTTTTCGTGCCGATTAGAAGCTTCGATGGGAATGATGTATTTCTTCCAAAGAAGGTCTCTATACATCAAAGAGCCCGTCCCCAAGTGCAACCACTCCTTCACAGGAAATTAACATTGACACTTAAAACATGCTTGTCTCTCTGCAGCTTTGGACAAAACAACACAACGCCTACTTTAAGATGTTTAACTTGAGACATTTGATCCAAAGGATTGAGTGTGTGTCTTTGCAAGGAGCGTCTTGTGTAGTTATTGCAGATGTGTCCTTTACAACCTGAGGCCACAGATCAGTGCGGTGTTTGGATTGTAGGTTCTGTGACAAAGAGCTATTTTTAACAAAATTATCAAGCCGTATTTCCTCTTTTACGTAATGGACAAACTTGCTGATGTGGGCCAAAACAGTGGTCCTTCCCTGCTGCTGTCTAATCTCTTCACTGTCATTTGAAAACAGTCTACTCTAATAAGTGGTTATATATAGTGCTCACGCCTGCCTGTGCCCAGGATGTGGATGGCGCCAATTTGGCCCAGGGGACTGTGGTTGCATGTGGCTTTTATGGAGGACTAACAGTATGTGACAGAGTAATGCCTCAAAGTAAATCATGCTGAAAAGGTTTTAATCACATGCAAGCATTTTGAAATTGTGCTTACATCTTAAAGTGCTTAACTTCATGTAGTGTTTGATGTTAATGGATACATAGTGAAATTGTGCATAGAGTAATAATTGTTACATATTTGAAATAGATCAGGTTAAAAGTTGAAGAATTTGCTTTGTACACAACAGTTTATTTATTCTTGTTATATTTCCAGTCGTTTAGTGGATCATTTAATTTAAAGGCCTTCACTGATTGACCTTCTTGATCCCTACATCCTGTGCAGAGTCAGCCCACTGGGAGATGGATTTGTTTCGCACATTGAAAGGAACATGCTTTACTGCTTTCTTTAGATGTACTTGTTCCTGAAGAAGCTGTGGGCACTAGAGCCCCGATGGATATAAACATCTAAAACAAGTGTCTGGGCCAGGGTGGGAGCCAGACAGAAATCTGCTGAGCATGTTCAGTAGAGGAGTTCTGGCATGGCTTGTTGACTTTGTCATGGCTGCTGGACCAGTGAGGGCTATTGTTTGCTTTGACTGGGTTTCCACAGAACTGTCAGCAGCGATGGTGAAGTCTGGGCTGGGCAGCTTTCATTGTGGCTGCCGCTGATAATCTAAGCGGCTTCAGACAGGCCGTTGCATTTCATTCTGGATTGTTTTCAACTCCGGTAGCCCCGGCGGGAATGGTGTTGCTAAGGAGGCACACCAAAGACTCTTCTGTGTGTGCAGATGGATGAGCAGAATGCAGCCAGACTGAAGAAGCCTTAACTACATTATGAGTCACCGCAATGAAAAAATTGGATGAATCCACTAGATAGAATCTTTTCTTGTTTCTAAGGCCATTGAAAAAAAAGCTCCCAGAATTTGAGCTTGATAAAGAATATGATGATATGTTAGACGATGGCTTGAAAATGCAGGTTTATGGAGTGATCGTTTGCTCTCATAGTCAACTTGTCTACATCACACTGTAGCTGTATGTATTTTCTTGCACAGAGATTGTGAGACTGTTTCATTTGCTTTTATATAAAGCTGACATCTATGACAAGGATGGGCAGATAGAAAGTTCATCATTGGGCTTAGCTTACATCTTCATACAGGACAATTCATATTTCATTGTATTTCTTATTCTTCCTCCTTTCTACTATTATCTATTACTGTTATGTTTTTTTACTTGAAACTCTGGCACAACAATTTCCTTCGGGATTAATAAAGTTGTTCTCATCTCATCTCAGAGCCTCTTGAATGCCCTTATAGCTATGCTCATTCATTCATCCATTCATTTTCTGTACTATTTACACTCAGAATTCATGCTGGACTGGATGCTAGTTGGTCACAGGGCCACATGTAGAGACATTCAACCATGTGTCATTCACACATCTGGGCAAGTTAGGGTCTTCAATGAACCTCCTACATATTTTTTTTTGGATTGTGGGAGGAAACCGGAGAACTGGTGGGAGGACACACAAAACTCTTCACAGAAAGGCCCCCTTTGCTGTGGTTTCTGTGACCAGCTAACCACTGCTCCACCGTGCCACCCTTTATAACTATGTTTTTTTTTAAGGTAAAATATTAGCAGTTTCCTGCTTTCACAATATCAATTACATGACTGTCGTGACCATTTTACATCACAATGACCCTCTTTACCCTCAGGGCTGCTTGTAACACACAGACTTCAGTTTGGTGCATCAACAATCAGGTTTGACTGTGGAACAGTGTGTGAAACCTAAATCTTTGTACTTATACAGAAAACGTTGCAAGTTGGAATTTTGTTCTCTTAACGGGCCAGAGTGACATTTCCAGGTTTGTGTCAGTGGCTCATTTGCAGAGCAGCTGATTTGCTATCATTTATGATTAAAAAAAATCAGTGCTGAGTTGAAAAGGATACCTGTGGTGTTATGTATTGTAGATGAATAGAAACTCCTAATGGCTCCAGCAATGTCTCCTTCTGGTTTATCTGGGTCTATCTTTGCGTTCTTTGGCTTTTCTGTTCTTCAGAGTCGTCTCTAGAATGTGACATGAAGACAGTATCATATAGAGTCTATATGAAATTTGAATTTGACACCAACTATTCTCTTTTTCGACTGTAAATCTTGTACTTCCACTTATATGTCAAAGAAACTGAATAGCACGTCTAACCTCTCACTCAAAATAGAGTTTATAACTGACAGATAAGCTGGTAGTCATCCATTCGATGGAATTAATTATTGATTGGTGCTGATTAATGATTAATGTGTTTATGATCTGCTGCAGTGCTGTGGCTTGCGCTGCACAGGTGGCTGAGTTCTCACAGAGTATGAGGAGGCACGTCACGTGACACACTTCACACACCTGCACAAAAGACATGCTTGGGTTTACCAAGTTGATCTCCTCAGGAGGGAATCCAACACACATGAAGTTTTAAAGGTTTCCTTGTGTGTCTACTATCCAAATACAGTTTTGCTTTGCAAGACAATATATGATGTATAAGTCTAGAGTTATTGGTTCATGAAGGGTTAAGTTCTGTTGTTTAAGCTTGGTGGAGGCTGAGGACTTGTCAGAATAGTTTAAGATTGTTAAAAAGTCTTCAAAAATAAATTAAAAAAAAAATCAGTTCAGTTACTTCAACAAGCCCCCACACAGACCCCATGGCCTGGATGACTGAGGTCCTTCACCAACATAAATAAACATAACTCATTTTTTTAATCAAATCACAAAGTCGGTAGGGGTGTGGCTTCTGCAATAGATCATCGAAGATGGAATCTCAGCACTCCCCCTGTCTGGTTTATGGATTTGGCCTGTGCTGAAATCTTTTAGCATTTGTCATTTCTTGGTTCACTCTGATAAAAGTTTACCTGTTTCAGATCATATTTGTAGCTTTCACGCGAACCACTGGGTTAAACCGGTCGTACCACAGGATTAAGACACCTTCTGCCTCCAGTCTCCCGCTTTGGTATTTTGGAGCTGCACATTACATTCCCTGTTGCACTAATGTGCACTGTTTCTGTATGAATGAAGATTGCATGGTATGTTAACCTACTGACTGAAGCTCTGGCTGTGTGGTCACCAGCAGAAGCTTGTAAAACACGCATACAGCTCTGCTTTCTTTACCAGACACGGTCTCTTCTCTCAACCACTTCTGTGGTTGGTTGAAGCAAGAGGAAACAGTTTATGTGCCATTTGACAGTGCCCTTTTGGTCAAACATTGCCCTCAGCTTTAACCCTTTTATCTGTATCTGATTGATGAGGCTTCAGGGGACCTTGAGTGCTCCTAAATGTCCTGCGTTGTTTCCTAATTGTAGCTTCTGCCCCTGGTTCAACCCTTCTCCATCCCATGGGGCACATCACCATTAATTACCACAGTTTCATGGTATATCATTCAAGAACTCCCAGAAGGCCACCGAACACTCCTTACATACCTGAGTCCATGTAAGTGAGCTGATGAAATCTGATAAACTCCGTACTGTCAGGAGAAACATTGCACTTTGTCTAATTTAGGAGCTAGTCTTTGAACCAGTCTGATTCCTTGAGTGGCCATCAGCCATGCAGGACGCGACTCAACCCTTGGGAAAGTCAGAGAGTAAGTGTTTGCATGCCCTCGAGGCCACAGGAGGAGTCTTGAAATAACGTCAGCTTTTTTGTCTGTCTTATATGACAAAGCATTTCACCAATATCTTTACATGGAATCAAATCATTCTTAAAATTGGCACATTAATAGGAGTTTTTTTTTTCCCCAGTATGCCTGTGGATGGAAAACATCAAAGTTGTGTAAAGTTACAAAGCCAGATTTTAGATACATTAAATCATGAAGTTATACCAAAACCTATTAACAGTGAACTTTAACTGAATATATATTTATTTGTCGGTTACTTCATTTTGCTGTGTGTAGGTTTGCTCAGCAGTTCCTGCAGATTTGTCCCATGATATAAGCTCCCTTTACAACCGAGTGGTGGTTGTGAGTCGCTGTATCATGATTCACTGTTTGTACTCAATACTAAGGCAGAACTCAAGGCCTGCATGGAAGAATCTTTTCTTTTGTTCACCAGCTGCCAAAGGCATTAAGCTGTAGGCAGCATGCATATGCAGCACGCAACTGTTTAATATTTTAATATCAAAAGCAAGTTGTGGGAGAAGGTTAAAAGGCGCTATAACTGAAAAATCGCGTAGCTGTATGCGGAAATGAAAAACAGGAAAAATCACTAAGAACCTAACTGTGACTCAAAACAACTAAAATACAAGCTGAATTAATGACTTAATGTAGGACAGGTGACACTTTAGGGGCAGGCAGGGAGATAATTATAGGAGGAGAGACCGGGAGCAGAGCAGAGACGATGTTCGAAAAGACAGACGATTGGGAGAGGAAAACAACACGAGAAGGAAAGACGGGAAGTGAAGCAGAACGTGACACACAGCAAAGTGATTATGAAGATAAACCAGGAAATCTCGAGAAAATAAATTTTCGCAGAGACACTGAGGGAAAGAGCTACACTGGAGAACTACAAAAGGCTCATCAGGTGAGTCATGACAGACGAAAGACAGGAAGTGACAGTAAAATGACACAGTTCAACATAGACTATAACAGGGGAAGGCAAACAGCAAAACCACTGATAACTCATTTTGGAATTGCTTAAAAAAATAGGGAAAAGAGGTCATTAAAGGAGAATACAAATCTTAACACCCATTTCCAAGGGACTATAAACCTAAATGGCTAAAACGCTAAAACCTAAATGGACTGTGCTAGAAGCAGACTTCAAGGAATATTCACTGCAATGCACCCATGAAGTAATTGGATTACTGCATTGTTATCTTACAAACAGAAACTGAACAATAATCGATTAATTATTTAGATCATTCATTGATTCATTATCTGTACTACTTATCCTGCATTTTGAGTCATTTGGTGGCTGGAGCCTATACCAGCTGTCATTACATAGAGACATACAATCATTCACTCACTCATTCACACATCTGGGCAATTTTGGGAGAATAACTAACCTACTGCACGTTTTTGGATTGTGGGAGGAAACCGTAGAACCTGGAAGTAAAAAAAAAAAAATCAATTGAATCTAGTCACATGAACCCTTGCTATACTTACTAATTTCTACCAATTCAGCACATCATTGTCTTTCTGCATGAGAGACTGCCTTCCACATTCAGGGGATGAGACTCCTACGAGAGGAAGCGATCAAAGTCAGGATAAAGAAGATGTTTCAGACAATCTGAGTCTCCTGCGCCTTGAAACCTCATCTGAAGGGGCCCGCGTGCACTGTGCCCCTCGTCAGCACCTCTGAAACCTGCTTCCGAGCATACATCTTCCTCCTCCTGCACGCTCCCGGGGGATGTGACTTCTCACTGAAACCATGATGGAATGCTCCGCAGTGCTCTAGTGGAGCGGAGACATGCAAGAGCATCCACACGCTTCATCCACTCTAATTAAATTCTCTTTCTTACAGTATTGACAGGGGTTTCAAGTGTCAACATAATATTAACATGGCCAGAATTTGTGCAATGGAGTTTACTAAACATAATAACAGATAACATTTTTTTAAATGTAAAATGATTCTTCCTGGATATGTAACAAAACCAAAATCTTCTTTAAATGTTCTAGCCAGTGCCCGTGGGTTTTTTTGGTTTGATCAAGAAATGGCTGCGAAATCTAACGGGCTGAGAACAGGAAGAATCTTGGCCACAATAATGTGAAAATAATGGGTTTCCACACATGTGAATCTCACTTGTGTGTGCATCTCAACTATTTGTGGTTCATGCCTTCATTCCCACTGATCCACTCTCCATTTATCATTTTTTTTTCTATTATTACGTTCATTATTTTCAGTACAAAGTTTTTAACCAAGAAGCGGTAACCTTGTACATTGTGGGTGCAGTCAGTATGCTTAATAATAATGAACTCCTGAGTTTCAACATTCAAACTTGCAAGATCAACTTCATAACCTTTTTCCTGGATTGTTCAAACATATAATGATCAAGTCGGGAAGATACTGCGTCTTCCCCTGATAGGTTTATGGTGTATCTGTTGAGCTGAATCAGACATCAGCCCTGTCATAACTTTAAATCTTACTGACCAGATCGTTCTGGCCTCGCTGCAGCGTTCCTTGTCATATTGGACTCATTTCAATGACAAGATTTATTGTGTATCAGTCGTAAAAAAGGTTGAATCTTCTTTAAAAGACATAAAGAGAGATTTTTTCGTATTTTTCAGAGCTTCAGATTTCACATCTATCTGTCAAACACAGTTTACTGAGCAGAATGGAGGGAAAGTGTACTAAGAGCCTATTTTCCTTTTAGGTGTACAGCTTCTTTTCTTGACCTATCTCATGTAATAACAAATACATATTCTTGCATTTGACATGCATTGGATGTTTATGTTTGGGTTCATACAAATTACTATTTAAATCAACTGTTGACTTTCCTCAGGTTACGACCTACTAAGTGCATGCTCATCACATAAACCCATACTTGATTTTTCCGAAAGGTGAGCGACGGGAATGACTGCGTTTTCTTCATGCTTTACATCCATTTCTTGCAGGTAGCCTGATATCAAATGTTACCCAGCTGATGTAAATATCAGCAGACTCAAACCCCTGGATCATGTGATACTGGTGTAATATTCAGTGTCTGGATTCTCACTCAATGCAGTGTGTGGTGGGTTATGTGATAGTTATACAAGGATTTCTTTTATCAACTTACTAATAAAGCAGGATTGGACCGGGTTCAGGCTTGCTTGCTCGACCGATCATTGATATCTTGTGATGATCATCATTCAGTCATGTGTTGCTACAAAACATGCAAAGATTAACATCATTTATTTGTCATAGTCACATTTATTGCTGTCTCTCTGTCTACTGATTTTTTTTCACTGCCGATTAAATTTGTTTTTCCCACAGCTGTACACAAGCCCTGCAATGTCCAAGGTGACATTTCTACGAGGACAGTTCATTTGATCCCACACGGGTGACTCTCATTTCCTCACAATGTGCAGAAAGAAGATTTTTTTTTTATATGTGAATACTCATTCACGAAGTTGTTGATTATGAGAGTTTGAATGACACAAATTAATTGAATTAATCATATGAATCAGGCAGAAAATCACTGGAGCAGGTTACATGGATGGTTAGATTTCGTAGTTCCAGTTACCACTGTCAGTGTCGCAGAGGTGATTCTGTATAACTTTAAATTAAAGCTCTTTTTGTTTTCTGCCATATTTGTAACCTTTGCTTTTGGCCTGAGTTGACCTTTAAAACAAACCTTGTGAGTTTTGTATTCCCCTTTATGAAAGGGAAAAAGTTAATTTATGTATTTGCACCAGAGTTACTGCTGATATTATATATTTTCCATGGGTCCCAGCTAATCATAGGAAAAATTAAATTATATTACTCCAGTAAGTAAAGTAATTTCAAGCCGCTACCTGCATTATACAGCAAGTTTTGAACTCTGCGGCCAAAATCACATGAACCATATATTATTGTTGCTGTGTTGCATCATTACATGACATTGTTTCACAGAACCTGCTCCTGTGTGTTCATGTGACTGGATTTCTCATACAGATGTCATGCAAGACATGCATGGATCACAACTGTGATGAATTACCACACAGGTTTGCAGTTACAGCACAGGCAGCTGGATGATCTCAAGCAAATAAGAAGGAAACAGGATGGGACCTCTTTTTTGCAAAGTGACCGGAAAAGTATCATTTACTTGAGCCTCAAGTTGAGTGTTTGAGCATCATGTTTCACACAAGAGGGCTGTTTTCACACACATAAGTCAGATTGTGGATTTCAATCTGTGTTTGGAATTTTGATGATAGGAGAGCCGGCGGGCCTGATTAGTTTCATCACACATTTCCAGTTCCACTAGTTCAATAACAGACACAAGTGTAGAAGGTCTCAAATTTTACCAAGAAGTGGACAAACTTTTCAAAGACCTCTTTGTCAGGCTGTTGGAAAACTGAAATATTCCGTTTTTCTCTGACAAGGAGTCTTGAAGTGAGCATTGGGTGACATGACAGTTTTGCGCATGGACGGGATCCACACAAACTCCTCTGTTTTTCAAGACATTTCTGTTTCACATAAGAGGAATAATTGAAGTTGGCGTTGTCTCACAATGAGGAACAGACCAGCACAGTGAATATGACATTAATGGCATTTTTATGCAAATGTGATTGTTGTAAAATAAATACATTCTTCTTTTCCTTTCAGCTACTCCCTTCGGGGTTTGCCACAGCGAATCAACCTCCCTCATTTGATCATATTCTCTAATCCTCTTCATGTCCTCTTTCACTGCATCCATAAATCTTCTCTTTGGTGTTTCTAGTCCTCCTGCCTGGCACTTCCAACTCCAGTATCCTTCTACCAATATATTTACTATCCCTCTTCTATGCATGACCAAACCATCTCAGTTTGGCTTCTCTGACCATTTGCAAAACATCGAACATTGGCTGGCATTCCTGATCTTACCCATCCCTGTTCATCCTTGTTGAGGACCTCAACATCTCCATCTCTGCTACCTCCTGCTTCGCCTCCTGTCAGTGCCACTGTCTGCAAACCACAGAGCACCTTTCCTTTCATTCTGGCTGATACCCTTTAACACACATTACATTGTTTTTAATAAATTACACGGATCTTTAAAAAATCCTAACTAGAAGCAAAAAAAAATAAAAGTTGCTGAAATTTACAGCAAATGACTAATTGTAAAAATCTGTGATTATTTCCACTGATTCAAATTTTAGAGTCACACTTTGCCATGTTTTTCCGAGTCGTGCAAGGGTTAAAATAATTGTGATTAATTTGCGTCCAGAGAACAGGTAGCCGGTCATGAGGAGCGGACCCGGGGCCGTGGTAGGTCTCCGGGCTCCGGGGCTCCGGGGCTCCGGGGCCCCTCCGGCTGAGGATATCGCTTAGTCACCGCCGCTAATCGGGGGCGGCAGCGCCGCCCTGCGTGCGCCCATTGGTCGGCGCCGCCGCTGGGCTCTGCCTGCTCCGCAGCCCGTCTCCGGTCCAGGGCGGGGCTGACGCCGACACATGATTTAGGCTACAACCGGCAGAGGCAAACTTAACCTCGGGATCGATCCATGGAGCAGCGCGGGAGGGCTCCGTCCGTAGGTGGGAAGCAGAGACGCGGACGGCAGCCACACGTTCGGAGCGCGTCACCCCGGGCCGGTGAAAGCGAGAGCGGCCGCTTTTAACCCCCGAGGCTGCGGGCTGGTCGTCCAAACATCCCCGGGGTGGGAAGAGGAGCGCGTAGATTCTTGCGCCGCTGTCAGGATGATGTGACAAGTCCGCCGCCGGGAGGAACAACTGTGAAGCCGGGTTACCCCCACCCCACCCCCCCTCTTCTTTTGGAAAAAAAATCCCGAATCCCACCGCCGAAGATCCTCTGAGCCGGTCGATTTAAGGGTGAGTTGCGGCGTAATTTCTCTGGTGTCTCCCGTGGGTCGCCGGCGGGGGGAAGCAGCTGTCGGGAGGAAGTGGCGCTCAGGCGTCGTGACCGTGGAGGAGAAACCGGCTCCGGTCGGTCGACGTGAGGATCGATCGAACAAACAACGGCCGTGAAAATCAGAGCATTGGAATTGTTGCTTGCTGCCGAAGTGGACTTTTCATTGTCAAAGTCGCTTATTTAAAGTGTTAATGTGCCGTAATTGGCTGTACCTGTGGACCCTGTCTACCAGACAAGTATGCAGCACGCAAGGTGTTAAAAAGGTGTTAAAAAGGACTGTCGGACTGAGATGCAAATTCAACCTACTTTTTACTAGACTTTTGCACAATGAAGCTTTATTTATTTATTTTCCCATTTGTATTTTTATTGGATGTGAACCGCAGACGTTGCTAGTTATAAATTTACCAGCAAAAGGCGTGAGCTTTTTAAAAAATCGTTCAGTCTCATTGTGAAAAGGAACAAGCCAAGTGTTGTTTTGTAATAATGAAACACAAAACACACACACACACACACACACACAGTCACACACACACAGAGTCACACCACCATCCTTGTCATTTTCTTCCCACTGCATCACTTCCTCCCCCACCACCCATCTCTTCCTGGTCATCATCAGCAGCAGCATCATGTCTTCTTCAGGTCCCAAGACCAGGTTTGCTCATTCCCAGTGATTCATCACATAGCAGCCGTTTCTTCGCTACACTACAGATGGCTTTGTGCAGATGCTGGATTATTCATGAATGTAGATGAAAAGGACAGAAACAACATGTGCTCCGTGGAAGAACCTGACCCCTTTGAACCGACAGCGGTTCTTTACGTGCGTACTTCCTTCCCGGGAGTTTTGTTTTCAGTGTCATCTTTCACAAAGATCAAGTTGAATTACTGTGGACACACACGACTTCTCTGAAATTGCAAACAGTACGAGGCCACTTGGAAATTTTTTCCCATTAAACCCCTGGATGGTTGCACACATGTTTATAGTATTGCAGTCTTGTTGACACAGAATAGGTAGGCACTCTGGCGTGGGACGGTACCTGAGCGGCCCGGGCTTTTGCCAGACACGACTTTTGCAGCACATGGCTTGGTTTGTGTGCCTAGTGTTCCCGAAACCTAATCACATGGAGCTGGTGGAGGAGAAGGTGGGGTAATCATAGCTCGGGGTGATGTAACCCCACTAATAAAGCAGGGCCCCGATGTGTGAGAGTCGCAGTCATGCTCACCCCCTGTATCAGCTCCAACTAGACCCCAGAGAGAATATTCCCGACGTGTGTGGTTGAATGTTTATGTGGGTGCATAATGCGGGTACGTGATACTTGGACGGCGCTGCGAGTAGCTCTGCCGAGGCAGGTGGACCATCCAGGCTGGCCTGTGTTGACTAGCTGGTATGTGAGTTTTTCAGGGGTCTGCTGAGGGGCCACGCTGTGGTCATGTCTGCATGACTCATGGCGCGGCGTCTGTCTGTCAGTTTCTGTCAGATTCACAGGCCTGCACAATCTGCACAACCGCCTCGGGCTGATTTCCCTTTGATTCGGCAGCCGCGCTCATACCATTTATTGCCACCTGCACGTCTTTCCGTTCATCTCGAAGCACGCAGCGAAAAGCGGTTGCAGCGATGAGTTTTTCATGTGGTCTCAAGATGATGTTTGGCCTTGCAAGGCGCAGCTATTAAGCCCGGTCATCTCAGTTGATGTTCCTTTAAAATGTGTCACGGCCTTCACTCGAGTTCTGTGGCTTGTTCCTGAACAGGGGCTGAACGCCGTCAGATTTCTGGTCGTTCCACTTCAGTCTCTGGACGGAGGGAGTCAAGATGAAATGAATGTCACCAGGCTGAACAGTTCCATGTGTGTGATTCTTTAAATGACCTCAAGCTGTTTTTGCTAAAAAACACATCTCTAATGTTTGCCAGGTGACCTGACATGTGCATCTACTGCAAAGCAGATTTTTCAAAAGTCTCCGCCATATTACTTATAATATTTGATCTGATTAAAGAAATTTGCCTTTTTTTTTTCAATTTTGCCTGACTGGATTTAATAAATACCGTGGCAGGATGAATAGTATAGTTTTGTGTAAGAATAAATGACATGTACAACAAAATTAGTTATTGGCTCTATTGGTCATTGCAGATAACTAATTATTTCATTTCATTTAATAAATTTCCACTTGAATTGATAGACAGAGGCTCTATGAATCATGCGTATTCCCTTTTGTATGGGGGGTGATAGTTTGTTACCGAGACATTTCAGTAGCACAGCAGCGCCGACATGTTATGCCTTTGTCAGGGGATGTTGTGACTCCCAGACCACCCGCCATCTCAATAGCAAAGGTGGTATCAAGGGGATAAATCCTTCAAGGGAGTGAAATCTTAAAATGTTCAGAAGTAAAAAAGATAGAACCTGCTGAGTATGCACGGAGGCATTGTGACTCAATGTAACTTCATTTTAATTTTTTTTTTTTTTTTAATTTGGCAGAACTGTTGCTGCACGGGCAATACGCTTCTTCTTGATGTTATTGTTATTGTCTAGGATCTCCAGTAACTGCTGTCCTCTCAGACTGTCACAACTACAGAAATTGCCGCATAGTCCTATTTTCTGATCTCTGGCATTGGCTTGATACTGATCCCTTGAGGTGATGATGTGTGTCTGCAAATTCTCCCGCTTTATCTCCACGTTTGTCCGTCTTTCTGATTTTGTTTCTCCTCTCCAATACGTATAGTGCACATACCATATCGCTGCATCATGTTTTGTCTAGTTTACTTGACATTGATTGTTTAGGATCCATCACAAGCTTATTGTGTGACTTATTTTTACATCACCACGCCAAACCCATGCATTGTTTTGGCTGCAGTGAGCTACAACTTTAAGGGATTTCCATGCTCCAATTTAAGAAACACTTATTTAGTGATTTGAGAGAATTAATAATAAACAAAAGGAAAAACGCAAGTAATTATAGAAGTCTTTTGCCATGTTATAATTCCAACATATTCAGCTCTGGGGAGATAATGAGTGTCTCTTGTGACTCGAGGGTTATTAAAAATCATCCCAGTGTAAATGCTGAATTAACTAATGAAGAAATTTGCTGATGCGTCAGCGTGCAGAGGCACAGATGCGTCTGACGCTTTCACAATACCGGCTCACAGTAGAAAAAGAGGCGGGATCGTACAAGCCAGGATTGATATTGTCAGTTGGCGATGGTGTCTTTCCTCCTTAACCTGGGTGTTAATGTTTACAAAGTAGCTGACAGCCCAGTCTGTGTCCATATTCAGAACACAGTGCCAGCTGATCAATAATAAAATCAAGCTAATGGCTTATACTGTCTGTTTTATTGAGTTTATGAAAAAGTCAAAATATGTATATCCTTGTTCCATTCATAAATGAGTCTTACTCCCTTTTTTTATCTCTAGGTTAAACACGAAGTCCTTATACCGGAAGACCTTTGAACAGTCCATTAGCAGGTGACCCCTTCACAGGTTTCCGCTTTAAATATACTCCTTTATTACCACGTGTCATTGTGTAGAGTAGGGAATGTTTGTTTTCTGTCTGCGCTATGTGATCTGGCAGCCGGTGATAAATGAAGCCATACAGTCTAATCTGTAATGAAACAGAGACAAAGGTTAAGTAGAAGCTTGGGCCACTTGAATATTTATAGAAAAGTGTAAATGAAAGCAAAGGTGTAGGGCACATTGACACCATGAATGGTTTCAATTCTCCTTAGAAAAACCTCAGAATGCGTCATTCCAAGAAGCAGAGACAAACTTTTCGAGGTGAAATCGCTGCCAGGAAAGGAAGCAGGACGGCATATTTCTCAGAGACTGTCATGACAAAGACGTCCCTTCCAGAGTGTGAGAGCTGCCACGCTTCGCGTTGACTCGTGGGCTGATTTGTGAATGTAGGGCAGGGCAGAAGTTTCGAGAGAGGTCAAACAATGTCAACAAACTTGTTTTGTGACTCTTGAGACAATCCGTGGGCCTTTCCTGAAAAATATATATCGGTTACAACCTTTTTCCATGACTGAACTCAAGCGGGCGTTAAAAGCATGTCAGGTATGGGGATTGATGGTGAGAAAGCCCGCAGGCGTTGTTTCATCTCTTCCGTGCTCGTCCTCGCTCAGTTTTTACCTCTTCCACTTTGATGTGGTGACAGTTTAGAGAAAGTTCTCAAGAACAGGAAGTGCGTTTTTCATTTATTTTTTTATTTTGATTTTTTTTTCATTTGATTTCTTCTCTCTGATACCAAATACTTTGATATATGTGGAGGAGAGTGTGTTCCGCTCATGTTCCGGAGGAATGCAAATAGAAACATCCTGCCTTGTGACGGGTTGTGGCGAAGTGTTTTTAATTATAATGGAAGTTGTTCTTCCGGTACGGAAGAATTTTATGGTTGCCCGTTCAGCTTGGAACCACAGGACGCGGCAATGATAGTACACAGGTCCTTCCCCTAATGAAGGCTTCTCGATGTGACTCACAGCTATGGCTTTCAATTGTTGCTGTCCTATGACATCCTTGTGGTGTTATGATGCTGCGGCAGCCATGACAGAGAAGTCAGTTGTGTAATGCCGTAACGCAGCGGCGGAGCTATTTCAGTTTCACCTCTGAGCCTCCAAGAGCTGTATTTGCCATCATGCCACCTTGGCTGTCTCTCTATCAGCACCTCATCTGCCCTGTCACGAGAAATCTTAGATGAATCAGGGTCAAGAAAAGATGGCAAAGGAATGCTGACCAAATTGATAAATACACTTGCTTGGTTTTCGCCAGTCAAGCCTATGCAAAGATGAAAACATCTCATTAGGGCTGGAAGTTACAGGGTTTTCTGGGCCGGCTGCACTGACACGGTGTCTGACGCTGGCTAACCTCAGGGCAAAGCTCAATTTCAGGGTTGTGGGAATGCTGTGGATTTTTTCCCAGAAGGCCGGTGTTTAAGGAGAAAATGCCTTCTTGAACTTTGCTCATCCTCTCAACATGTGAGGTTGCTTCTCCGCTTGTTACCCTGAGACTGAAACACGAGGCACCTTGGAATCGCACATCGTTATGCGGGTGTAATTCCTTGACAGAGGCCTTTATTATCAACCCCATGCCAGCTTGTGTCTGCGTAGTAAACCTTTCAGTGCGGAAAGAAGGACGTTGGTTTTCCTGTGTTTATAATTGAAAGGAAAGAAAAGTTTCAAGTGGTTATGCTAACAGGATTTTGACTGTCTCCTAAATGATAATAAATATGTTTTGTCTGTCTCGAACTTCAAATTGCTTCCAAACTACTTCTTGTTTTGTTCACCAGAGTCAGACTATAGCGCCATTTACTTCTAATTTGTTTGAGCAATGATGGCACCCTTGAGCATGTTTTATTTTTTTCTCTCATATCATTCAGTCCTAAGGACTACCTCAATGAATACCCTTAGTGATACAGTATCCCGGCGCTTTTACAGTGTGAATGAGAGTGCAGTTTTAAATAGGATAGCCTCCCCAAGTCCGCTCAGCACCCCCCACCCCCTCTATCTTTGGCACAGCCAATCGTCCTACCCACAGGCGACGAAACTTCATTGTGAACCAGATTGTTACGCTCGAGCCGACTGTTTCATAGAACATATAAAAGAGGGGGGAGTCGCTTTAGGGTGTGCAGAGAAGAAGTTATGGCCAGCATGCCATGAAGTCAGACTTTAATTTGGAGCATAAACATTTTATGACTCTCCTTAGTCTACCCAAAATAAATGTCCAAACGAGGTACTTCAGGTACTTGACTGAAAAGAAATCATGAATTTCCCTCTATATCTTGAATGCTGAAAAGAAAAAGACAGTGCACTAGATCTCAATTTAACCTCATGTTAATTCTTGTTGACACAAGATGTTTTCTATTTCATTTAAAATCGTTTGGCGTTTGGACTCTGATGACTTTCTTGAAGCCAAGGAGCTCCTCTTGGCTCCGCTGCTTTGCCAGCTAAAGCTTTAGCCGCCTAATAGCATATTCAAATTCATCATACTTGGTGCCATGGTGGAGCTGAACGTCAAAATTCCAGACTTGGTGTTCTGAACCCGAGTCCGCGGGTTAATTGGTGACGTATTTTGCCGGCATTCTCTGAGTGGAACCGCACACACAATTATATCTGGATAGTTTCAACGGTCCCACCAACATCACATACCATGCACCAAACTCACTCCAGCAGCTTTCCCAGAAAGCAGGGTGTGTTTTGGACTCCTCCGTGTCTTTTTCTTTCACTGGCTTTTTTTTTTCCTCCTCTGAAGATAAAAAAAAATGCTTTAACAATGTAGGGTTGTGTTTTAACTGCATTTTGAATCGTTTGTTCATTGTGTTAAGTTAAAGTGATTAAGAGTCACACCATGTTTCCATGATCTTTTTCTTTTCTTAAATTCTACATTGATGTCTTTGACTGTTAAATCTGTCTCCTGGCCAAACGCAGTTTGGCATATGCAACAAAAAATGTTTTGATCTTTTTTACTCTCAATGTTCCTTTTTGACTGCCCGAGCTTCTCGTCATGAGTTCGCCAACTTTCCCCTCCCATTGCCAGCTGACTGAGTCCGGGGTCCTGTATGCCAGGGAAAATGATGTAAAGCCTCTCCTTTATGGTGCCCGGCTGATCACACCCAGTATTAGTGAATGCATCATTCTGAATTCTTAATATGGGTTGAGCTGGAGCAGTTTTATTAAATCAACTGTGATTTATTATTTTGCCCCCCACTCCCATTCTGCAGGGACAGGAAGGATATTATTTCTCATGTTGACTAACTTAGACATTCTGCCGCTTTATTTGGTTACGTTATTATTGGAGAGAGAAATAATAACGCAGCATTAAAAAGGCACCCTCGTGTGTGTGTGTGTGTGCTGTTGGGGAAAAACTGACATGCTTCCCACAGACAAAGAGGGTTAAATTAGGAGTAAGGAGGCTTCCCCCCTCGCCGGGCCTGACCGTCCCAGAGGACCTGCCCCAGTCTTCCCAGTTTTCCTGTGCCTTTGTCAGGAGTTTTCCATAGATCTCTTGGCCCAGCTGTGCGCTTTCATTCTTTCTTCTTCCTCCCCCCTTCATCCTCCCTTTTACATCTCCCGCTTTCACCTCTGGGTGTTCCTCCAATTTGTAAAGGAACTTACAACCTATTTCAGAGCCATTAAAATCGTGAAAGCGGTGGATGGGGCTCAAATGGAAAATTTAGGTTTTATTTAGTGACGGGAATCAGCTCCTGTGCGGACTAATAGTTTCCTTTGTCTTAAACGGTTTCCTGATTTATAAGAAGGAAAAAAAAAGATGATCATTGCTCATTATATTCTTTTTTGGAGGCGTAGATACACGGAAAGACTAGAATAGCTTACTATAAATTAAATGATCTGAGTGTACCCTGAAAAGAAAGGCTTTTTGTCTAATTTATTTTTGTCGAAGAAAAATGATATTGTCAGACTGCTGTGGTTTATTTGGAAATTGTTATAGATTTTTAGATTAACAACCAGCTATTGATTTTTGTATGTTTACCCTGCCTGATTGCAAGACTTCCTCTTGTGATGTGTTAGTGACACATTGAATGTCAATATTTTAACAAGATTCCCATCATCATTTTCCAAGGACAACTAAAACTGTGTGTGTGTGTGTGTATGTGTGTGCGCGCGCCGTACATTGCCTCATCTTTGTGGTCAGATTTGCGTAACAATGTAGGCAATTTATGAGCAATCCCAGCTTCGAAAGGTATTTTCTCTCCATCAGTTACAGATATATTGTGGTATATCATAGAGAAAATACG
Source organism: Fistularia commersonii (assembly GCF_037954325.1). Lineage (NCBI taxonomy): Eukaryota > Metazoa > Chordata > Actinopteri > Syngnathiformes > Fistulariidae > Fistularia > Fistularia commersonii. The sequence continues at coordinate 5,438,121 of NC_141311.1, forward strand.
TGTAATTAATTGTGGAGTCACTACATTTTGGTACCGAAGGTTCTCACGGGCAAAGAAATGTAATGGTGTTATCAGATTCTGTCTGATCCTCACCTATAACGCTGCTCATCTACCTGTGTGGGCCTGTGAATGATGCTGTTTGTTTTATACACGTCATCAAATGGCATCAGCTGAATGAGTGACTCTTCCATGTTTTGACACAGAGACCCAGATCTCACCTCACATACATCTGAGTCATTGCTCTCAAACGTACATTCTCCAAAGCTCTACCATGTGACTCACGTTCTGTGTCCCACCACACAGACTAAATAGGCCTCAGACACATAGATTTCCCGTGAGGGGTTGAAATTGTCAGAGACTGCATAAGAAACATGGAAAGTCAATTTAACTCTTCTTCAAACAAAAGAACAGAGAGAGATGGTGTGTTTGGGAATGATTTGTTTGCTCTTCCCACCACATGCAGCTCTGGGAGCAAGAGAACACTGCCTAACTGTGAACACTTTGTTGGTAAAACCAATTCTCCCTCCCCAAGTCACGCACAACCAAATAAACCCGGGACACTGTAGACTCTGCTTCTACTGTTTTATCTGTGTATTTGCCTGTGCAACCGATGAAAGATATTCAAATATTTGCACTTTATTCAAATGACCCAGTTATTGTGTGCAAATATAGTTACCCTCCCTCTAACTGAGAGAAGCTAAGCAGACTGACTCTCTATGCAGAAATCTTTGCTCTGCTTTATGTTGGACAGTAGGTAGGGTTTGATGCTCGTGGAAGCTGGGGGTTCAGCACCCCGGTTTTCTTTGCCTTCGGGAATATTAGGCTGTGTGGTGGGTTACAGTTCACACATATATTTGCCTGCCGCGGGCTCAGTGTCTCACCCGCCTACACATGTGCATGCATATCCACATACATATGCAGATAATGTATATCAATAGAAGGAAATCAATGCAGTCATCAGCGAATTGTTAGTCAGGCAAACTTTTCAAGGATAAATAAAATAAGTAATTGAAAGATTTAGTGATTCTCTACCCTAATTTAGGCTGAATTTTATAAGTTATTATCTTAGCCAGGAGCAGGAATGCAACAACAAAAAGCTGAGTGCAGAGGGTTTTTAAAAGCCCAAATTAGACCTTTTGTCAACCTCTTAAAATTCATGTCATTTTTTGGTTGTTCCGCGTTTGAAAATGTTTAGATCACATTTCACACATTGCATTGTCCCTTTAAACAGACCATCAATTTTTGACAGGAAAGGCAGGGAAGAGAGGCGCCCTTTTCATCTTTTATCCAATCTATCACACAATTTTGAACTGTTTCCTGGTCCCGTTGTACATTGAAGCCTGCAATGTTGGCCTCATGGTTTTAGCAGCCAAATGAGCTGTATCAAAGAATTAATACATTTATTGGTTGTGGTCAAGAGAGGGGATTTGTGTGATAGTGAATCTGAAGTTAGCTGTGGGTTTTATGGTTGTAAGGTTCAGGCCTCTTGTCAGATGACAAATACTTTGATACCTCATGAATTAATGTCTTATTATTTCATATTTTACTCTCACTTGCTGAAGGTGGACTGGCTGTCAAGGTGGAGTATTTGCTCTAATTTTTTGCAATGTTCCTTTTCTCAGTGTCAAGTAGTTGTTATCTGATCACATGGTTCCAAGGATCCATTGTACCAAGGAAAGCATTTGTTAAACTGATCTTGGCGCAGAGATAATAAGTGTACCTTTAGAGAGAGGCTTAAAACCAGTGTGACAACATATGTGACTAAAAATTGTAAATTATATTTTTTTAAGCAGCATTTTATAATCAAAGTTAAACAACTGACTTGTTCTGCATCATCATTGCATCAAAGAATTGCTTTTCAAATTTTAATACAAATTTAATTTGACATTGAAATGATTTAACTCCTTAGTAGTGGACAGTACACAAGGAAACAGATTCATTCGCAGCCTCTGATTTGCAAAGGCAATGCAGCGCTGTTGTTTCAGATTGTTCTACAAACTACCGTCGGCCTTATTTGCTCCCTGCGCTACTTCAGATCTTTCAGCGAAGGATGTGTTGTCGCATCAGACATAAATAATGTGAAGCAATGTCTCGCATGTTGACTACCGTTGTTCTTCCTGAATAAGAATCGGTTCACTGATGGCAGGTGCTGATCTGTGAAATTTTTAAACTGAAGACGGCTGAATAAATGTTGTATCATTTGTCCTCTGAGATTGTATGATTAAGGGGTTACAGACTTTTAAATGTTTGTTTTTCTCAAGATATTTTCTGTTGGTCTGCTAGAAGAGGAAATAGATGACACAAAAAAAAAGCATAGAAGAACAAATGTAGTGAGGACATATTGGCCGCGTCATCTATCAGCCAAATTATTTTATAATCCCTATAGTATTAAGAGGATTAGAGTGGAATACTTCTGAACACTTTGGCTTTGGTAGCAGGTGTGTCAGAAAATATAATACGTTTAAAAGTGAGTGAGTAGTGTATGAAATTGTATGAAAGTGCCACTGTCAGTAGATCAGATAATACTTTCAAGATTTCAAATCTGACTAGGAACCATTATTTGCGATTGAGTTTCCGCTCTCTATTACAACTCTTTACTCTGTTCAACTCTTAGGCTCCAGTTTGGCATAATTGGCTCACGATGACATTGGAATTGTATACGATGCCAAGGAGGCTAAAACTAGCTTCTTATTGCTAACACATTTCTTTATCATAGAGGCTGGGTTGACTCCGTGCACGATCCATGATTGCATTTATATCGACAGTAACAAAAAATCTCAATCCATGGCTAGCTTTTGCAGGCCCTTATGTTTTCATGCTCTACTTCTGCTGCCTCAAACCGATCCTCAGTGAAATCCTTCCAAACACGGTACATTTCAAGAATTCGATGTAATTAGAATATTTCTTATCGCCTGTCTAACCACCAACTTCGGTTTTGACTTCGGAAAAGCTGATATAAAAGACTTCCTCCTCCTGAGCTGAGCTACTATGGCTAGTTCCCAGCGGTTCAGGCCACTCCTCTTCAGCGAAATTCAATATACGTGAGATTTGAATGTCGCACTGCGCGGCGTTTTCTCTCAAACCAGATATTGATTGAGGCAGCAACCGGGTGGAGTCAAACAGTGTATGATGTATGTTTTGTTTTGTTTTTTTTAATTCCCCAGGGCTGGGATGTGTATGTTTACACGTGCGGTGTTGATGTGTTCCTTTGCATGTGAGCGACTGCGTGTTGTTTCCGTGATCGTGTGGACCAGACATTAAGAATGCAGTGTGTTTCCTGCCTTCGTTTGGACGACGCCTCCGACTCTGCTAAGGATTTCCTTCCTTCCAGTGCTCCTCAGTTAAAAAAAAAAAAGAAAAAAAGAAAAAGCAAGCTGACCTCCCCGTGCTGGTGGTCTCCCTTAAAGGATGCGAGATGACAAAGCTGATGATGCGCCATTGTAAAGTATTTTTAGCTTCAATGACTGATTTGATCGTAAAGATAAACAGTTGTGATAGTGGCGTTTTTTTTGTCTCCAGTCAGTTAATAATGTATGCTTGGATATGGTTTTGTCCAATTTATTTGAAGTCGATGCTAAACCATAAGGGAGCTAACTCATCTTGTGCTTCCTACTGAGTAATTATCTCAACAGGGAATTTGCTTAGTGCACTATTTCCATTGATGGAAGAATGAAAATTTCAGCCTGCTCTAGCTTTTTTCGAGTATGATCATGCTACACAATGACCCTTGTTCAGTCCAGTCTGCATCAGGCAGCACAATGCGGCCTTTTGTAGACCTGATTCAGGCTGATATCATGCTGGAAACTATTTAGATGGTGATCACATGTTGTCAGGGCATGCTCTCTCTGAGATTCTTCTCTTACTCACTTAACGAGAGAATGTCAAACCTCATGTACACAATAACGTGCTTGTTTGTAGTTTCGGGGACATCTAGGTATTGTGGGAACTGCACAGAAGATGGTTCACCAGACCTTTTTCGTTTTGTCCCCTATTAAGCTGCAGAGCTGAGATGTTGATGTCAGACACAGGTTATGGGGTGAGAAGGATAATATACAACTTAGTCATACAGTCGAATGCCTGGTTACTGATCCCTTGCTCAACGCTGGTAGTGTAAACATTATTCATCGTTTCGGCATTTTTCAAATCAAAGGGAGATCTTGCTTTGGAAAGGGATTGAAGCTTTATAAAATGTCCTTGTCCCTGAAGTTGTAGAATAAACCTTTTGGGAGGCATTTTTGATCACAATTCAGTTATTCATCTCAGCATAATATAAGATTTTCCTTACTTTTTGCATCTTGGGCAAAAGCTAAAATATTGTATAGAAACAATGTGGATTTTTTTCAAATCAATAACAGTTACCAACCACTACACATCTGTCAGCGTGATGAGGTCAGGTTCAGCCTTGTTGAATTTCATTAGCGTCCCTCAACGCGGAGCTCCCAGTGGCCCCGACCATTTGGTTCATACCGTGTTTTTTTCATGCTTGTACCTATTTGAGCCAGTGATGAAGTGTTTAGCTGGGTTTTTCCTTCCCCACAGAATGCAGGGAGCTTATTTGAAAGCATCGTAAAGTCAAGTTGAGGTTTAAAATAATGGCAAAGGAACAAGTTGCAGGTCTCACAGAGTTGCAGCATAAAATTAGCTACTTATCAGCTGCTTTATCCCAAACATGTGAAGGCTGTGAGCTTCTACCACTGGCTGCTTCCTTAAGATTGCGTCTGCAAATACAGCTCTAGACAGAGACATGATACAGATGTGCCAAGTTTGTCTTTTCCCAAGAATACGAAGGGAGGACTTTAGGATCTGAGGTTCTGAGCTAATACAGGCCCCTTAACATGACAGAGATTAGAGTAGATTTAGTTCAGCGGCTTCGGCCACATCTGTGCATCTACTACTTGTGTGTGCATAGCAGCTGCAGCTAGAAGCATGTAAATAATTCACCTGTGCAGAAGGGTTCAATAATTTAAGAGCCGGATTAGCCTGAATGTAAAGTTTAGCGCAAGGGAAGAAAAGAGTGTTACGCAAAGCGAACATTCTCTCATCTGATATTTTGTTTATAAACACACCAATATTAAAGTTGTAATATATTGGTTTCTGTGGGCTGTTCATAAGTCTCACCTCTCCCTCATATTGATTTCCTGTGCAGGATATTACTCGCTGGTGAAAGGCCCGACCTTTTGATGAAAGAATAACCAGGCACAATTTTCAAGGTCCTGCATTCGCCTGGCATCGTTAAGACATGGCAGGCTGCAGGAAATATAATAGAATTTACTGTTATTGCTTTTGGGGGTGTAAATATCTTGCACAGAGATCCTAGACTGATCAGGGGTTTCTTAAGAGTGGTTTGATGTTCACGGTTTCTTAGAGGTGTAGTCATGTGTGCTTTTGCCAGAGATCTGTAGCAGGATGTTTTTTATGTTGGTCTATGGCTTCATCCAGCAGTACATTTGAAATTCAGTTCTATAAATACATCACTTGCAAAGAGTCCACTGTGAGGATGCCATTTATACTTTCATGAGCTATTCATATCCCTGGCACTTGATCCTGTCATTTAGTAAACACTGCGATGACCATGAGGGAGCCTGGCAAAAAAAAAAAAAAAACTGATGCAAATTTATCACTCCCTGCTGAAAACCACCAAGATGAAATTGTAAAGCCTTCATTGTAAAAATCCCACTAAGTACTTACAGGCCGAGCAAAATATCCGTGGAAAAAGGCATCGCAAAAAGGACTCGCTCCACCCTCCATAGCGAGGTCTTGTCTGCTATGCCCACCCTCAGCCAACCGTCATGCCATCGCCACCCACCCACCACGCCTGCCCCTCGGCTAGCAGTGACATTTGATCTCAGGGTCAGCTGCAGTGGGTATTTCTGCTCCCGCTCTCTCTCTCTCTCTCTCTCTCTCCCTCTCTCTATGTTTTTAATGTCATAAGGGCTGCTTGGGTAAGACACTGTCACATGTCACTTGGGTCAATTCAGATGACTGCAGCTTCACTGGTGCTGAGTTGCACTACACAGTTTGGCCTGCGGCCTGTATTTCCCCTCTAAACTAGGCAGGACTGAGAAGCATTAGGCCTTCACTGAAGATCCAATCAGGTTTATTTGTTGAAAAAGGAGAAATGAGAGTAGAAACCATGTGTCAGGCCATTTTGAAGTCGTCCTGTTTTAATAGTCACCAGACTAGCGTCCCAAAAAAAAAAAAAAAAAAAAAAGCCCAGACATTTGATTCTCATGTGGTTATACCAAATACGCAGAAGCTCTACTGGTGTTGCCACATAAAACTCATTGCTTATTTTTGGTCCCTGTTTCCAAAAGCAACCAAATAAAAATCATTAGCTGTGTACATTTGTCAGCTTCTTAAATCCTTTCAGTTGCACGTATTATGTGCTATTTTAAGACCAGAAGCATCAGTCTGCAAATTATGTGCAGACGGGTTACAGTTGCCTCTGTAGATTACAAAAGAAACATGCCTGTAGCTTGATGAAGTGCAGAGAATTTATCCTTGGATCATCTGGTGCTTCTTCAAATTGTTTTGTACATGACCCCACCCTATTCTGAAGAGCTATGCGGTCATGGGTTTCTGTGAATCATTAGGAAATCAAAGTTAAGAGAGCTGCAGATTCTGCTGGCAGATCTTGATATCGTAATGGCGACGTTTAGTCAGTGTCAACATCATTTAATCTGACAAAATGTCTATCTTTCTCGACATGTGATATTCTCATTTCTTCAAATTTATACCAAGAACTTTTCTGGTGTTATTGGGGTGAGGGGAAAATCATGGCAATCTGCCTGAATGGTTTAGTTTCCCTCCATTGTTTCCAATTTTGAGCCGTGCCTGCAGCATTGAGTAAGACGTACAAAATACTGAATAGTAGTGATATTTATGGGGAATGAGTAATTTGTGGAGAATGGTGAAAAACAAACATGACACGCGTTATGCATTCAGGTAGGTAGCAAAACATTAGCCAGCCTGTAATTTATTTGCATAAAGTTGAATTTTAGCAGTATTTTAAAACCCGAGCTTCTTCTTAAAACACATTTTAAGTGGGTAAAGGTACAACAATGAGATGAGCCAAAGCATTTGAATAAAATGTGCGGCAGTGGCAGAAGAGGATGAAACACCAACTTGAGGAAAGAAGGCTTAAGGCCAGGAAGTATTCTCACTTCCAGATTAATGAGGTCATATATTACGGCGCCTGTCTGTGCATGCTATCAAGCAATTTCCCCGCTGTCGTGTCCACCCAGCCTCGACAGAGACTCCCTGGAGCGAGCGCGGCCCTACTTGGCCAGCCTCCTAAGGCTCTGTCAGCCTCGGTGACACAGCTCTGTCAGCCACCCACAGCGTGGCTGCAGCGAGACTGCCTCTTGTGGAATAGTGAATAGCAGTAAGTACACGCAGTACCCGGAAACCAGCCAGCTCCTGTCCGTAATGGTTAGACTTCATGTGGTTTCCTGGTCTGGCATTTCAGCTCAGCAGTTTCAGCCAGAGATCTCATGGAATGTGAGGATGGCATGCACTGAGATTAGAAATGGCCCTGGATAGAGCATTTCAACAATATATAAAAACCTGTTTAAAAATGTTTAATCCAGAAATGATTTATGCCGCGATCATACCATCATATGCACATGTTAGAACAGATGTGCGGGTATATTGAATGCGACTTGGTCTGTTTGTGATATATACACAATATATGCAAATATGAAATAGAAGAGTTAGTACATGTTTGGTGAGTGAGAGAAATGACAATATTATACACACCGATTAGCACAGAATAAAGCACTAGCATTACCCCTGAGCAACATCACCGCTTCCTCCATGTCCTTGAGTGCACTAAAAGCTTCATCCATTGTGCCCATGTCATGTTTGACTCACCTGTGACGGCTGGGCCTCTGCTGCTGTAATCCAGGGCCTTTGCCTGCATGACTGGAGACCATTTGCCCGGTAATTATTTTAAATGATGGCATGGAAAACTGCACTGGGCTCGAGTCTGTATGCAGAACATAATACAATACGTTGCAGCTCCCGGGACAGAGTTAGTTATGCCTGTCAACCCCAGTCATTATGGCCTGCCGGACTTCCCTGCACCTGGAGATATGTCATCTTGTCTTCTCTGTTTTGTCCGCTTGTCTGTCTTCTCCTGCCTAATGGGGAGAAGAAGTGGGCTTAAGAGGCGACGTCAACCCCAAAATGTAAAACAATCCACGCTGGCGATGTGGGTCGGCATTCGGCAGGAAGTGCTATTTTCTCTCAAATGACGGGAGGAAGTGCAGATTTCTGGGTGTGGGTGTTTCTTCTCCTCTTTTGATATGACTCTTTAAGTCCAAAGTAATCTTCTGGAAAACCTAGATCAAATCTAGGCGGTTTAAAGAGTATTGGTCTCAAATGATCTTCAGGAATGTAAATGCTGTGAGGAAACTATTTCATGGATGGAATTGCTAACATACTACATGTCAACCAGAAAAACATGCAATCACCTTGAGCATGAGATAAGGCGGTATGGTAAATTAGCTGCACAAGGGTCAAGTTGAATTATTTGAATTGCAATCTTTCTGAGTCATTGCTTTGAAACTTCTTTTACTGTTGAGCTTGACCATGACCAGATAATATGCACTCTCATGAAAGAGCTAATCCTCAGGGCTGGAGAGCTGCCAAACAGAGATTCAGTCAGCTCTCCTTCCCCCAAGGACATCTCTGCTTTTGAAGGTCTTTATGTCTATGAAGACCCTTCATTCTGGGATAAAGACCAGCTTTGAATCCTCCCTTCTCTGTGCTTTACTTTCCACCCTCCCCATAAAGGTTGATGACTAACTGTGGGCTTTATAAAAGTCAACAACTAGTAGTTGGCGGTTAGTCTTGCTGATGTTTGTGCACTGATTTTGCCAACTAATCCGGTTATTCATCTCCAGCAGCTTGAATTGTAGACTTGTGCCAGTTTGGCTATTAATTCGACTTTTGAAAAGAAAGAGATTGGTAGTTGTTCACATAGTTGTCTGCCTAAAATTTGCAAATTTATCTTGTCCTCTTACCAAATTCTCTCACAAATCACAGCAACAGGCCCATGAAAAAGTACAAGACCCACATGGCCCTAGTAATGTTGTGCTATTAATATACAATTACACGTTTGCAGCTGTGCAAGATACAGATGTTCCCCAACGACTCTGAACTCAGTGTCATCCCCAGCTCACATGGTACCCATGCCTAATAACCTCTACTAAGTAGGTTAGTTTAGCCTGCATCTGTTCATTCTGTCTCCCTGAGGGATTACACAAACACAACCGAAAGAACTCATAAAGTGTCAACTTAAATCTGCTAACCAAATACGGGGAAAAAAACACAATTTATGACAGTGACCTTGACGGCGCTCTGCTCACTCACAATGCTCCACTGTCAGTTGGAATATGCAAAAACTGGTAGTTTGATACCAAGGAACTCGGCCTTTGTCTACAGCACGGTCCATGGATGCTATTTCAATTAGGATCATATCTATGTAAATAGAGCAAACAAACTTTTTTGGAGCATTGAGATTTTGTTGAGATACAGTGCTTTTTTTTTTGTTTGTTTGTTTTAAATGCTGTTTCTGTGTGGGATTTATCCCGGCGAACATGTAGGTTGCCACCACAAAAGAACCATGTGGCTATAATTGCATGTAAAACTGCAACAGTTTACTCAAAAACCACATGTGAGGAAGGAAGAGAGGAGTGTTAAGAAAAATAAAGCAGGTGAAGCTGTGCCCAGACATTATAAAAGAGATGTACAATTTTCCTTCTGCCAGCCCTCCGCTGTTCTCTGGAGGCGGGGATCACGGCAGCATTCAATGGAAGCAGAGTCAAGATAGGGCGAGCCGCTGCTTAAGGAATTGAAGTACGATTTGCATGGAGGAGAAGTTGGTTTCCTTAATGTGGTCTTGCAGCTCCTTCCACATCAGTTTGAATGTGCGACCCTGAAGCCGATGCCCACTCCTTGTCACTGACCTGCTCTACATTTAGCAGGCTTGAACTAATGGGGAAAGTAATTAAATGTCGTAGCCCAGGGCAGGAGAGGGTGTAGCTATTGCAACCGTCTGGCAGTGAGCCATGCTCGGAGATACCGGTGTGTGTGTGTGTGTGTGTGATTTGCATTTCTCCTAAGCTGACGTAAAACATGAGACGGTGTGTGATGTTAGATAACTTTCAGCCACAACTGACTTTATAAATAGAAGTGGAGATGTAAGTAAGACAGTTTGTTTATTCGCACTGATTCATTCAAATTACTCTGTCTCTTTTATTTTATTAAAAAAAATAACTACACAGTGCAAAGTTTTAACAACTCTATCTCTTCACTCCCTAGGAAGTTTGGATTCATTGATTCACAACATTTCTAGTAATTCAGTTAACACCTTGAGCTTAAGTAGAAAAACCTTTGCGTTGACCTCCGCTACCTTTTGAGGTTTTTTTTCTCCCGCCTTCGCGGAGATCGACTGACACCGCTTCCATTCATCACTTAGGCTAAAACAGAAGCCTGTGGTATGTTCAAATGGCAATGCAAAGCAGATGTGGTCACAAGATGCCAGTGTTTTTCAAGGAGCTGGAGCCGCAACAAGAGAAACGAGGACGTGACCTGCTGTGTCTGAATGAACCCAAAGTGGGCCTGATGTGACTGGCGTCCGTGACACGAAGATCTGAAGCTGAAATAAAATAGTCTCACAGCTTTGCAGCAAATCCTTAGCAAAGGAGATGTCTGAGGGCGTTCTGTTACAGCTCTTACTTGCAGGAAAATTTATTTAATGAATGACTGAGGCAAAATTCGCACAAACACATGCAATATCAATTGATTCATATTTGTACAATTGAAGCCTGGTTAAATTCTGTTTTTTATTTTGGGAATGACAATTTATAAAATGATGGGGAGAAAATCACCACTCTGAGAAATGAGGAAGGTTGGAACAATAAACTAGTGCTGTTTATGAGGGCGCTGCGGATACATGCAGCATGTCTGATGGCGTTGTTAACAAGTCCCATCAGTGGGGTATAAACGCACTCATGATGCTCTGTTTCTTGTCTAGCTCAAATCACTGGAGTATAAAAAAAAAACATTTTATTTTCAATCACCCTGATGGATAATTCAAGCTGAAGACTAATCCCTTAACTGGGTGTGTAGGGCAGTGGCTGTGGACTTCTTGTGGTTTTCCCCTTGCTTCAAGACATGCTTAAATCAACACCTTAGCCCCCTCTTGTGTCACAATTCTGCAATACAAACCCCAAATCTGTGAGCATCATGCACATTTCTATTAAGATCGTGGTTTGTAATAGCAGTTGCTGATGTGTAATTGTGATTTTGCATGCTGTCTTTGTAGCTGGCAGGCCAGGGGTGGGAAAGAGAACATGGCTGAACCACAGCGGGAGAGCACCAGCAGCCTGCAGAGGAAGAAGCCCCCCTGGCTCAGACTGGACATTCCTGCCACTCAGATGTCACTGGATGAACCTCCCACTTTCGTTCAGGTTCCCTAATCACATACTTACAAATTTTTTTTTTTTTTTTGTTCTTCTTTTTTTTTTCATGCGGGCCTCCGTTTTAACTTTCACTTCGATTGCGTTTTATTTCCTAAAAGCCGGTGAAGCGGCAGGGCTTCCTGCGCAGCATCAGCATGCCCGTGGAAACGTCTCACCTCCAGTCCCCTCCCCGGGACTTCTTTGACACCCGCCGGCCCGTCTTGCAACATCAGTCATCCATCACTCAGACCATCAAGAGGTGAAAGGACCTTGAAATAAACCATTTATGTTTTGTTCAGATATGCCATATGCTACAGTAGGACTTAAGTGTGCATGAGCAATCTCAGCTGAGGTTGGTGAGTGAAATTGAAGATGTTGCTTTTGTCCCGAGGAATGCAAAAGATATTTTCCATGCAACCGCAATGTTTCTTCCCTTGTTTTTCCAATTTGCATGGCTGTTTCTGATTAACAATCTCCTGCCTGGTCGTAACTTCCCTAATCTGGCAAATCTAAATGAAAAGCAAGTATTAACCTTACCTTGCTGTCCTTGGATGATGGCTGCAGTGCTGTCCAGCTGCACTTTTCCTTCTCACTGTCTGTTGTTGTCTCTTCTCTTTCCTTTTTCTTTCCTTCTGTTTCTTCCCACCACCTTCCGGCCATGCTCTGCCTTGTCACAGCAGCAGGAGGGTTCACTTTGAGCGGATTAACACGGTGCCCATTAAAGGGCAGCGAGCTGCTCGACGCAGCACCAGGAAACACTATTCGCTCTCCAGAACCCTGCTCAGGTACGGCAGGAAGCCCCTTGTGAGACTTCACCTGTACATTTAGGACAGAGGCTTTGTTTTAAACTTATTGAGATAATTGTGTGGTTGCTAGTATAGAGTTTACAATTTGTTTATATGCATACACTGTCAAAGACCATCAGATTGCTGTTTATCTCTGCCAGGATCCATGTCAAAGAAGGTTTGTTTTTTTTTTTTGGGCCGAAATTGTAAAGGCTTTCCCCTAGGCCCGCTGAAAACCCCAAAATCCATAATTCATGTCAACTCAAATCAAGTAAGTTAAATGGAAGTCAAATTAAAGTAACAAGTGATATTTATATAAATTGTCCTCAAAACCCGAAAGCCACAATTCAGGCCGGAGGTCTGATGATAATCAGGTGATACCGATGAATCCAAATAAGACTGACTGAAATGTTTTTTTAAGTTGATGAAATACAAAGTCTATGGAGTGTAAAGTACCGCCGCAGGCAGGAAAATCTACATGCTTGAGCATTCACGATAATTTTGGGAAAATTTTAGCTTAATCGATGGTAGCTATCTCACAGCTAAAAAATATATTCTCTGCAGTATCTGGTTAGTGCAGGTCTGTCTTTAATTGTGATCGTGATTTCCTTCAATTTTCATTGAAGTGAAAAAAATCAGCAATGAATGGGAAAGATGCCAGACGGCTCTTTACAGTAAAAAAGAAATCTGAGCTTTGTAGACCCATCTGGCTGCCGGAATTTATAGAATTTGCACAGTTGGAGAGAAATAAGCCCGGTCAATGATCATGGTCAACCATACATAATGGTCGACCAAATAGAATCGCAACAGCGCCTACATAGTCACGGCTGAAATTGGGTGATTGGAAAATAAATAAATAAATGAATAAAGTACGAGCCGAGCATGAGAAGAAGAGATTTAATTCAGACCTTACCCAGCATTCACTCCGCAGCTGTCAATTAGTGAAGAAACTCTCCTTTGAAGAATGTTTCCACTTTCTGGCCTCGGGGTGCGGTGACGTTGTGTGCTCTGCTATTTATTAGTCTTTACTCCAACAATGTGATTACATGCATGTTCATAGATGCTGAGTGGAGCGTACGGGTTCAAATCAAACCTTCAGGCAATGTCAACTTTGCTTATTTGGTTCGTCGCTGTAAATTGGTGCCCACTCTTTCTCTGAACATGCAAAGACTGCACTGGATACTTGTCTTTTCCCTCTGTGTCTGAACACTCTCACACCAGCCTTTACGTGCACTATAAGGGCATATTTCTGATCAATTCAGGGAGGTGTCATCTTAATTACTGCCTTGAATATTTACCTGACCACTCCTCTATATTCACGCCAAGTGGCTCTTAGTAATGCAGTGCCAGGTTTTGTTTAATCTAAGAAGTGAGGCAAATTAATGACTTTTTTGTGAGGCAGAACTAAAATGTCAGGATTGTGGTATTAGGGGCACAGCGGACTGGTTTGGTGTCAGTAAGGACGGTGATGCCACACAGAAATGGCAGAGGAAGAGCCTTCGCCACTGCAGCCTGCGCTACGGAAAGCTGAAACCACAGGTGATCCGAGAGATGGATCTGCCCAGCCAGGACAACATCTCCTTAACCAGCACTGAGACGCCTCCCCCTCTGTATGTCCCCACCTCGCAGCATGGCATGCAAAAGGTAAACTGTCAGATGAGCTGCTTTTTAAGTTTTGCTCCAGTTTAAAATTAAAGTTGAATGTTTGAAAAACACTATTCCACTCAGCACAATTTGTTTTCATATGCAGAGGGTATGTTTTGATATTATTCTTATTTTCAAATTATTTTATTCTTGTCTCTAAAAAGGTTTGTAAGAGAATATTCTCAGAAAAAAGTCAACTTGTGGTAAAATAATAATAATAAAATATTTTTCTTATTTTTGTGTAGAAGTCCACCGTCAATAATAAAACACAAAAATAACAAATACAATTTGTCAAAGTTCTTTGACCTATGCAAATCATTTGTCCCCAGATTGTGGATCCACTGGCGAGAGGACGGGCTTTCCGTAATGTGGAGGAGGTGGACGGCTACAGCGTACCTCAGACACCCATCACCCCTGGAGCCGCCTCACTATGCTCCTTCACCAGCTCCCGCTCAGGTCTTAACCGAATGCCTCGCAGACGCAAGAGAGAATCTGTGGCCAAGATGAGCTTCAGGGCTGCAGCAGCTCTGGTCAAGGTCAGCATGTCAGCAGCAGACATATAGTAGAGTTTGAAAAAAAAGAGAGAGACATTTACTATCCAGTGTGAAAAGAAAATGTTGAGCAGAAAGATAAATATAATTGTTTGTTGTTTGCATGTCTCAGGGGCGCTCATTACGGGACAGCACTCTGAGACGGGCCCAAAGACGCAGCTTCACTCCTGCCAGCTTCATGGAGGAGGACATGGTCGACTTTCCTGACGAGCTCGACACGTCGTTCTTTGCCAGAGTAAGATGGCTAGAACGATGATATTTGTTTATACTGGGTTATATAACATCATATAGGGAGGAAAAAATGTAAATTTTTGCAATTGTCCTCAGCCTCCTTTCCTGTTATCTCCAGGACATTCTGATGCACGATGAGCTGTCCACGTACGCGGACGAGGTTTTCGAGTCGCCGTCTGAGGCAGCCATGAAGGAAGTAGAGCCCAGCAGCAGGAAAGATGAGATGGAGCTGACAGGCAGTGCTCTGGATAAGACAGCGCTGGAGAGGAGTCATCTCATGCTGTGAGTCAAGCTCCCATAAATCTCACTGCTCTGTCCTGAGTAGTAATTTGGGTTTTTGCAAATGTGAATGATTCTTGCTTTTTAAAAGTGGTGTGAGATTTCTCGGGATTAGAGGGAGACCTAGAGTTATTCTGTCATGACCCCAACTAACTCAACAACTTCCTTTAGTAGATCAGCCAGATCAGCACCTTATCCTTCTTAAATTACCTGAGGAAATATTCTTTTAAGGGGTTTAAAATATCTTTCCATACACAACCAATACTTGACATTTATCAGTATGGTATCACCTACATGTCACCTTGTGGTCTTGTTGGTAGAGTTGAATAATTGATCTTTTCTGTGATGAGAGACATGATAAAGCTGTATTTTTTTTCACATTTATTTAGCAGATATCTGACACATTCCAAAAATCATATCAGAAATACACAATGTGTGTGCACGTTGGGAGGGGGGGTTAAAATGCGCTGCATGGATTACATACTTATTTGTATATTCAAACCAGTGCTAATGCAGTTTACAACATGCAATATTCTGACTCTGACAGTATAATTTTGAAGAAAAAAGGAGTTTAGAGACTAGGGTTTCTAGATGTTACCAAATCTGAGAGAGGAAAATCTTACTGATGGAAGTGTTTTCGTGTGCTCTGTGAACCCTGGCAGACCTCTGGAACGAGGGTGGCGTAAAGCCAAAGAAGGAACACCTGGGCCACCAAAGGTGCCCTTGCGGCAGGAGGTGGTGAGTGTTAACGGACAGCGGCGCGGGCAGCGGATCGTTGTACCTGTCAAGAAGCTTTTTGCCCGAGAAAAGAGGCCTTACGGGTTGGGCATGGTAGGGAAGCTTACTAACCGCACCTACCGCAAGCGCATCGACAGTTATGTGAAGAGGCAGATAGAGGATATGGATGACCATAGGTACTGCACTGCTTCACATAGTACTTATTCAATGCCCCCCTTCAGTGGATGACACTGATGGATGATGAGCATTGCTGTATTTTAGCATGTTCTCTGTCTTCATCAGGCCTTTCTTTACATACTGGATCACCTTTGTCCATTTGCTCATCACCATCTTGGCTGTATGCATCTATGGTATCGCGCCGGTGGGCTTCTCCCAACACGAGACGGTTGATTCTGTGAGTCCCTGACAAAACATGGCGTTTCCTTGCTCATAATTTTGTGCAAACTTGTAATTATTTGGGCCGTGTCGTTTCTGCTTTAGGTTTTAAGAAACAAAGGTGTGTATGAGAACGTTAAATTTGTACAGCAAGAGAACTTCTGGATTGGGCCTAGCTCGGTAAGCACACGACCAGATATGTTACTTCCAGATTTAAAGATAAAAAGGCAAGAATTGTGTGTCAGTGTCTCTAGATAAATACAGTGTTTGTATTATATATACTGTCCTCAGGAAGCTCTGATCCACTTGGGGGCCAAATATTCACCATGCATGAGACAGGACAAACAAGTGCATGACTTTATCAGGGAAAAGAGAGCCATCGAACGCAACTCCGCCTGCTGTGTGCGAAATGATCGCTCAGGCTGTGTCCAAACCTCAGAGGAGGAGTGCTCGGTCTGTAAACCACATGGTGAACTTTTGAATTCAACTGGGGATTGAAACGGCAATACTGATCCCTTTTCCCTATGATTTGCTTGTTAGAGTACTCTAGCTGTGTGGGTGAAGTGGCCAAGGCATTCCAGCACTCCTCAGCTAAATGGTAAAGACAGACAATATGGCTCTGTGTGCCATCAGGACCCCAGGTAAAATCCACCGCCAGAACTCGAATTTAAGAAGAACGGCGACAGTCTCTGGTTTACGTCGGTTATTATTTCTCTCATTCAGGATATGTCTTGAGCCCGCATCAGTATCACCCCACGAGTGGCCTGATGACATCACCAAGTGGCCAGTGAGTGCATTCAAACCCTGTTTCCTATTAACATAATAAGAAATTGCGATTTCAGGGTTGGAGGGTTGATTTCAGCAGTATTTTGATTTAACCTCATTTTTTTTCTTTTTTAAAACTGTCAACAGTGCATATCTCTCACACAGCTTTTTAAATTATATCTTGCATCCCTGCTACTGGCTGTCCGGGCCTCAGGAGACAAATTTTGTTCCATTCTCTGAGCGGAATGACAATAAAAATCCTTGATTCCTTTGTTAAATATGAAATCATGTGGTTCTCAGTCTTTTTAGGTCAAGACACTCTAGGCTTTTCATCAACTACAGTGGTTGAGGCCTATAAACATTGTGCACACACTCATAAAAAGGTGTCTCCAAATTTCTCAAATATACTTTTGAACTGTGGATACATTTGGGATTTTTTAAATATTTAAATGATCTCATTTTAAATTTGTTTTAATCTGTAAGTTGTTTGATACTTTTCTTTTTTAATATATTTTGCCCTGCAAATTCTATTGACAATTCATTTCTATTCTAAGGTATTTTTCTTTGATATTTTTGTATTTAAATGTTTTGAATCTATCCAGTGGTTCTTTTAAAATATTTTCATGATTTTTTTTGATGTTGTTAAAAAAATGAGCAAAAGTAGTTATACAGTTCATCAAAAAAAATAGAGGGTTTACTTAACTATGGACAAAAAGGGTCATCATATTTTCCTGCCAGCTTAGAGAGGACAGATGAGAAGGCTTTCACTGAAGGGGCAGTCATGTGCTACATTTCATAATTACTGTATTAGAAATAAAAATTGAAGAGTTCTTCCAATTTGTCCGCAGGGCAAATTAAACAGCTTTAAGGCGACAGAAGAAAGTGGCTGCAGTATCTCAAGCTCAAAGCCTTGAGGACAAATTTAAAGAGATTAGAGACTCTGGCCAATGTGGCAGAGGTGCTCTGATAATGATTAAATACAAACTATTTTGAACAACCATCAAAATCAAATCCAAGCCATTAGACACACAGAATCAATGTGTCTTTAGGGAGATTTTGAGAATTCAAAGCATGAACTTAACTTGAATTCCACCAAAGAAAGGCATTAAAAAAAAAAAAAACAAACACAAAATACATTTCCCTGTACATAATGCTGGAAGCAAACAATGTCAATAAGTAGCACAGAGTTTGCGTTTACAAGCTTCCCACAGGGTTGAACCGAGATAAGGATAAGTGTTGTTTTACTCTGTGGAATGACATTAAAAAGCTTAATAAAAACACCAACAGTCGCTAATAGAGGTAATCCTCCAGATTAACATTATTTCTATGTATAATGTTTCAGCCGCTGTTGGTGCGACTGGTTGCACAGGCCTACAGACGGATAGACAAATGCTTTATTCTTTGTCCTTCAAGACAGTGTATTTGAAACCAGGGAGTGTGTACCCCAAGGGCTTCTTGGAAGTATTGCAAAGTGTAGCAGAAGCAAAAGCATATCAAAAGAAATTGTGGAAAATAAATTTAGCCAAAGTGATACTTGGCAAAGTATAAAATACTTGCAAATAAGTAAATATGTTCGAGATTTACTGTGGCAGGTTGAAACATACAGGCTCATTTTATTCTGATTGTTTTAGATTTGCACCCGGTACAACACAGGGAACCACACCAACCTGCCTCACATAGACTGTACCATAACAGGCCGACCCTGCTGCATTGGAACCAAAGGGAGGTGAGGACAAATATTGATCTTGGAATGAACAAACCCTCTGTGGAAGACTGATCGGCTCAAATACTAATTGCTGCAAACATTTTTTTGAGGTGTGAAATCACATCCCGGGAATATTGTGACTTCATGAAAGGCTACTTTCATGAGGAGGCTACTCTCTGCTCACAAGTAAGCAAGATGCTCCATATTTGATACAAATTACCCTCATATCACCCACTGCCTTTCATACCTTAAGTGTCAAAAAATGTGTGCTATTTCTACCCAGGTGTACAGATAATGGTGTAAAGATAAACAGCTCACCAAAAATGTGTATGTAAGAAATGTGTAGGAGTCTCTCAGTGTAGGAGTGCATTTCTGTCCTGTCTGCCTGTGACTGGTGTCTCTTAGCTTCTGATGTTTCAGTACAACTGAAGGATGAGACATAACCTGCTGTGCTCTGTCCTGCAGGTGCACTGCATGGACGACGTGTGTGGACTGCTGCCTTTCCTCAACCCCGAGATCCCAGATCAGTTCTACAGGCTCTGGCTCTCACTTTTCCTCCATGCAGGGTGAGTTTCTACCAGTTGGAATCACAGAAATTCAATCATACCGTATTTTGAAACCATTTCAAAATAGATCTGGGTAATATCTTAAATTTGATCTAGTCATGATAAAGTTACTACACATCTTACTAATAGATATTCACTGAATCAAGGTATACTATATATGTATATACCATTCTGGTAGTTTATTACTGTGCATAATAAGGATTCATGCATTTTGTAGTTGGGACTTAAGAATGTAGCATACTTAATAA
Organism: Fistularia commersonii; assembly: GCF_037954325.1. Taxonomy (NCBI): domain Eukaryota; kingdom Metazoa; phylum Chordata; class Actinopteri; order Syngnathiformes; family Fistulariidae; genus Fistularia; species Fistularia commersonii. The sequence continues at coordinate 5,457,476 of NC_141311.1, forward strand.
ATGTTATTAAGAGTGAATAAGTCAGTATTTATGTGTGTGGGAAAACTGTTGCTAGTTTCCAAGGTTGTTTTTTTTCCACTCAGAACTAGCATTCTTTCCATTCTCTAAGGAGAAATCCCAAGATGCACGTCCTGGAAAATCTCATGTTGTCCTATTTAAAGATGCTCCGATGCCCCAACTGAGCTTTCCCAAAAATAGATACCTTTTTTTTTTTCTTCCCAAAAGGGAAAGTTATGTTTTGCATCATAGGAACATCCACATGGTCATGTTGCAGCATTTTGTGAATCAAGATTAAATTAGGTTAATTCGAGTTTTAATCTTTTTTGTTTTGTATTGGGGTGACACTATGGCACAGTGGTTAGTGGATCGATCCTGGCCTTCCTATGTGAAGCCTGTCTGCTGTCCCTGTGTCTGCGTGGGTTTACTCCAGGAACTCCATTTTGCTCCTGCAGCCCAAAAAGATGCAGTTGGTTCAGTGGAGACCCTAAATTGCCCAGAAGTGTAACTGAGAGAGCGTACGGCTCCTTGTCTCTTTATGTGGCCCGTGATTGACTGGTGACATGGGTGAACCCCGCCTCTCGCCCACTGACGCAGGGATAGTCTTCAGCCCCCACCACAACCCTGAGTGCAGAACAAGTGCTATAGATAATGAATGAATGCATTAATGCTTCGTAATGTAGTTCCTTATTAAAGCAGAAGTTCTCTTATCTGATTATTCAAGCAGTTGACTGAACGGTCAAGGACACATCCCAGACCTGGTTGTTATCCCCGTCTGTCACGCACGCAATCTTACCTGAAAATGCACCTGAAAAGTCATTTACTTTTTTCTTCAAAGAATCACCAGTATCAATAAATACAAGATACGCGAGTTGAGTGTTTTTCAGTTTTTCACAGGCTGTGCATCTATTTCCAAAAAATATATGTGACATTTACTATCCTGTCACATTCGATATGTATTTCGGTTGGCTCCGAACCTCTTTTGTTATCACGGTAAATCCAAATATTGATTTCAGTTGGAATATTAATGCTAGTTCTAAATGTCACAGCACATCTGATGGACAGGTGCGGTTTAAGCCTTTCTGCCAGCACAAAGAGCTGACCTTACAAAGTAGGGCTTCTTCTTCGTCTTCACAGTTCTGTCCCCTGGTAATTAAACAAAGTGCACTGACTACACTAACTCATTAAGCTTCAATGAGATCAAGACGATTTTGTGGATGGGTCAAGGCATTTGGCTCCTGAGTGGTTTTTCCGGATAATCTTTCCAACACGTGGAGCTGTTCACCCCACATACATATCACGTTGTGCACACGTGAGCATTTTGTCCTCGCTGCTCTCCCAGGATCCTTCACTGCCTGGTGTCCGTGGCTTTCCAGATGACCATCCTGAGGGACCTGGAGAAACTGGCAGGGTGGCTGCGCATCTCAATCATCTACATCCTCAGTGGCATCACAGGCAACTTAGCGTCAGCCATCTTCCTGCCCTACAGAGCGGAGGTGATCATCAGTCTGAAACGTTGACGTCATAAACTATGACGTGCTGCTTTCATCAGATTTTGTTTTAGAGCTCTGTTTTTGGGAGAGAAGTTCACATGTGAAATGATCAAGGTTACTTGATATTGTCAGGCTTACACATCTCTGTTGTTCCTTCAGGTGGGGCCCGCCGGCTCTCAGTTTGGGATCTTGGCCTGTTTGTTTGTGGAGTTGATCCAAAGCTGGCAGATCCTGGCACAGCCCTGGCGCGCCTTTACCAAGCTCCTGTGTGTGGTGCTCTTCCTGTTTGCCTTTGGGCTGTTGCCCTGGATTGACAATTTCGCCCACATTTGTGGCTTCATCTCTGGCTTCTTCCTGTCTTTCGCCTTCTTACCCTACATCAGCTTCGGCCGCATGGACCTTTATCGCAAACGATGTCAGATCATCGTCTTCCTGCTGGTGTTCGTGGGGTTATTTTCCGGCCTAGTGGTGCTCTTCTATGTCTACCCGATCAAGTGCGAGTGGTGCGAGTTACTCACCTGCATCCCCTTCACGGACAAATTCTGTGAGAAGTACGACCTCAACGCTCACCTCCACTGATGCGGGGTCAGTGGGAGCACGGCAGAAAGGTATCAGGTCAAGAGACGCGAACTGAAAGATGATATCAACCCCCCTCTGTGTCTCCACTCAGCTCTTGTGCGGCTGGGAAACGGTTCCCATTTCTGTGAACTCTGACAAAATGCTTGTGTTTTTCTACTCTGTAAGCGTAAATACCTATGACATTCATCATGAGGACTTCCTCCTGTCACCTCCCAGTTCACCAGAGGTCATTGTCAATCCTTCACTGTCCAGTTTAAAAACCTTTGGCGCTTCTGAGCCTCATCGACGCCCCCGGCTGCCCTTTACATTTGAGGCGGGAGTTGCTGAAGTCAGAACTGGTACAGAGAAGGAACATCACATTCAATCACACGTCAACCATAGATTTTATTATAATTATTCAGGCGACTTCGTACAGAAGCAGGGACAAAAAAAATGAACTATTGATACCTTTGGTGCCTTGTTGATAAATGTACCAACTACTGCCATATTTTTGTTACAGTATGCTGAGCACTCAAATGTTTTCTTTTATTTGTTTATTGCTTCTCAAGAAGTGATGATTGTTCTGAAGGTGGTAGTGTTTTAGCTACCTGTCTACTCACATGTACCAGAAAACAGTAAAAAAAAAATATCAACAAATGGTTATTGTCTGTGCATTTCTCCTGATGACTCTTGGCTATTTCGCTGTTGTTAGATAGTTTATTTCACAAAAACAACAGAAAGAGCACATTTTCAAGGTTGTATGAACACAAATGAAGGACGATATTAGTGGCTTGATTTTACATAAATGCCATCCGCATAAATTACTGTTTACCTTTAAAACTAATTTTGTTTTTATTTGTTACAAAATTATCTCTTTTACAAGTCAGTGCCTTTTGGAGAATATTTTTAAATGATTTTTTTCAAAATTACAAGACACATTTAGCTCTCAAAGACATGAGATTAAACTTAATTTAAAGATTGATCAGTCACATTATCAATTGCATTGATCGTTTAGGTAAAGCCGTGAAGGAGGTCCTGGTCCCAGCCCGGTCCCACCTCAGTCTCTGGCTCATGTTGAAGTGATTCAGGAGGGGACTGAATTATGAAGCTGAGGCCAGTGCACCGCTGCTGTGCTTTTTACTTCTCGCCTGTCTGCCGCTGCTTGTTATTCTCTGCCCTGAGTCCATGTGAGTGGTGAAAGGCGGATTAAGTTTGGAATTGAAAGACTAGCACCCGCTATTTCGCCGTGCATACGCCTGCCCACCGAGCATGTACTCCATCTCTTGGAATTGCATGCTGGAAACAGAGATAGCAGACGGCCCTTTCTCCTTGAAGCCGGCTTTGAGGTAGAAGGGCACCAAGAAGTCCTCGCAAATCAGCAGAGCTCTGCGGATGCCAGGTATGCAGCGTAAGTACTGCAAGTATCGCCACAGCAGGATGGAGCCCTTGCCCTGCTGGCGACAGTGGCGGTGCACCGACAGCACATGGATGTGCACTGTGGGGGTGTCCGCGACGTGCTGGGTCATGGCCTCCTGTAGGGGAAGTAGGTGTAAACGGGGCACCGGTTATGGACAAAGTAACCAGCCGACAAAGTCAGTCATTTATTTTCAGGAGTGGTCTGACCTGTGCCAGCCGCTCTTTGTCCCAGCCGGAGCCGATGATAAAAGCTACCAGCTGACCTTCCTCGAACCAACCCAAGGACAACTCAGGGCACTGGCCCAGGAAGTTCAGCACTTCGTCCAGGGTGAGCGGACACTCTCCAGACACTGAGACAAATGCTGGGGATGAACATTTCACATGTAATCCATTTCATTAGCAGGTAATTGATATCACAAAACAGAGTTGTCCTGTAATTGAGATCATGCAACTTCACAATCAAAGTGCTGGCACATGCAAATGAATTTAAAATGAACAAAATATGATTTCAGTGATATTTGCCTTGCCAAAGAGTAAAGATTGGCCTTTTACTATTTTATCAAATCAAACAGATATAACAATCTCATAAAATCCAATATTGTGACTGATGAGATTACGGCCCCAAGTAGATTAATTAGTTGATATAAAAGATTGAAAAAAAACAAACAACAAAGTTTGACAACTATCTTGTTTCCCTACTGAATTGAAAACAGCTATTTCTATTTTTATTAATTTGAAGACGTCTGTTAATTTTTATTTTCTTTTTTAAAAATACCCATCCACCAATTTTTCTCCGTTCGTCCTTTAAAGTTCTAACTCTCGTCCGGACTTACCCTCTCTCTCAATCTCAAACACACTGATGGCATCCTGCGGTGTGAGGTTCCTGAACTCACTGGCGGGGAGTGTGTGCCGTCTCTGTCGCAGAGGGCTGACCACTCTGACCGGCGTCTTCAGGAAGAAAGGTTTGAGGAATGGCGAGCCGACCAACTGCTGTGTCATGTTGACTGAAGACTATTCTGATTATTTCTTCTCCTACTTGCTTTCTTCTTCCAGTTTCTTGATTACAAAACTTTACACCGAAGTTGTCATTGAAGAGAGTCAGCCGATGAAACCTCTTATTCTGGCCTCTCCTTTGACTGCAGCACTTTTGAGTGAGCTCTATGCTGACCTTCTCCTGCTCTGTCTCCTTTTCAGTCTGATCTCCCACCGTAATGTGGCGTCTCAAAGTAGGATGGCTGTCTTAGATGACGTGTCCCTAAATTCTTTAAATCCCCTGCAAACAAATGGTAGACGCTTCTTCTCTGTTTCTTGAGCGCTTCGGTCTTTTCACTCGTATAATTGCTTGACTATTTGCTGTGCCTCAAGGAAGGTTTTGAAGTATCCCCTATGACATCTTATTGTCTTTTAAAATAAAAGGATATCACATATTTATTGATATTACTTCAGTGAAATTGATGTCATTGTCCAGTTGGAAAACAGCTATGAAATTTGGTACTACTTTAACAGTAGCCACCTTGTGATTTACTGTTCCACATATTCAAAGGTACACCTGATATTTTTTCTTATGTATGCAGAAGGCTTCACAACATTAGAAACATCTCATATTTTCGACTTCAGAATCACAACCTCAGTAACCAAACAATACATTCAAGTTAATTTGTTTTACAGCACTTTTCAAACATTCTTGTTTACACGTCAACATGAACTGAGCTGTATACTGGAAGGCCTCAGACAGATTGATTTAAAAAAAAAAAAACCAACAACAAAACATTATCTTTGTAGAATGTTTTTTGTACCTTATGAAGACAGTGAATAAGTATGCAGAGGCACGTGCACTGTACATTCATAAATACATTTTCCAGCCTGGGGAGACACTGGGTGTGTCTGAACAAGCAGATGCACATGTTTTGGGAGATCAAGGGCTAATTTAACTTTAGTGAGGGGAGTGGGGAGATTTGCGTGGATTGCTGTTGGGGTCATTTCATGCCCCAAAGAGGTTTAGGAAAGTGTGATTAAATGAGAGCACCAGCTTCAGCTGGCCTGAGGTAAACCTGTTTACTCACCGTTGAATGTCAATGCAGTTCCAAAGCATTGCGGTGGGCTTGTGAGTTCACTCGAAACAAAATTTTTAAGGCAGAAATATTGTCACCTGGTCCATCACATGTTTTCATCTTTATTAACCCATTTTCCTAAATAATCGAGTTGTATTATTGAAATTTTAACTGAACCAAAAGTTGTGATGCATCTGTAACACATTTAAAATGTCCGTATCTGCTCTGTACATACTTTGGTTTCAGCTTATTTATTTATCCAAAGCCAAACAGGCTTGACACCACCTGGCCTGAGGCTTAGCCCTAATATTCTTTCTTGTAGCCTCAAGAGATCAAACCAAAATAGAATTGTTTTAAGGATTATTGTTTTCACCCTACTAGCTCTCACTCGGCCGCTACTACAAGGATGATTCAAAAACTAATTTTAGCCCATCTGCTAAGGTGTATGGGCCTTTGGCCAATCACAAATGTAAAAATATCTCAGTTTGTGAGATCATCAGATGTTAATGGCTGGTGTGTACATGGTCATTCTGAATGGAAATGACCTTCTGTAACCTTAAGCTCCCCCACTGCAAGTGGACAGCAAGAACTACTTATAATAATTTGCAACCTGCCTTCTTATATGAATTTAGTTCAAATGTGTTGATAAACTAAATAAACAAAAAACAACACCTAATGATACTCTTTTCCTGGAACAAGTTGGAACAAACTATTGTTTTATTACGGTTGTGTTTTTTTTATTGTATTATGGTGCAATTTATTTGTTGAAATCAGTTTGGTGTGAGTTACAAAATAACCTACCAGTACATATCAAATACCTTTCTAGGACAGAGCTACAATGTAGGATTTTTTAGGGGACAGTTCCCCTACATCACATTTACTGTATAATGTGGAAAAGTGTTTTTAGTTCCAACTTGCTCTGTAGCTATAAATGGTCATATAATATATACCATTCCTTGTTAATAAATGGTATACATTTTACGATCATATATTTTTATGAGTGAAAACTGAAACACATTCATCGGAATTTTGGCGCAACAAAGTGAGTTAGTAAATGCTACCTTGAACTACACAAATTCAACTCCAGGCTACCGTGCATGTGGGCTTTTCCTGCTTTATCAACTTTCAGTGTTTGACGCAGCATTTCTTGTACCTTTTTTTTAATTTTAGCTTAGCAGTTGTGATGTCTGCTGCGAATGATATACACGATACTGATGCAATATTTTTTGAAGACAGTCTTGCAATTGATTTTTACAGGGTTAAGAAAGACTCCTGTTTAGTAGATTTATGGATGGAATGAAAGGAGGACACAAAGTTAGCTATGAAACAAGGGGATGTAGAAAATAGGGATTCAACGGAAGCAAATGAGTCGCTGTAACAAACCCTGAGGGGAGCAGCCGAAAGGAAAGGGAGGAAGTTGTTTTTTAACATCTGCTATTGTCTTGGTATCAGGATGCAAATTTAAGATTAGCCACACTGTGACGGGCATTGTTACAAACACTGAATAGTGTTGATTTATTTCTCTTATTTTCTCTTTTGCATACCCTGCACTGTTCTGCGGTGAGAGTCCCTAAGCGGCTTATTGTACCGGAAAGCAGAAAAGAAACCTGGAAAGAGAAACACTACAGTGTTACATTGTGGCCGTACTTTACTATCGCATCATTTACGCGACATGATGCTCACTTGCCCCCAAAAATCTTTTCCTTTGACTTAGAATTGAACAAATGCGGCTGTAAAAATAGTGCAAACTGGTCAAAATGTGCATACTTGCATTAAGATAATGCCCGATCTGATGTGTGTGGTTTGTTAAATTTGTCAGTTTTGAATGTTTTTCTTTTTTTTTTCACCATCCAAGTTGCTTGGGGAGAAAGCATGTGTTAGAGGTGGCACTTCACAGTCCCTTTGCGGTGCATGTTGATGGAGACTGTACCAGAATCCATCTATTGATTGCATTGTGGTCCGTATGCTTGTCTTTCAAATGCTTGCAGGCCCTGTCTCTCATGCTATGTAGAGTTCTTTTATACCGTCAAGAAAATAGTTTTACGAGTTGGGATTCAGCCCTCTCATACCACTTAGCGAAGGATCAGACAAAAAGAGCTGAGAGATGAATTGGAAGTACAACGAATCATCCATAATCTTTACCACTTACCTCTCACACGGGGACACAGTGACCTTGGAACCAAGTGAAGCCGACAATCGATGATTAACACTGGACCGGTCACTGCTTGATCACAGGGCCAAATAGACACACATAAATCAATTCTTTTCTTTGTATTTGCATGGAGTATTCAGTTAACTGACTGCGCGTTTTTGGTCTTTGGAAGGAACCCCAAAATCTGAAGAACCCATATAGGCACGCGAAGGACATGTGTTTGAACCCAGGACCTTTGGAAGCATCATTGTTCTGGTAAGTTGCAGAATGTCTGCAAATAATGCAGAATTATGCACCTGACACTCCACAGCAGAAATTGGTCAGGGGGTGGCTGTTACTCTAATATCCTCCTTTTTTAGGCCAGTAAAAATAGTGCATTATTAATTTAAATGATACACACAATTTTTGACCTTGTTCTGTGACTGTACAGGGCTTTTCTGTTAGCCATATTGTAAGAAAAACATTTGAGAATGAAGACATATAAGATAATTTATTTTATTCATCCCTGTGGAGAAATTTGTTCTCTGCAATTAACCCATCATGGATGAACCATGAGCAGTAGGCTGCTATCCACCAGCGCCATGGGAGGAGTTAGGGGTTCAGTGTCTTGCTAAACAACACTTTGACACACTAGGTGGAGCCGGGAATTGAACCAGAAATGTTTGGATCAAAAAAGAACTCTATCCCCTGCACCACGCCACCCCTAAAGAATGTTGTCCCGGGGTGGGTGATTATCTAAGAGTTCTTAACAGGATAAGTAATTGTGAAATGACCTACATATTAACAATTTCACTGTTCACTTAACACCTTTGTAGAAAGAAATGAAAGAAAACAACTTGTCCAAAATCACAAAGCTTCCTCCACAGGCAGATGAGAGAGTGCTGATAGTCTTTCAGATGGTATATTAACTAAAATCACCATCTTGCAGCAGCTCACAGTTCAGGTGCATTCACCAGAACAGTTCAAAACATTTAAGAGCACTCGTCACATTTACACGGCGCAGCGCATGTTTCAGTTAGTCCAGATCCACTCAAAACCTGAACATAAAAAACAAAACAAAAATCAGCTGCCTACCGGACCAAACATTTTACCTAGTATTTTAGTATAGAAATAATTTTAATTATGAGAAACATGAAACAAGTTATATGGAATATTGAATCTTTGTCCTTTATTGTTATACACATGCTGCTATTCACACAAAGACAGGTATTGATTTTACAGAGAGCCACAAACCACCTACTGTGGAGTTATCCTGGATACCAGGGCTTTAGTGGTCAGAATGGGAACAGGAAGGCACAGTGTCAAGTTGAAATGGCACAGAAAAAGGAGGGAGAGAGAAAAAAAATTCATTGTTTAAAAGCTGTTCAAATCTCTACAAATTCACATGCAAATGCGCGACAAATCATTCGAATGCAAAATTTGCATCAACTGCATTGGATTTGTTTTCTTACGAGAGATTCCGTGTTCACCTTAAGATTTAATGCATATTTGAGAAATGGTCATAACATTAAATGAACACAGCAACTTAATATTGCTCAATAATAAGATATGTCTGAGTAGCACTGATTTTATAATAGAAAATAACTGTACATGAGAATTTAAAAATCCTGTCTAGAGGCTGAAAACTGTTGTATATTTTAGCATTTATAAGAACACTAATGTCCAATGCAACAAGCAGGCAGCCATATCAATTCAAGGCACAGAGATCTATTTGCACACGTACGGGATCAAGGTATACCAGCCGTTGCAGCCACAAACCTGATCCCATTTTTTGCAGCTACATCACATAAGCAGACACCGGTATTGCCACAAAGACTTTACAAAGATCTGCCACACCTACGAAAAGCACACTTGCTGTGCCATACTGCATCAGCATATAAGTAGCTGGAGCATCTATGCTTGTTGCACGCTTTAGCTTTCTTTGAGTTTAGCTGTTAGGAGGTGAATATGTAACGATTTTTATTGATAATGAACATGTGAAAATGTGCATGGTGAACATTTTAATAGTTTTTCTATATTGTATGCGTGTACAAATGTGATCTGTCAGGATTTTAGTATAGTGCTGACACTATAAACTATCTGAAATAAAACAGACATGTAAAATGTAATAATGTTGAAAACAATCTGTCATCATGAAGCCTGGAATGAATCAACAATTTAGTAGGAGTGTAATTAATTAAAAAAAAAAAAAAAAGATAAAACAAGCCTTCAAATTTCTCCTCAAAGGTCAAATCAACTGGACTTCAGAAAAAGTCACATCTTTCACTAATGAATACAACATTTAAAAGAAACTGTATTTAAAATTCTATGTAGCGTTAAGCAGTCGGTACAAAGTTCATTCAAAATAAGTGTGCTTGAAAAGCACCACCGTGACAGGTAGTGTAGCATCTCAGGAATTCACTCACTTACTAGAACACAAATTACTAACATCTGACAGTTGATGAAATGTTTCCAGAGCAAAGAGAACAATATATTTTATATATATTTTTTTCTTTTTAAACATCATTAATGTAGGGGGGTGGGAGTAATATCTGTTGTATGTCAAAGACACCTCCTAAGTCCTTGTTGACCTTTCGGGGCCAATGCTGCATCTATCGAAGAATCGGAAAATGGCGTGAAGGTTGAGTGTGTAGATCCGTTCTGATGAACGAGAGGGAGAAGGCTGGGCCAGAGTCAGGGGTTGAGGTGCTCGTCTTCCATATGAAGACTGCTTGTGGGACACAGGAGAGGCTGGCTTGAGCAGTTTGTGCTCTGACTCTTCAGGCTTTCGGTTGACTCTGAGGACCCTGGGAGTTGTAAAAAAAAAAAAGTTTCAAAAGCCACAGACGGAGGGCCACTGTGAAAAAAAGCACAACTGACATACAGAAGCAGAGCTGACAGGAAAGCCTACATACCACAGTTATTCCTCCATACCAATAGAGCAGGAATCAGGACCTAAAGCTGGCCACAGAGAGAAGGTATGAAGGGCCAGAATGATAGTGAGCAGAGGGGGAATGTTAGGAAACATGGATAAGCATAGATGTCCACAGGCTTACATGCAAGGAATGAGGAAACTGAGGCCAAGGGCTTGAATTTCAGGGAAAAGTCATTAGAATATGACTCTATAATTATAGAGTCAACAGCAGCAAAGAATCAAGAGACCAAGAACAAGGGTTGGGTGAGATGTAGATTTCCCAAAAATGGTCATTGCAAACTGACAATTGGGTGATATTTTTGTGCCTCTGTTGGTTTCAACCAGATATCTCTTCCATTCCTCACTATCAAACATATCATATAGACAGTTTGAAAAGTTTGTTTGCATGTGTGTGTGTGTGTGTGTGTATATATATATATATATATATATATATATATATATATATATATATACATACACACGTATATATTATTTATGTGTCTGTGTTTATAGTTTATATGTGTATATATAAGTATATACGTGTGTGTGTGTGTGTGTGTATATATATATATATATATATGTATATATATGTATATATATATATATATGTATATATATATATATATGTATATATATATATGTATATATCACACACACACACACACAAAACAGGGGCCAACTGCTGAAATGTCAGTTCATTCACCCAACTCTACCAAGAACCAAGTCTGTTCTAGTTGGTTTAGGGTTAGATAGTTCAACTTTCAGGAGTTTTAGTTGGTGCTGCGAGTTCCAGAGGTTGAGTGTGCAGTGAATATGGTTATATTTTTCCCAAAAGGCCTTAGGTGAAAATATAAATATTTATATTTTCCTTTTGAAGGAGAACATCTCACCTGGCAGAGACAGATCTCCTGGAGGGTCACTCTCTGTTTTTGTCAGGCTGCTGTGTTCACTGCTGCAGTCCTGCAAGATGTCTCCACTAGAATGCATCCTGTCGTCTGGATTGCATGTGTGACACAAGAGATACAACATTTGTGTACATTTGTTGGGTTAATCAAAATACATAATGGTGAGGTTACACCCTTAAATCTCTTCCCCAGACTTCTGCTTTTAAATTTGCTGCTTCTTTATTCAGCCAGCAGAACAGGTTTAACACAAAAAATGGAGAGGGATGGAAGAAGAATCCCATTAATATTTTTTCTCCTTATGCCAAAACAACAAACATCCATAATGTAAATAATCTAATATCTAGCCAACAGCATGTTCAAGTGACCCAAAGGAGAAAACTCACCATCATCTGGGGACAGAGACTCTGCTACATCCTCAGTTGCCGTGGCCTGGTGAAAGGAGGAATATTTGGTTAGAGGCTTTTGTGTACATCATTCATTGTTTATCATGTCATATCAGATGTCCACGCGGCGGCTTACGTCAGTGGGCGCAGGACTGCTTGAGAGCAAAGTGTGTGGCTGGGCATCGGACATCTCAGACAACTTCTCCTCATCCTCCTCTTGGATGGGAGATGATGGTGACCTAAGGGTACTACACCAATCGAAGATCACAAATTACATCTAGTTATCTAGGATGTTTTAGTTATCAAATGTTTTTTCTTTATTGTATTATTTTTCATGAATTTCTGCCGATGACAAAACATAAGGTTAGTATTCATGTTTGGACAAGTTCGTGGGAATTTTCACACATTTTCCAGTTTTCCCATTAAGGAATTGGAGAGCTTCCAATTTGGGAATATTTCTTAGTTTAAGTTGCAAGTTCCTAGATAGTTTGCAGAAAATTACCGGACATTTTCTGATATTTGATGCCCTTGGCAGGAGTGCATACTCTTACCCCGATCTAAGCTCCAATTAAGGTATTAATATTTTGTTTTATTTTTTGCATTTATTTTATCTTAATTTTTGGTAACACAGGCTTTTACTTTCATTCTTTGAAGATCAGCTTGCGGAGGAGCGATAGCAAACACGCTGATAGGCAGCTGGCCGATTAATATATGATGCTCTTTGATGTGATAATTTCATGGATAAAAATAACTTATTTCAAGAGGGTGAGCAACCTTTCGCGTCCATGGCCCTTCAGTTAAGTATCCTTTCATTCTGATGTGGAGGGAGCAGAATCATTTTCCATGTACACAGCCCACTAGCCAATATTCTGCCCCTACTTCATAAGCTAATCTACTTCTCCATCTGTCCCTGCACTCAACAATAGATGTGGTAGGGCAGAAAATTCATATAAGTAGAACACTTAAGCATGTTATCTGATTTCCTGATCCACTGCCACAAAAGTAATGGTTTTATGATCACTGAACTCATTTTACCTGTCAGGTGACTTGCTGACTTTGCCCTTCTGCAGGCTGCTGTCACTTAGATGCTCTGGGGAACTCAGCTGCCTGCTATCACCTCCAAGGCCCCCAGAGAAGTTGATTTCATCGTAAAGGGGAGCGGAAGGAATCGCAGGAGACACTGACCGCAAGCCGTTCAGCGCCTCCAACAGTGAGATGGGTTCAAAGCCAGGAGGAACAGAGTCTGAGCTCTGTAGAAAGAGGGACAATTAGTTGCTACGCTTGACTAACCCCTTGCATAGCAATTAATTTCAAGTGCTGACATCAAGATACAAGGATTTAAATATTGGCCAGCATAAACTATAACTGCATTGATATGCACAACATGAAAGACATCAGGTTTGTTTGACATGTATGAAATATTGCAAGCCAAGTAAACAAACAAACAAACAAACAACACAAAATGAAAGCACCATCAGGCTTCAAAATTTACTTGTAATTTTATCTTCAAGCATCTTGCCTGAAACTTGATTCTCCAGAGTTTTATCATTTGAGGCATGTCAGATATGAAACTTACTGAGTGTTCATCATGGTCCATAGTCTGAGCCAGGACAGGGCTGAAGGACACAGGAGAAAGAGCTCCCGGCTTTTTTCTCACAGCTCGAATCTGCAACAAGGCTCTGAAGGCTTTGTAGATAAAGACCAGTGAAATTAGAAACAATTGTGTGATAGCATTAAAGAAAAATGAATCAACAACTGCATTAAAATAGTTAAAAGTACGTACGCAGTCGGCAGATTGGACAGTTGTTTGCCTGATAACGTAAAGTGTCAGCGCAGGAGTTACACAGACACAAATGTCTGCAGGGCAAGATGAGAGTGTCTCTGAGGTCAGATAAACATACAACACACTCGTTGCTGTTGTCACTGTTCTCGTCATCTGATGGCTTGAAAAAAGGAAAAAATAAAATCAAAATCCAAGGAAATGTAAAATGGGTATGTTACAGCTGTTAGGCTTCATATGTTTGTAATGTTTCTTTAGAAACCTTGGTTTCTTGGTTGTTTTTGTTCTCAATCCCATAGATCTCCTGTAAGAGGTAGCTCACACGGTCAACCTGTGACAAGAAGCAAAACAATTAGAATTTCATGCTAAAAAATGGGTGCAGAAATTGTATTTATATTGTCGGCATTAACTCAACATTGTCTGACTTGATTCAGTTTCAGAGTGGAAGAAGTCCAATTTGTATTATTCTTATATAAACATAAAATGAATGTGTGCAAATAATTCACAGACAATTACTAAGCCTTGAAATCACAATATTCATATCCAAAAGTAAGATTAATAATTGAGTGAGATTAGGTTTGATAAGAGAATTTTCACCGGCCCATCGGGAGTTTGGAGATTAAGTCTTTAATCGTGTGATCCCCAGATATTTCCCACAGCATTAAAAACATACAGCGGTGATTGCTGCTAATTAATAGAAAAGGGAAACATCATTTCTAAAAAAGAAAACAACAGTTAAGGAATCAATTAAAAATTATATTAGTAAAAAACCTACTATTTGCTTTTGCTTCAGAGGCTTGACAGAGAAACTGCCGTCAACATGCTGTAGAGTTAAAAAAAATATATATATATCACAATATGCAATATGCATTGGTTAATCTAAGAATATATTTTTTATACATGTGGAACTACATATGTGGAACTACAATTATACATACTCTTTCAAAGGCTGCCAGGAGCACATGAGCATGGCCAAGGCAATCTTAAAAAGAATATACAATGTCATATTAAGAATGAATGTGGATCTAAACATGTACAGTGTTTATTGCAAAGGTTGACACGTGCTGTGAATTAACATTTTACTCCCAGGTCTTACAGCAAATCTCAATGCAAAAATAGCTTGTTTGCTCACGTACCATCCCCTTCATCCACCACAGCTTGGATGACCATGGGAAACACTCCTCGGTCAAGATCAAAGTTCAGCTTTAAAGAACACATATTTTATTAGTCGTTGACAAACAGACATTTGGCTAAAGTGAATAGCACTTGGACTCCACCAGGAGCAGGTAAGTGATGCTAGTAAAAGGGCCCAAAAAGGGCAATTTCAGAAGTGGAACTACTTCTTTTATGTTGTATATGTGATGTTTGTGCCTTTACCAAATTTGTTATTCAGTGCATATTTATTGCCAACAAATAGAAACAACACAGTTTGATAATTTGCATTAAACTACCTGAGACTGTTCATTCTTGCTTCTAATAATTCAGAATTATAGGTCTGCTGGCTGGGCACTGATAGCATGCTTTGTTTAGATTGGGTTGTTAATTCCAATTTTAATTTGAAAAGCGAACAGATAAATACCTTCCTGTTTGACTTCCTGCAGGGTGTGTTTGACTCCCAAGCTTACGGTGGCTTTAGCAATAAAGAAACTGCCTGTATTTTAAACCGGTTTGATTTCAAAGATTGCCCAGGTTGTATTATCTAACCTACAGTCAGCTCAGCCGCTAGCGAAATCCTTATCTTAGTATACTTTTTAATAATCTAAGAAAGATCATTTGCGTTTGAGGCGTGAGATCAACAGACTACTGCAGATACTTACTTCTTCCTCTTTCCACTCGCTGAAATCTATTTTGAAAGATGGCATAGAGAACTGTTGGCTCACTCCTCTCTTGTAATGCACAGTTTCAGAAACCATTGTCGGATCCTTTGGGCTATAACTTCAAACACAAATGCACAGGGAAAAAAAGGTCAGTATACAGATTTGTCTACAGTATTAAGATTTGTCAAGGCTGACACTCTGACATGTTTTGCATTTAAGTGCACCCTTAAGGGAAACAGCAACAGTTCAGACTTAGGAAAACACTTTCTGTTAAATGCACATCGCAGCTTTCACCCTCAAGTACTTATAATTCCATTGTGCCACCTTACAGGAGACACTCAATGTCAATAATGAAATCCACATTCTTCTGAAGAATATGTGATCATAATACATAGCATAACCATGAACTATTAGTTTATCTTCTCTGTGTCTTATCTGCAGTATCCATGGTGACAGCTGGTTGCTAAGGACCCACCAAATCTATTTTGGTCCTTGTGCTCACAGGCTTCAATCTTAGAGACAATAGAGATTTTTGGAAAAGCTCATTTATGTGTTACCGTTATCAGATTAATTAGTTAAGTCCGACATGGGGGAAAACAGAGATAATTTAAGAAAAAAAAAGTATTGCTTGTGTTGCTAGGCAGCTATCTAAAATGACAGTGACTTTTTTTTGAAGAACTTAAGATCATCCCACATTAAACAAAAAGAAAACTGTTCATCTTTCATGAAAAGTAGTTCATGTTTGATCTAAGTCAGTCCAATAAGATCTATTATCTAAATCTTACACAGCCATCCCATTGGAAAATTCCTCAAAAGCTTGGCAATAGAGTGTGATGGCCACCCGAGCGTCAGCATCGAAGGTAAACTCCACTCCATAATGGACCTTTGGTTTCCCCCCCTCCTCCACAGGAGAGTCAGAATCATCTTTATACCTGGAGTGTAGATATATAGCAGGATGGATTAAAACGATTTTCATCAGAGAAAAAAAAACATTACTTTGACTATCATATAAATGTTTCTCTCAATATTACTTACCTGACCAAACGCAAAGAGTCTTTTCTAATGTTAACTAGACTCCTGAGTGTTTTCACTGGTTCATGGGGTGCAGGTGTAACATATGGAAACTAGTGGGGGGAAAAAAGTAATGATAAAGCATGGCATCGCTGGAAAGGCATATTATCACAAGAAAACTTCAAGGACCCCATTCTCAAGAGGACTGAAACATTAAAATGGGTTGTAGAAAGATCACTGTGTTTTTCACCTGCACTGGCCTATTTCCAAGAAAATTCAAATCCATGTTTTCTCCAAAAAGGTATCCCTCAGGATGTGGTGTGTCAAATTTTTCTCCTCCCATGAAGAAATGGCTTGCAAAATAGTTCCCTGAGAGCAAAAGCCAAAAAACAAACAACAATTAAAGATTAATTATTGAAGTACTACACAAATAAGATCATGAAATTCTCATTCCATTTTAATTTTAATAGCCGTGCCAACATCCATAATAACTGTAAGGCTAAGAACATTATAACTTAATGCTTTTGATTGTTTTTCTTCAGCTATAAAAATTCAAATTCAGGTTGTTAGCCAAAGTACAATGTGAAATGTTACTTACAAACAGCAAAAATGTTTTGACTCTAGACTGACAGAATAAAATGCTAAATGACATCAATATTGACATTTCAAGGAAAAAAAAAAAATCAAGAAACCTTAACAATAACAACACGAGGATATTTTATCTACATGGTAGGACGACTTACCTTTACTGACCAAGTCTCTGTAGATTATTACTCTTCTCTCAACAACATATCAACTATTGACTATTAACATGGCATTCGCACATTTGAGAAAAGCAAAGGAGAACCTGATTTTGTTGGGAGATATAGATAAAATAAGCAGATGTCCTCTATTGATCCCTGAATTAGGAAATGGGATCAATACAGCATACTATGGCAGTCACGTTACTCTTGTTGAAACGGTGTGAAATGTGTTGCTGATCTAATGCAGATCTTTCACATAAAGCCGCTGCGAACATTACGGCAATCATGAGTCAGGTAAGGAGGACTGGCTCTGTCCTAGAGCTTGACCTTGTGTAGGCGAACGTAGAATACAGTAAAAGCAGAACTAACACGACCTTTGACATGCAGAACATGAACACATCTAGGCATCTCCTTCAGTGACTGTTTTACTTGCTGTGTGTGAAGGACATGCACAGTGAGGTCACACCTGCAGTCGGCAACTGGTCAATGGACCTCTCACACATGCACACACGAAACTACGAAGTCAGTTTAGGTGTCATGTCCTTGTACAACATTCAAATGTCAGTATTTCATTGATGCAAAAAGACAACTCCTGTGCCTAATTCTTTGTAATATAACCATCTTATAAGTGATTTTTTTCGTTGATTTCTCAGTGCACAATATTTGCTTGATGTGGGATCATTTCAGTCTATCACAAGTCATCTAACCACCACTTTGTGATCTCGTCTATACAGCAGATCATTACTGATAACACGACATGAGTAATGACTATCACGATAAAACGTCAGAGGGTTTTACACCCGTGTCAGATAAAAAAAGACAATAATAAGCAGGAAAATAACTTTTAAAATCCAGAACAGAACCATTGTGACTGGTGACGCTTTCTGTCACTCGGCACACTGGACCAGGGTAAATAGGAAAGTACCCTGAAGGTATGAACTATCATAGAGCATTACGTTAAGGGCCATTTCTCGGGATATCAACACAACAAGTCCTTCGGTTCCGGCACCTCATATTTGGCTTTTGTACAGTTTCTGGCTGCGCAAACGACGTTTTAATTCTGAGACCATAATGTCAGCATCGTCATGAGAAAATATCCGAATTATACGCCGTTACTTTTGGTTATTTTGTCAGGGATCGCTCAATAAATTATTGCCGATCACTTACCAGATTTCGGTGGGAAACGATAGGCCGAGTTTGCCTGGATGTCGATATCCTCAACACCGGCGATTCGGCGACTCAGGATGGACCCCATCTTTCTCTGCTGGATCGCCGACGCTAGCTCACTGCCTAGCTTCGACTAGCGCTGCCTTCGGTGAACACTCACGCCAACGCGGGGTTTTTATCGACCAAAATAAAACCGTTTTAGTTAATTCGGCATTTTACAGATTCAGTTTATCGGTATGTCGCTATGCCGGAGGCGTTAAAGCGAAACAAATAGAGTCGAGCTGTTGTTTTGGCAGAGCTCTGCTAGCGTAGCGGGGAGTCACCCTGATTGGTTGTTATCCCAACGTTTCCAGAATTTCAAGGCGTTCGTTTTGCTGTAGCGCGTCGACCGGCGGCATGCACTTGAGCGGGAGGAGTCCGGGTTGAGTCGAGGGGTCAGCAAGGAAGGGTGTTGGTTTTTTAGGAACTTCAGGAAGTCCGCGGTCGCAACAATGAAACCGTTGCAAATCACATAGTCGGGAAACCCCATTGGGGAAATCACAGGATTGCAACGGATCGTTGACGGATAATACAAGCGCTCCTGTCCTGCAACGAGTTGCCTGTAAAATATTCTCTGGTTCCATGTTCTGTTGACCTGTGGTTTTTCCTGTCAATGTTTCCCCCTTGGATCTGTCCTGGCCTGCTACTACTCCCTAGCCAAACCCCAGCCCTCCGTTCTTTCATATAATTCTCCGAAAACTCAAGTTGCTGTTTTATCTACAACACCCCACCACAATCTAAATCCAATCTCCAACACTGAGGTCTTATCGTACATTAAATGGGGCTGATACTGTTTATGAGGAACACGGGTGAGAGGACAAATAACCAACCCGATTGAGCTTATTTCTCACTGTAAAAATGCAATTTGTATTTTTCTGTTTCTTTTTTGTTATTGGATTCTAAGTTGAATATGTTAAAGCTATTGTGTCCCTAGCTTCAGCTCATAACTGTGGTTCAGACAGATTGATAAGAACATCATATTAAATATTTTTTCAGTAGATTCAATTCTCTAACTTTCAGCATGACCTCTGTTGGCAGCTTTAAGCTCTCTGAAGAACCACTCATCCAAAGTACTTGACCCTGATTGCCAATGGTTATCAAAATCCACTTTTCATTGTTCAACCTCAGCAAGGTTTTATTGTAGTTAGCGTTCAGATTTCCTTTAGATTCATATACACAGTCTGTAAATGTGTTCCCCTGTGCAATAAAATTCTTACTTTGGCATCTGCAGTGCAACCAGATAAGCAGTGACAAATAAAAAAAAATGACTACTACTACATACTGTAGTAACCAGATTTAAGCAGTGCAGGGACATTTAAGGAGTTCACATAAATGTAAACAGTATTAGCAAATACTAATAGTATTACCAAAACTTTCAAGATCTATTTCTGCATCCAAGTTCCTTTTCTTGTTTTTAGGATGGATTTGATACTGTCATTGATTAACTGTCATGGCAGAATGATGGTCCTTGAGGTTTCATTGAATATAATAATGTCATATTCTGTTCCTCACCAAGACTGGACTTGTGCTGATGGCTACTCAAGACGAGTAGCTCAACGAATAATGAAGTCATCTGCAAATACAAATACAAATTTTGTTTCTTTTTTTTTTTTTAATTTTTTCTTTTTAATTTCTTTCTTTTATCTTTCTGGAAAGTTAAAGGCTTATCTTTCACTCACACTATAATAGAAACGAAAATGTCTCTACTGTTCCGTGAACAGGACATTGACCTTGAATAAAAAGCGCTTGCTGCTCTCTCGCGGCCAATGCAAGAAACTACAAGTATGTCAAATAATACACGTGAAGGTGCAGAATGTATTATCTGTGAATCTATATAATCCTTTCATTATAAGTGGACGTAATCATTTTGGTTTACTGATAGAATGGGCCTTAAGTTACAGAGTTGTGGAGTCTTCTGATGTAAATACAAAAAGTAAAACGTTAAAGATGTTTGGTAAAAAGCCAAAAGATATGGTAGTACTTCCGGTATGTACTTTCAAAATAATAGATTACACATAACATGTTTTAAATTCGATGTTAAACCGATGCCAGATCCGAACATATTTATATATAACATCACTGGAGGAAACGTCTTTGCCCATGAATAAGTTTTTAGAACATTGTTTCAGCAAATATCTGACCAAAAACAGCCATCTGACAGTTTTTGATAGCTCTAAATTCTTCTTTTTTTAACAAGCGCAGTAGCTCGAGTCACTAGATGCCGCCAATCGTCAGATCGTGTCAGCGGATGTTGACTCTCTTAATCTTGAGCTGCTGCTTTCAGTCAGACAACTTCAGACACCGCCGAGCAGCAGCGCTTTCTCCTCCCTAGAGCAGGTAACGCCTCGTCAGGCACACTTGGCCTCGGTTTCAGAAATACCGCTAGGCTACAAATATGACAGTGTTTCGTCGCGGGGTTTGCGGGGTTTCTTTCCACCGCGCTGTTTTGCGTTTAGAATGGCGACGGGAGCTAGCTAACACCAACGGCTAGCTAACATGTTTGTTGTGTTTTAGCCTAACAAACGCCAAGGCTTCCTCAGAGTTATCTAACCCGCTGAGTACTAACCGCTTTTGGGAATCCTCAACCCAGCCGTCACCGCGGGAGACTTACTAAAGACGAAGTCACTCGGCATTGCCAGTTGTTCTAGCTAGTAGAAGTATTCGCTATGCCAGCGAGGGTTAAAATGTATCGTTATATTAAATTTGGATAACGCGCCCTATTTGAATTTTCGCTATTCGGTCCAGCTGGCCTCTGTTACGTAAAGATGTTATTCATGGTTAGTTGTGCAAGTAGCTTTGTGCTGGATAATCTCGGAAAGGATTTGAAAAAAAGCAGCTAGCCGGCTAGGTTGTTGACAGTAGCCAGGAGAAGCTGAAACACTCGTTCAGCAGCGACGCATGTCAGTAAACACAGAAATGGTCCGGTTGTTTTCTTAAGAGATCGAGAATTAACGACGAGTTGCTAAGGCGATGCTGACGTTTGGGTTTCACTTCCATATCTACTCGGAGGACAGAAACTATGGTTACTTCTGAAATGTCAAAAAGATCCGTCAATGTTCTCCATCTCCATCGAATGTCACTTTAAAACGGTTTTAACCAGCCCCGCTTTTTGTATAGCACAGCTGCCATAATTGTGTCTGTAGTATAAGGTGCTTGATTTAACACAAATATATGGATGGTTTCTCAGTAAAGTATCTTTTAAAAGTGTTTGTTACACACCAAATGGTTTGACAGGAACTGTAAAGTGCAAGGGAAGATTTCACAATCAGAATTATGGTCTCTTTAAATGTGAAATGTCTGTCCAGAAATATTGAAAGTTCAATAAATGAATAAAATCTGACTTGATTTTAGAGTGAGAGAATTATTACAATGCAAAGAGGAGGAATTATTGGAAATGGACAACATTAAGTTGTCATTGCATCTTTATTTAAAGTGGATAGTACTTATCCACTTTATGTATCCTTTCATGTAGTACTACATGAAAAGGAAAATCAACAAATACTGTAAAATACATTAATGTAAGTTAAAAACAACAATTAATTTTAAGCTGATACAGCTTTGACTTTGAACGTTCAGGAATTGTTTGCTGTCCCAGGACCACTGATATACTACAATTTTGCAAGAATATATCAAAGTCAAACATAGCTCTTCAACAATTGTTTTACAAAAAGTATTGTGTGCTTATGTTCACATGGGGTCATAAGATCCTGAACATTCTTGTATATCTTGGAAAAGTGTACAGGAAACCATAAACTGTTTGTACCCGCAATCACCTTGCTTAATCACCTCCAAGCCCTGTTGCAGGATATAGTTTTGACAGGTTATACAAACTGCAATTTGTGTTTTTTATTTTTATTTTATTAGATTCTATGTTTGACATGGTCATTTTCAAAGTTATAATACAATTGCTTATGGTGCGACTGTCTTATTATTATTCTTTGATGATGTCTCCTGTCATTTTTTTCAAATTCATCAACCATATCAGTTTAAATTCAGGTCTTGTGAAAGTTTGCATTTATTTACAGAAGTGAGTATAAACCACTTCTTCTCATGATAATTAGATCATCTTGCAATGAAACATTCTTGGTCTTATCCTTTATTTTTGGAAATATCTAATTTTTTTAAGCCTTTTGAAGCTGTTGATAAGAATCCTTATTGTAATTATCAACCCAATTTGCAGGCAGTTTCTCAAAAAATATGGATTTCAGGAGAGCACCAGCCCTTTCGATCACTGTTATCAACACCCAACTTTGCTTGATACTTTGCTTCATTTTACCTCTGAAAATGTGTGCTGAATGAGATCTACTATCACACCAAGTGCCGATTAGCCCTTCTGACTGCTGTTAGAACATTTTATGATTTGGTGTCAGGGAATAATGAGACTTGGGACTTAACATTGTGCTTGCCTTTCATTCTGCCAGAGTGAAAGTCCAAACGAGAGCTCTGCGTGAAGCCCTGCATCCAGCACTTTTCTCTGTCCAGACATCTGGTCAATATGTCCAATGATCCACCTCCTCCGTACCCTGGAGGACCCAGTGCCCCTCTTATCGAGGAGAAGAATGGACAGCCTGGTAAAGAAATTATGCATGCACAAGTCTGGTGGAGAGCAATGACATTATAAAATGTTGTTGTTTAAATTGATTTTTACAAAGGCTGTAAAACACGAGGTTAATCCCAGCATTGTGACTCTTAAAGTGTGAAGTGTTTTTTGTGGATTCTATTTTATAACAGAAGTATACCGTTCTGGTAAATAACAATTACAATGCCTAAATACATGTAAATAGATGGTTCTTGTTTTCTTGGGACGTATTTCAAGTTGGCATTGCTTCCCTCCAAATTCTTCAGTTTGTGGCTGTTCTTTGTCTGTTATCTGTCAAACATTCCAGTAAGAACAGGCCCTCCTCAGGGACAGCCCTTGCCTCCAGACTATGGCCCTCCGCCCTACGAGGCCCAACACCCAGGCTTCCTGCCCCCACACGTTCCTGTCGAGGGGCCCATGCCTATGCCCATGCCTATGCCCATGCCAATGCCCCCCCAAGGTGCTACTGACTTCTTGAAGATTTTAACCCAACTTTTAAATTGCATATTACCGTTCTCATTTTAAAATGCAAGATCTATGTTTCTATTCAATTGATGTAAATGGAAAGTGAAAGTGTTTTCTTCTTTCCCCTCACTTACTTGAAACGTATTATTACTGTTTGTTTAGGTGGTGCCTATCCACCACCACCTGGCCACTTTCCTCACCCTGTTCCGGGTCCAATGGGTCCGGGTCCAGGTCCAAGTCCCTTTGTCCACATGGGAGGCCACACAGTGTCCGTCCTGGCTCCTTCAGGAGCTGCCACAACTGTGACCGTATTGCAGGGCGAGATGTTCCAGACCTCACCGGTGCAGACTGTGTGTCCGCATTGTCAGCAGTCAATTGTCACCCGAATCTCACACGATGTTGGACTAATGAACACACTCTTCTGCCTCTTCTGTTTCTTTGTCGGGTAAGTAGGTCACACTGCAATGTGACTGGCATTCTCCAATGAATAAATTAGGACAGGAAAAGTTGAGATTAAATACACTTTCTTTTTTTTAATTATCCAACATACAGTGTATTATATGAATGAACTGAATATGCGAGAGAGCCATATTTCAATTATATAGCAATATACTGAACCCGTGAACACATTGTTGTTGGTTTGCACATCCAGCTTTTCGAAAATACTGTTGAATTACAAGGTAAAATTCAGGATCGAGTTCTTATTAAACTACGGGGAACTGCAGAATCTGTAAAAATCTGTGTGGAAAGATGATCACAAAGATCCTCCTGAAACAACATTGAATCGTGTTCTGTCCAGGCATTCAAGAGGACAGATGGTGAATCCATGATTTGGAATATTATTTTTTCTTTAAATGAACTATTTAAAGTAAGGCTAGAATGTTTTTCATTCATGAATAATAACCCCAGTTATCAGATTCTTGCCATTTTCTTGGGAACTCCTTTTAGAAAAAGTGATGTCTTGTAAATAATTTAGAAATGTCCCAATGTTTTACTATTCATTTTCTACTGATATTTGTTGTTTTTTGTTCACACTGACTAATATTTGGGAAATCAGCTTGTCTCAGTAGTTTATTTCTATTTTTAGTTTTCTTTACTATAATCATTTTATTGCTAATTGTGTATATATACGTGTGCGTGTGCGTGCGTGCGTGTGTATTTTCACACTTTTAAGTGATAAAGGAAAGCCAGAATATCAGCCTCACACTGTATATGTCAAACACAGCAGCTAATAAACACAGTAACTACACCTGTTTCCGGGTAAACAATTTCAATTTCATTTTTTTAACATACAGTGATGATAAAAGGCTAATCTATTCTAAATGAGCAGGTTTGCTTGAATGTAATTACATCAGGGGCAACAAGAAATGTATGCACATTTACTTACCCAGACTCTCTTCTTTAATGAGCGCACAGCTGACTGTTTCATGAGGCTCTAGGAAGCTCGGAAATTATTTAATTGAAATCAGCATATAATATTCATGAAATCTATAAGAAGGTTGCTGTCCAAGGAGTATCAAAATACTCTTTATTTTATGATCAAACAAATGTGTTTTGTCTCCAGTCAGCAGACTTTCCTCTTCATTGTGGCAGGACTTGTACTCTGGCTGCTGATTTGCATATTTTGTATTCAAACAAGTTGCCGTGTTTGGCTCTGAAACTTGTTTTGTTTCTTGTTTTGTTTCTTGTCCCTTAGGTGTGATCTCGGCTGCTGCTTGATTCCCTGCCTGATTGATGACCTCAAGGATGTGACACACACTTGCCCTTACTGCAAGGGTTACATTTACACATACAAGCGTATATGCTAACCACAGATGGCGGTATGCTATGAAGTCACATACATGCACACACACACAACTCACAGGTCCTCCTGCTGGTAGTGACAGGCTTTTTTCCACCCCATTTTATTATGTGATGTGCAGCCCGCTCCATTTGTAACTGTAGTTTTCTCATTAGTTCACAAAATATTTACTGTATATACTGTTCAGCATAATCCTTTCTTGTATAAACATGCATTATAATTGATAAAGATATAGCTAAACTACAGAAGATAACTTAAATGATATGCAGCAGAGATGCAGATACATCTCATTATCAATGGAAATCTCAAGAAAAGGCTCGTATTAATACACATGTGAATCAGCTGGTAGTGTGTTAGAGGAAGCTGTGAAAATGGTCACTTTATATGAATTTATCTGTAACTGATTTTAAATGACAATGAAGGAAGCAGGTTAGCAGTTTTTGTTGTAATTATATTGTATTCACTATTATAATTAGTTAATGTGAACATCTTTGTGTCTAATACAATGGATTTTTTTTTCCTTTTATCATGATCCCCTTTTGAATGTGAGCAAACCATTTTCATCTTATTGTCTTTACTGAATGACAATGATTTTACTTTTTCTTGTATTTTAATCTGGGCTTAATTCAGTTTTGACAAGATGTTCAGTTCACTTACTGGCAGTTGGTGCGGGAGAGGAGGATACAGAAAATAGGGTTTGATAGAGAAGGTTGATTCGCTGTGGCGATCCCTGAAGGGAAAAGCCGAAAGTAAAAGAAGCAGAAGTTTAGTGACTTACTCTTGAGCTGTTACACACCTCTATGTTTTCATGTTGCACTTAAGTAAAAGTTTACTGTTTGTTTTTTCCCTCCTAAAGCATGCATGATGTGGGGGCTCTGTCAAGTTAAAATGCTGGCAATCAGCAAAAAAATTACTGCAAACAAATAATGCCAGAAAACAGACCCAACAATCTATTGAGTCAGGGATGCACTGATGTGACTTTTTAGTTGGACAGATAATTGATGCATTAAGTATCAGCCAGCATAAAGAACAGATTTATGGAGAATAAAATTAACTCTTTCCTGCCAATGGAGATTTTTTTTTTCATTTTAATTTTTTACATTTTCTATGTTGTTGCTTTTTTTTCTCTTAAAAAAATAGGTCACTCAAGTAGGCCACCGCCGTAAATACAGATGGCAACTGTGACCAGCAGTTTGATTTTTTTTTTTCGTTGATTTTTGGCTGAGGGAATTAAATTTGCTTTTGAAAAAAGTTACATTTTTGGTTGAAGTGACAAATATTCAGTACTTGAACAACAAATGCATTTCACCCTGCAACAAAACAGATTAATTTCATGTTCTGATGTTCATAGAGAAGAATGATCTGCGTGTATTGGATTTGAACTGGTATCAAAAAACATTGGTGGGAAAGAAGTTAAGAAGCTGTAGGCCTTATCGAAGGGAAGTCGTTTTTCTTACACAAAAGATACACAATACATGTATATACATTTACTTAAGTGCTATTATTAACCAAATAATAGGCAAATGCAAATGAGAGCTACTTCCAGACTGTTGAGCCTTTGCTTTTTGCTCCCTCCATGCTCTCGGCATTTATAGATAAACACATCATGGTCCCACTTATGATTTGAAGAAATTGGCAATTTTATAATGACATCCAATTCAGGAATCTCACTCAATCAGAATAGTATAGTTAAGATGATCTAATTGATGATGAATTATGGTGACAGATGCATCCCATAATAGCAAAGTATTCCAGCTTTCCTACAGTTTTCCACTCTCTCCCGCACATTGATTATGCAATTTTTTTCTGTCCAGTACATTTCATTCAACATAGTAACCCTCTTGTTTGTGAGTGTTTAATACCACAACTAAACTGTCTGTATTTATACTGATCAACTGCAGCTAATTGTTTCTCTACATTTTGCGCATTGACAAAAATAGGTGCGCTTTAACTTAATAAATAAAAGTAGCCAACAGTTGAGATTTTTCTTGGGTTTTTCAATTGCAGGGCATATCCTTCCATTCATACACTTAAGAGTGTAAAAAAGGATTGAGGTGATGGGTGAGGGATGACACCAGAGGGGTTTCAAAAATCCTGTGTCTTACTTCATAAGGCGTCATTTCGTATGACGCCATCACTGAACCTGTTAGTGCATTTTGCAACTATAAAACTTTTGAAAACTTAAGTTGTGTTAGCAAACGGCACATTGGTGGCGCTAAGGCTTATGCCATACTTTCATGCCCTTATCATTCTTTTCAAACATTTACCTCTGTCACTTTTAATGATTTTAATTATTTTTTTGCACAGCTAACATGGGGTTGAGGTAAAAGAATGTCAACAACCTCAAATCTATTGAGACCTGTTTGGACAGTCAGTTTTGCCATTGACATCACCAGCTAAGCTTTCAGGGAGCACAGACTTAACAGTAGAAGATTAGATGCATTTTTTTTGGTCCTTCAGTTACACAGGCCTCCTCACCATCATTGCATTACACCATTTGAGCCTGTAACCATTCTGATATGGCATCAGCCCTTTAAGATTACCTGCAGTGCTCACATGCATGTTAGAAAACACAGATGTCTTTCTAATAGATCAAAGAAATTAGTCTCTGCTAGAAAGAAGCTGCAAACAGATGATTGTATCAGACATTTGTGATGGTGATTCTGCTGAGATGAATTTGATCGGATGTTCCACAACAGCATTTTCTGCTGTTCATGAGGTGCAGTCCGTCTGCCATACATCTCAGTAAAGCTCACAGAATACATTATATCTGCACGAAAACATTTTTTTCCCTTTTGGGATCAGAAAAACACATTTCAATCAAAGGACTACGTTGAAGGTTTGAGTACTGTATGACGGAAAATGCTGGTCTGCATTGCTCTCTTAATGTCTGTGATAATGTAAAACTATGTAAGTCAGATTTGTTTGACTGTTGTATACAGTTACTATTTTACCAATAAAAAATCAGAACATGAGTTTTTATTGAAATTTTGTTTTGAGAGTTGTTCATGTCCTGGTGCTGAGTTGCAGCCTGTTACACAAAGCAGGTACAATACGTGGTCTCACTCTTTATTTAAGCTCTTTGCCATTTGTCATTTTGAATGGTTTAATTGTAACATATATTAACAAGTTACTACTTTACATAATACATTTTCAACAGTCAAAACCAGCTGGGAGTATCAGAGTCAGTCTGAAATAGACCCAACGGTGCCAAACTATTGTCTCATGAGGAAATGGTTAGGGGCTATGGTTCCCTCGTACCACTACAGTTTCGCAGTTACTGGTATCATGACATTGGCACAATAATGCAAAAAAATATGTATATTTATGTGTAATATCACCCCCCTAAATACTTTATCAAAACTAGGTTTTCCGGTCAAAAATGGGTGATGTTGGGATCAGACGACTAAAAAAGAAAAGCTGATATTGCTTTGTTTCCAGCCATATCAACACGGGAGACTAAACTCCGGCTTTGTGGTTCAGGATCCTGGTGCAGAGCAATGTTATATTTTTTTGAACTGTATTTAAATACCAAAGGGAAAATTAAAGTTAATCTGCAGCAAATAAACTCAAATTTTCAAAGTGTATAAAATGAGCCCAGGATAAGGGAGAATAATATGGTGAATATTAAATACATTATCAAAATGCAAATGTTATCAATCTCTCCATCGATGTCCACACTGAGCGTTGCAGCATTTGTAGAAGGTTGTCATCGGTTCGTCCGCTGATCGTGTCTGGATCTGCATGAAATATGCCCGAGGATGCTCACACTTGGGGCAAGTTTCTGTAAAAATACAAAGTGTTAAAAAAAACATAGGCTGTTTGTGTAAACTGTATTCTACTAAAACTTTCAGTTTGTTCGGATCATTCAATATATAAAATCAAATAGAAATACCTTGTTTTTATTTGATAGTTCTATAAATTTGGCTTATAGTTTAAAATCAAATTATATATGTATATGTGTTGTTTGTAAAGCAATACATGTGCTAAAACTTGCCTTAAATGACAATTTTTATGACACACTATTAACACTTCAATTTTTAATTTTTTTGCCTTTAACCTATACATATATAGAGATGACATGGTTTTAAATGAGTGTAAAAAGCATTGAAGTATGTAACATTGAAAGGGTAAGCCGATTAAGCGTAGTAATAGTGACATATTTCACGTTTCACACTTTAACATGTTAAAGTCTTTTCCAAATGGCAGAGCATCAATATGTAGCGATTGATTTAAACTCCAATTCACAAAAGCTACATGGTGTCTTGGACAAGGGTAATAATGGACATGACACTGACCAGCGGTTGAATCCACGTTTTCCCATGCAGCAGCTCCACCAAGAACATCGTCAACTTCCTTTAACTTAGGGTATTTTCTATTATTTACCTGGAGAGAATAATTGAAAGTAAACATTTAACCCAAACACACCCAACTCGAGAAACAAAGACACAAATTCCCCAAAAGTTTCAGATGACAGATGGTTATATTTGGCAGCAGTGAACTCACCTTTCTTGTTATATTGTGTACATACGGACAGGTGTTACAGGCGAATCTCATGCATTTCTGTCCTTCTTCGACTATTAAAACATTTCCACAAGTTGGACAAAAGAGGAGCATGTTAGCGGACAGAAGTTTTCACAACAGAAATAAACGCTTTATATGCCTGGTCAAATTTTATTTCCCAACTATGCACAGTACTGCCCCAAGAGCGGAACCGGAAAAGCAGCTGGAGACGTCTGGTGCAACTATTTTATGCTCGGGTGGAAACAACAACACAATGACGATATGGTTCCTAGTGTGACGCATAAATTATTCAGTTCTTGGGTTATTGTTTTGTTAGTTGTGAGGCATTCATTTAGCAGAAGTGTTTTTTTTTCTCTGGAATCACCTCTAATGAATAGACTATCGTGATCTTGACATTACTCCGTAATATATTGAAAGTTTGGAGCCACGCTACGGTTTCCTTCCGGAACTAATTAAGTGCTGCACACGCGTTCATACAACCCAAAACAATCTGCGATGTTTACATGGTGCCGACCCATGTCGAGGTAAAAACAAAGAGATCGTCTTTGTGGTTTGTCCTATGGTTGTCAATAATGGAGGAAAGAAGCGAGGTCGCCGCCGAAAATCCTAGTGACACGGTGGATGATGAAGAGAAAACCCAGGTGGAGCCTGCAGATGAAGAGGCAGAGGAGGAGGAAGAGGACGAGGAGGCTCTTCCTCACTCAGAGATTCTGGACATTTTCGAGGAGGGACTCGCTCGCCTTGTGCAGGATCCTTTACTCTGCGACCTTCCAATTCAGGTTCTCCATCCATTACACCCTCCTCCAATTAGTCTGAAAGTTTGCACATTTACAGGAATGAGAAATATTATAAATAACATGCGTAATGTACATATATCCCTACATGATAAACAGATTTCAATTCCATCATATCGACATCACTGCGTTCAAAAAAAAAGAAGATAAATTTAGCCTATGCTGTGGCTCGGTTTGGTCATGTAATGTGTATACGGGACTCACAACAATGAAGAAAATCAAACAGGCTGTAAAATAAAACAAAGTCTTCGTCTGGATAAATCTGGATATGTACATATTACCCTCAACAAAAATAAAGAAAAGAAGAAAATATACAGAATATTTGGTTGATGTCTCACAGCAAACACTTCACTGGTGTCTTTGGTGTTTTGTTTTGGGTGCTTTTCTCTTTTCTATGAGCTGATCTGTCTTTACTTTCTTCTTACCTTAGAAAAAATTAAAGTGTTACCATAACTTTCACTGACAATTATAATGCAAAACACGTGAATAGGTAAACGTATGAAAAACTCATTAGAAAGAAAAAATAGTCAAAAAATAATATGTGAAGGTATAATACAGTTGTTTGAATAGTCACTTATAATTATTAATTATATATTTTATGCAACTTTCTTCAAGTTTGGACCCTGCTAAGTAACTTTAGGTAACTTTTTAGTTAAGTAACTTTTTAAGTACTTTGCTGTATTTACAAAGAAGTTAAAAATGAAGCCTGATGTGTATTTGCAGGTGACGCTGGAGGAGGTGAATTCTCAGATTGCTCTGGAATATGGCCAGGCCATGACTGTGCGGGTTCTGAAGGCAGATGGCGAGGTGATGCGTAAGTTTAGAACCGTGTATGCTTTCTAACATCGTATCAAAAGACATTTCTCACCATTTAAAAGAAATCTGATAATTGGCAATCATTAAAAAAGTATTTCTGCCATGAAGCCATAGTGGTGGTGCAGAACGCGACTGTCCAGGATCTGAAGAAGGCTATCCGCAGATTCTTGGAGCTGAAACAACAACGGGAAGGTGGAGTGAAACACATCAGCTGGTAAACAATCGCCCAAATAACACAACACAAAAACATTTGAGGCTATGCTTATAATTTCTTAAATTCCTACTTCTGTCTTTGCTTTTTCAGGAGATATGTTTGGCGAACTTATTGCTTAATTTTTCAAGGAGAAAAGCTTGACGATGACAAGATGAGGCTCAAAGAGTGAGTGAAAGGAAGACGTGTATGATATAAATGTTTACTGTTGGCTCAGCTTTAACTCTATTGTGTGCTTTTTGTATCTTCAGTTATGGAACCAGGAACAGAGATGAAGTCACGTTCATGAAGAGACTGAGGAAAAAGTGAAACTTGGCAGAAAACAGCGACCTCATGCCTCAAGTTATTCCAAGATATCATGGCGGGACTCTTAGAATTCATTCAAAAGTTTGAATACATGGACCTCTAATCTTTATCAAAAAATCCAACCTTTGACTACGAACCGCTGAAAAATACCAATGTCCATGTTAATTATAAAAGTTTCTTTTTCATTTTCTTTTTTCTTCTTTGATTGGAAATTTGTTGATGATAAAGGCTTTGCTTCTATATGCAAATAAAATATTTTGGAAGTCTTATTTTTTTATTCCAACCTACAGTTATATTTTTAAAAATTGTTTTGAATTAAAAAAAAAAACATTTCAAACATGTGTTTTGTTTATTTTTGGTCTCATGGGGACATTGTCCAGCCATGGCAATTGTGCATATAACCTGCTGATTTGAATCGTTCCCACTTGAAGTGGACAGTAAGTGACTTTATAAGCCCCTTTTGAATAAGTTGACAGAATAATTAAATAATGGAAGACTAATATATTTTGTGCAATCATTTTTTTCTTGGCAAGAATTATTTATTTAATTCAGTGGAGGTCAAAACGCTTCTCTTACGGACGCTGCACGGTTAATAGGACTCCTCTTACATTCCCTTTGTTAATTCATGAGAGTATTTTTGCACCAAAAACACAAATAATTGGTAAGAGACAGGTGTACCACCAGTGGCTTTTTGAGTGCGCACTGGACATGGGGAATATGCTTATTTTTCTGCGCATTGAAAAGAGCAACCATGTGAGGGAAGGACAAAACACACAGGCGACCCAACCAGTTTCCACTTGTTTCCTTAAGGATCCCACTCACACTGGACGGAAATGGTGGTGTTTGGGGAGGTGAGTCTCAAAAACGCACCTCACGTTTAACCAAACGTGCCCTGTATTTCAATTCCATGTGTCACAGGACAGCTGTGTTGACATGCTCATTGGCCGGCAATTTGTATGTTGTTTGCTCTTGAACATTCACAACCAGAAATATTGCACTGCTCCACAATCTTCAAACCACCATTAGGAATTTAGCAACGGCCCAAAAGGTGCTTTGGCAAGACAGACTCTGAGGGGAGATGTGTACCAAAGACTCTTCCAAAGTGTCACCTGAATTTATCATCAATAATTAAAAAAACATAATAAATGATTAACGAGATTTCGAGGGAGAGAACTACATTCCAGTCGAGGCCCCTGCGGTGACTCTGGACAGGAGAAAACTTTCAGTGAGACAGAGAGTAAGCAGTGTTTAACCAAAACCTTGTGTCAGTGACCTGGCGGGATCCCACATGTTGACACTTGAGTTCAACCCCAAAAACGTGGCAGCTGGTTTCTACCTGTCTAGCTGCTGTTTCCAGACTAGTTCCTCTTGTTGGTTGGTGTTCAGTCAAGCACAGCCTGCTACAACCTCATTCCAATCCACCGAAAGTCATTGTTGAGCATCACTTAAAGCAATTAAAACAGGAGTTAAAATGGTCTTATCAATCTATACCATTTACATAATTAGTAATATATTACACACTTGAAGGGCTTGAAATGGTTTTAGTGATGTAACAATGTATTGTCAACTACTGTTAACAGAACATGAATGACACATCTCTGTCGTATAACAGTACAATTAAGAATAAACTGCTGGTAAAACAAATACTCCTCATGTTAAAAACCATCATGAAGGAGTACCTTTAGTGATTATGTGAAGCGTACCTAACCATGTGGGAAGTATAAACCATAGCATCTTCTATTTGTGAATAGATGAACAAGAAAAATCCACTTTTCTGTAAAATATCACTGTGGGATGTTGAAAAATTACATTGAATTCTACTGAAAGAAAACTACGAAATTCCTAGTAAAGACTTTAATTCGAAGCACTAGGGGTGAGTGGCACCATGCTCGTGGACCTGTGAAATCTCTGTGTTTACAAAATGACTTCTTTGTTCGTATAAAAGTTAACTAACATAAATACACAATGTGTAAAAACATGTGGCACATAAATTATGCATTGCAATGTTTCATGATGTTGAGTTATACTAGTATAGTAAAGACAAAACATTTCTCATTCCAGCACATGATCCCTTTCAAAGGGTACATTTGGCTTGTCAACAGAGGCAATTATGCACTGATAGGGAAAAAAAATAACAATCATATTTTACATGTAAATCATTCAATGGTTCCTTCAATGTGCAGGGGAGGGATATCAGCGGCACTTGAGAAAATCATTAGACAACTGTGGCCGCGTAGACATTCAACGCACCACCAGACAACGTCGTGTCGATTGGTGGTCACACTGCTCAATAGTTTTGACACTGAGTAAACGGTTTTGCTGAAAAGTAGAAAAAAGGTTAGACTTGAGACTGCTCTCTGAGGCTGATCATTCGAAGTCGTGGCCAGCAGAAGGCGCTACAATACAGATTCGGTGATTTCAGTAGGAGCTGGTAATAAATGAGAAGTGAGTCACACTGAAGATACTGACATTTTTCTGTACATTTCAAGTTGTCCATTTCATTGAGCGAAACCACCTTTTCTCCTTATTACATTGTAAGACACTGAAGAGCCAGGTTGCCGCCTTTGAATAGTCGAAGGACGTTCTCACTTCCCGGCCAGAGATTTTCCTTTTAAAGGCCACAGGACTGTTGATCTTATAAACAAACTGCGTCATTCTCATCACTGATGAAGCTTAAATATCTGCGCACTGCCACAGACTGCTGAGAGATCAACAATGTTGACAGACTTCGGTATTTTTGATAAATACGGGGGTAATCAGGTTGTTGCTGCTGAACCACTGGCTGTGGCCCTTTGACATTAAGATGACTTAGCTCTGCCAATGAAAATAGCTGTGTTTATATATTTGTACCAATTTAGTCAAACCTCTGATGTAATCTGTTTTGATTGTTTGACTGTGGACAACCATTTCAAAACACTGTGGAGAGAACCTAGCTTCATTTTTGATTCATGTGGTCTCCAGTTATTACAGAACTTATTCCTCCTCTTTCTGCAGCTCTTTTTTTTCCCAAATTCACACCACTTTACATTCATGTAGAAGAGAAAAGAAAAACATAAATAACATGAGAACGTATTGATAACAAATCTCTTTTCACGCCATATCCCCTGTCAGCTCAATGTGCCAGTACCAGCCCTATTTACTGTCAGTCTCTGCATACAATCAGAGACCTTAAAGAGCGATGCAGCAGCTTATAAACTGCATGATAAGATTATTACTGAGCAGAATTATGTGGCCATAAAGCAGAACAGATGTGGCCTTGTCTAAAAAAGCTCATATTTTTCCACACAGGAAAGGAAAGCCACCCTTCCCTGCGTGAAAAGTGTCCGAAATGGTTTTCAGGGGATTGAGGATCACCTTGGCAGCAGTCCGTTCCAGTTCTAAAGCAGTTTTTCAGAGTCCAGGAAGTCAGAGGAGAAGACACCCACTGGTGCTGACAACTCCAAAGTATTTGCACCCTCTGTGGGCACAGACAGGGTTAGATCCAGCCAATCCATATTATCCATGTTGGAGTTGTGAAGACTTATTGGGGAAGACTGTATGTTTTCACTGAACTCCAGCTCCATCGTGGCTAACGGGGAGTGTAGCCCTGTGCCGGGACTCAGTGTATCATCCAGGAGGGTCTCCAGCTGAGTGTCTGAGGGCAAGGCTGCCAAGCCGGTGGAGGGAGAAATTGTTGCATTAGGTAGCTGAGCCACTTGCACCAGGGGCGGAGGGCGAGATAAAACTGTGTTGATTGGAAGGGTTGTGACACAGGGTGTCACAGGCAGAGGCTTGTTGAAACTGGGAGGATCCTGCTTGATGAAGGGGGATATCTCTAAAAAATATATGAGAAAAACAAGGAGTGAGAATGCAAAGAGTTTATGATTGTTCCCTGAAATGGAAAGGGCCTGTATTTCTTACCCCCGCTTTCAATCAAAACGTCAAATAGGTCATCCATCTGCTGGCTTGCTGCGCACTGACCCTGAGGAAAGGAAGAAAAAAAAGTTAACCATGACAACAATTGAAAGAATACTGGCTGCCAAAGAATCAATGTTTCACCTGCGCAGCGGTGAACATGCGGGTCTGTTTGACCGCATCCTCGTAGCGAGGCGGATCTCTACTCTTTGACAACAGGTTTGAGTATTTGGTCTGTGGCAGGATCACGGTCGGCTGGCTGGGACGCGGTGACTTTTGGAGAAGAGGAGATAACAGGATTTGGTGCTTTTAAAAGCAATAAAATTGCTGTTTAAAATGTAAGACGAGATAAAGACAGGAGCAACTTTCACCTTGTTTATGGGTCCTTTTAGGACAGCTGGGCCAGAGGAGGCTCCTGCCAGATGCCCGCCTGCTGGGAATGTGCTGAGTAAGCTTTGTTCTGTTGCATCCATCCTCCATGTCTGCACAAAAATGTAGTGTTAATGTGATTGGTGCATTAAAATGCTTTTCAAAAAAGAAGACTCCCAAACTATTTTCGCAAGTGCAACTCAAATGCAACACCCGTCGTTGTTAAACGGTTACTGTACTTATCCTATTTAATTAACGTTATTTTGAAAGTTTTTATGGTAATATAAAGCTTCTGTGTAGAAATGATATATGTTTTATCGAGGCTGACCTGACAAGGACATATAAATTCTGATTAAACGCACATGTAACATTACATACGCTATCAAGTATAAAAACCCATTATTAAAAGTCCCATTATTTACTAACCCTTTCAGGATTTACAATTGTTGAAAATTAAACACACATTTTGCAGTT
This sequence comes from Fistularia commersonii, assembly GCF_037954325.1. Lineage (NCBI taxonomy): Eukaryota > Metazoa > Chordata > Actinopteri > Syngnathiformes > Fistulariidae > Fistularia > Fistularia commersonii. Next base: position 5,494,114 of record NC_141311.1, read on the forward strand.
AACTACACTAACTGTAGTTGCATATTTCTCTCTCAGGGGCGGAGAAGGGAATTGTGGTCCACCTAAAACAAGATTTATTTCCAGTGAAGCATCACCACCTGTCACCCCACCAGTGACTGGTCTGCTATGCAGCTCAGAACAGTCCCCTCAGCCATTGCACTGTGGTTTCTGTTGCTAATTTGGGCTGGATGTTGGACTTGGAGCATGGGGTTGACAGAGGTCAGTCAAGGCAACACTGTCAGCCCTCACTCAGCATCTGCTCCAAGTTTCCATAAGCCGTCTTTTGATGTGAAAAGAGACAGATTTCACCACCAACCCCAAGCCTGTTATTACTGTTGCAAGATGAAATACACATTACCCAAGGCAGTGCATTAACCATGATAGATGGAAAAGCTCCATTATATGTATCATATTGGGCAGAAGAATCAAAAAACATGCACCAGATGTATGATGGTCAACACAGAATTCCTAATTTATGATTTCAGGTGCACACATTTTCCATTCTGGTGATCGCAAACTACTGAAGTTTGTACATGTGAGAGTAAAGAAGAACAACCAGAAAATCGCAGCTGATCGGAGTGGATAGAGAGATATGTGCAAACATTAGTTCTTTTGTTTACCTTTGTAAGAATCTGTGGATTGCATTGTTGTTGTAACGGATCTAAAGTCTTCTGTTTCTGTGGTACTTGTCCAGAGGTTGCGATGTGGCCCGAGGCTGTGCTGTGTAATTCAGTGCTGGTAACAGGCAGCTGGAGGGCAACTGCTGAGGCAGGACGTGCTCCTGCCTGGATGGGCTGCAGGGTTTCAGGCTGCTTAACTGTCTGGTGGCTGATGAGGAACTGATTTGGAGGCGTTAAATAACTCCGATCTGTCGCCTCCTCCTGCTTGACCGTGGCAGGCAGGCCTGGAGAGCTACAAGATGCTGAGCAGTTTGAGGGGGTCCTGTTTTCTTCTTTGACCTGGATGGGAGAAAGCGGGCTGAAGCGTGGGGGAGAATCACCTTGCTGACTTCTCTTTTCCACCTCCAGCTGTAACTTGAGCTCCTCAACAAGCCTCTGCTCCTGCTCCAATTTCCTCTTCAGCTCCTCGATTTGACGCTCCTTCTCATGCAGGCGTTTGTCCCTCTCACAAGACCCTGTTTCCTTGTGGCTCTCCCCCTGTGGAGAGCCAGCCTGAGTTGTAGACAAAGCTTCTGCCACCGCAGGACTGTCAGCCATACCACTGTCTTCTATGCCCATACTAAACACTTTGGAGACTACAGGTGACACAGGTGGGGTTAACTTTTTGTTTTCAGAGGGCGAAGCTACTGGGCCAGCTCTTATCTCCATGACAGCGGCAATCTGAACGCTGGAAGTCTCCTTATATGCCTTTAGCCTCTCTATCAGATCTGTCTTAGTCCCAGAAACAGGCAAAGATCTGAGTTTCAGCTCCATTTTCAACTCTGCAACCTGTAAGAGTATGAGGTTCTCATGAAACACAGCTCAAAATGTTGAACTTGTTCTCCCTCCAGCCCATGACCGGCAAAACTCACATACACACACCATTTGAGAAATATTGCGGTATTATTTAAACAATCTCTTCCATGTTTTGTAAGGCTGCACCCAGAGAGGATGACACATTTTCTCTCATTAAATAAAAGTTATGCATGCAAACATCAGCTCCTCTAGCTATATTTCAAATCAGCACGCCCACGGCAAACTCATTCATTGGTCAAATAAAAGGCAACGCCTAATCTCGAACATCAGCGGTTACTAAACAAATAATAAGGCTATCTCATCATTCAAGTAAACTCTCAGTTAAAATGCAAAGTTGTCATTTTGTCCAAAAAATATCCCCAGGATAAATGCAAGAAATAGAATAAATATTTTTTCTTAAAAACTTAAAAGGCCCGAATAATTAGAAATATAACAGGATGAAAGTGGTCATGTGGAAATTCCCTATAATATGTAGAACTTGAATAAGAATATGATGAATGACATCACACGTAACACAAAAGTCATTGTGTGAACCCTTGTGAACTCATGTGTTTCTCCTAAATCCAAAAATGTGAGAATCACTGCTTTGCATCATACATTTAGCACGTACCTTCATCTCATCCAGATTAACTGGTAAATGCTCTGACTTGCCATTGATCTGTGTGTGTCGGAGCTGCACAGGGGCAGACACAGCATTTCCACTCAGAACAGCACTAGAGCAGCTGGCTTGTACCTCAGTTGTTGGTCTATTGCAATTAGACAGAAAGGAAAAGGGAGTTGAGATGAGAGAGGGAATCCAAACTATCATTCATGTTTCACAATCAACAGTGTCGTAGAGGATGTAGCGGGCAGGAAATGTAAAGTATCGGAGACATACTGCAGCTGGGGACTTACTTTTGTTTGTTTAGAGTCCAGTCAAACCAAAAATATCATTAATCACACTGATTTTAGGGTAGGAACTGGAAACATGACATCAGTGGGAGGTTTAATTGGAAGTAAATAGCTAGTATGTAAATTAGCATGAATAAAAACTATTACATTTAGATGAAATAAGGGGTTTTGTTTTTTTTCAATCATTTCTTCTGTTTTCAATATAATGATACAAAGGTAGTTCCAGGGTGGTTAACATTGATGACTGGGAGCATCTTATTTAAATATCAACGATGTTTTAAGCAGAATTGTGACGAGTGAATCCATATCACTACTTTGGGAGTGTGTGAGTGCAATGTGTAATTTATCAGCCCGTAAATATTGACGTGAGGGTCGGGTTCCTTCTCTGTGTTTATTGTGTACGCAGACTGTTTATGATGCCGTACTTGAGAGGCGCAGGCAGGCTGGCTTGGTAGTTGTACTGATGCTGTTGCTGACTTAGGATCTGGAGCTGCAGGAATTGCTGCTGCTGCTGCAGGAGGCGAGCATAGGCAGAGTCCATCGGTACTTCAGTGAGCTCCTGTTTCTGGTCCGGGGGAATGTACTGGTGATACTTCAACTTTTTCACTCGTGGCTTTGGCTCTTTACTTTTTTTGCTGCGGCTTTTATCACCTGGTGTTTTAGGTAGGCTTTGCTGTGGAGCGGGTCACAGGGTAGAACATATAAAACAAGACATGGAACGTTTGATTGCCTGCAGCCTTAGGTGGAACAATGTCCTGGAACCTGAGGAGAACTGCAGGATGAGGAAATGGGTAGTGGAAATTTGACGCTTATTGTTTTACCACCTGCAAGTACAGGATACGAAAGAGGCTTGGCACACGAGCAGCTGGTTCTAGCTATGAAACCAGACTTTGACACTGGGTTAAACAAGCACACATCCTTCAATTTTCACTCCCAATTGTATTGCAAGGGAGGAAGAGTTCAGAGGACAACTGGATGATGATTTATGCTAAATAAAAGTTATTGCCTCACTCCCGTCTTTTGACTTTTGGCTTACATTTTGCACAGTCTGAATGGAAGAGTCTGTCATTTGATACTGAGTGAAGACAAACTGGCGCTGGCAAAGTTTTAAGCCTTTGGATTTGTGAAATGACTTCAAAACTCGTTGTTCTTTTCGCTGTGGAAAACTTTTATTCTGGCAGAAGGTTACATTAATAGCTACTTTATTTTGTTTATTCATCATAAATACTAATTTTGTGTCACATTGAAATCTAATGTCTATTAATGATGATAATATGGGTGAGTCAATGCTTCGTTTGCATTCATCTGTGAAAACTTTATGTAATTAACTTTCAATGAGGGTCAAGGAGACCAGCCTTTCCTGTGGGGTGAGTGGGTGTCACAGTCTTACTGAGTCCATATTTAGTCATGTAAGCACTAAGTTTTGACTAAACTGAAGGTGAAAAGGAAATATGAACCCATTCTTATCACCGCTTGGTCCCTTACCTTCTATTTTTCCTGGAGATGCCTTCTACGTCCGCGGACAATATTTTGCAAACAAACCTGGCTGAGGGCAAATGCCGTCTCTTCGACTCATTGCATTGGGGAATTTTTAGTTTTACAGAATTACCATAATGAGCTGGGTTTGACTTGATTGATTTTACAGTTCAGCTCACTCCAGATGCAATGAAATAAAGGCACCGTCCTTTCTTACTTTTTATTTCTCTTTGCCCCCCCCTCGCTCCAAATAATAAAAGCACAGGTACCGCAGAGGAAACCTAAAGAGACTCACCTTAACAAGAACTGGTCCTGGTGAGATTGCATTGCCTACGGCAGGAGCTGGTTGAGTCGTGGTTGATTGTTGGTTGCTCTGTTGCTCATTGGTAGACGCGACATTCTCCAAGTCTGAGGCGGACTGAGAGTTGGCTGGTGAGGGTTCCTAAATCAAGCAGAGTCAAAGACAGTAACCACATGAACAGTTAGAAAAGAATAATAGAATGGCTAAAGAATCACAACAACCCAAATAAATGTTACTGAGAAAATCATCACAATAGATACAGTATTTCTGGTTGGTAACTGCTTTTAAATCTCATTTTTTCTTTTTTTTTGTTATCCATTTGTCTGTTGTCAAATGCGGTTCATGCACACCATATCCCAACCCCCCCTTTTTTTTTACATTTCAACATTTGGATTCTAGAAAATTAAAATCTTTCAAACAGAGAATTAATATTGTACCATTTGCATTGAAAGGTCAGGGGTGGGATGAAAGAATATTTCAACATTAAATTAGAAGACTTGTTTGAGGTGCTGCTGATGTGGACCGGCAGCAGTTGTGCAGCAGTCACTGAGATCTGAAGTTACTGTCTGGATGACTACTAGTGGTGGAGAATTTTGTTTATTTCTTTTTCTGGGTTTCCTTCATGAATGTTTTGTACTGTTCCGTGCGGGGAATTTAAAGTGAGGTGTCAAGTACCACTGCAGGCTAGCTGTAGTTTCATGCAGATTCAACTTGTGCGGATGCAGGAATTTGGAGGAATGACAGCAGTTGGATTCTCTTTTGTTCACAAACACAATGATGTTGAAATTTCTTTTTAACAAAATAATGGTGTATAATATTTGACAAGAGGTGAATACATAACAAGCTTTGAAGAAAGTAAAAGAAATAAAGTGATAGGGTCTGGTTGAGCCGCTGGCCCCATTGACCTGTGAGAACGGCTCAACTATTAGTTTTTCCTTTCTGTAATTATGCAGTTCTGAAGGTGTTCAATATCTGGGAGTCCTTTGTGTGAGGGACCAACGGGAGGCGGAGAGGTGATGTCCTTAAAAGGAGTTGTTTTTCTCTTATTATGATGACTTCCTACATGGACATATGAGTTAATAGTTAATGTGCTGTGGTGTTTCTTTGATAGGCCCAGTGACTGGACATTGCAGAGTTATGAGCCATCCACTGATGTCTGAGTTCTACTTTTTTACAAAAAGCTTCATCTTGTGCCATTTAAGACTACATTAAAAATGCAAGGATTTAGTTTGTACTTTTTGAAGACTTTAGTATTAATACATGGGGCTCAGTTTAAAGTTAAGCAAGATAACGTTGTCATATTGTCGCTTTAACCGCAGACAGCCTAATTTATCCACTAACATTATTTTCCAAATATTGATGGGTTCACCTGTGTGGACGAGTTCACAGGAGAGGAAGCTGTCTTGCTTGGAGAAGCAGAGCTTGCGTTGGTCGGATCCTGTTTTGGGGAAACTGCATCACTGCTGTCTTCATTGAAGTTGTATACATCTGCATTATCACCTTGGGGAACATCACCTAAAAGTATGAAAGATAGATTATTATAGCCATTTTTTTTGATGAATTAGATGTGAAAAAAAACAAGCCTTGTGTATAAAAAAAGTGAGTTGACGAAAAACACGAGTGAAGTAGTTAAACTATTCTCATGACAATACACCCAATATATTTGGTAAAATCAAACGTATATAGAGGTCCATAATCAAGACCTTAAATAAATAAAAAATATTAACACACACAAACAAGGGGGAATTTGCTTTTTGTTGCAACAGCTCCTGCTCACAGCGTACAGTTGAGAAATATAAGCATCTAAGTGAAAGAACAAAAATAAAACTCATTAAGAGATAATAATTTAGAGAATAAAGATAAAGTAATGTAAAATATAAACAAGGTAGATTCAATTATATTTACTAATATGTATTCTGGGTTCTTGCACTATTAGTACAATATACTGTTATTATACAACTATGGCCCAGCATAGCTGCATCCGTTTATATATAAATATATATGTATATATACATATATATATCTCTCTCTATATATATAAATTGAAAGTAACGCAGCTATTCATTTTAGGTACATTTTTGCTTTCATTCCATTCCCCTGGTCCTGCAAGCTTTGCGACATCTCCTGCCTGCTCTCCATAAAAACGTATGTGTTGAGATGTTCTTTTTCTCAAGATTTATTACACACGTGATTCCTTTGTTTGGATCCAACTACCCAACCAGACCAATACCATTGTCTTAATTACAATCATTTATTGGCTCTTAAATCTCTGTCCTTGGTCTTTTAACCATCTTCGAGACTGGAGTTGAAAAGCACTATCATGCTAAAGAGGATCTTGAATGGGCTTCGACAGGATTTAGGATCCTGTGATCATCTTCACAGCTTTTAAAAAGCAAAAAAAAAAAAAAAAAACAATTACAAAATATAACAATATATAAAACATCTATTATTACATATTATTATATGTCTTCGTAAATAATGTTGATTGCACATTTCAGATTAAGTTGCTGCACAGATGCTCCTTTGTTTCTCGTGTTAATAGCCAGGGTGAAATATTGCAATATGATATTTTCTGGAACTCTAAATAGTAGTTTGGACTGTGTTCAACTTAAAGCTGTGGTTGTTTCATTTTTCCCAGATAACCTGTAGTTAAACTCGAGTGTCCAAATATGCAATTACAATCCCTGACTAACTGCCCCCATTTAATATTCATTTCTTTTGATGTCACTCCCATCTGATCCAGCTGACAACGACACAGAACAGATGTCAAAATTATATTATGTCACTGTAGACATTTTAACTTGGCAAATAAATAAAGCACACATTCCTTTCATTGCACTTGTGCCAGTTCTCAGAACATGCCGGTGTCCACTGTCATCCATCAGCATGACTTACACACCTGTATCGAACAGCCAACATTTTGTCAGCTGTGCTTTTCTGTCCAGGACGAACCAAAAGGTCGAGAGTGTTGAGTTACTGTGTTTATTCATGTGGCATTAAAATCGTGAAAATACATTTCTGCTCGCTGGTCCAATAGCAGTGAGAATATGGTCGAGTATATACCGTCAATGACCTCTTTGACACCCGAGCCAACAGGTAGGATGTTCTTCTCCACCAGCTCCATAGGGCCGGGTCGCTGAGCAATCTTCTCGTTGAGATCATCGGCCAGTCTGGCTCGCTTCAGCTTCATCTGTGTGGCCTGGACGAACGGCTCGGCTTGCGACTCTGACAAACACACAGCGGCTCATCATTTGTTATCAAGTAACAATCATTGCACTTCCTGGCTGCTGAGTCAGGATGTCTCACGGTATGATCAGCCGCAAGTCTCAAAAATAGCAACACATGCAGATGGATGGATTTTAGTCATCTGTGATATCGAGCCTCTTAAAATAATATACACTGGAGGGAATATTACCTTTAAGTATGTGCATACGGACCAACTCAGAGCGCTCAGGTCTGCTGCAGAGTTTGTGCTTTAAGAAGCTCCCGGTCTATTAAAATAAGACATTTTAAAAAAAAAATCTCAGACAAGGGCACAACTTAGGGGAAGATGAGTGACTGCGGTGCGCTGTCTTACCCTGGCTCTCTCCAGGCTCCGAATCTGCTCATGGAAGGTAGCGGGCTTTTTCAGAGCTGTGGGAAATTGAATCGACAACATTCGTAATCTAATTGCTGAAAATACTGTGTTTACATATCATCTCCAACTAAATGTTCTTTCCATTCCAACATAAAGTATTTCAGACTTAGGTGTGTTCACCATATTTTAAGTCCCGCTGTTTTGCTGTCGCTATATTATAAGTGGATAATGGGTATTACGCAAGATTTGTAAAGTATACACTATTTGAAAAGCAGCTAAAAACTATTACCAAACTACTTTCCAATAGGAATTAGGAGGCCACATCCCTGCGGAAAATGAAAGCTGGTAAATGTGTAAATTACAGTTAAGCCATCTGTAAAGTTAATCATTATGTGTGTTTAACATTTTGAACTGAGAGCACAGTAGTTTGGCCTGAGGTGGAAATATCTCAACTGTATCATTTAACTTGGGACTCAAGGACATTGTCGGGGTGATGGTCCTGGATATACTTTAATTGAAAGCCTATAATGGTCTCCATATGATCTTTTCGGATAATGGGGTTTGATGAGTTATCGGGAAGTCAGCTCCTCCTGCAGTGAAAATGTCTACGGTGTCCCAGGAAACTCCCGTCGCGCTGGCTCACTGATCAGTCACCTCTGCTAGGATGAGCACTGTTTGGTTTAAGGACACAAGGGCTGGAACGGAGCTCTGAGGAATGTGTCAGAGGAGCAAAGCAAAACATTCCTGCTCATCCCCAAAGCTCATTGCATACCTACCATAAGCCCGTATGTGTGGGAGCAGCAGAGTGCTTTTAGACAATTGCTTGGGAGATTTGTGTGCAGGCCTCACTTGGCAAGGGCACAGAGGGGTGACTGACCTCCACTGAAGGCCCAGTCGCTGACTCATGAAGCTTCTTGATGCCAGAGAGGAGCTGAAAGCCTGACTGCGGGGGGGCTTCGCAAGAACGATCAGAACACGGAGCAAGAGATGCATCTGTTTCTCTGTGTACCTTTGTAGTTATCAGCATGACTCTTATAGTTTATCTTTTGCAGGAGGTAACAGCTCCCACCCAGGCAGGGTAGCACTGGCATAGTCACAATGTTTGCTACGCTGAAAGAGAATAGTTGGGCAACTTAGAATTGAAGCTCGTCTTCTCATGCATGCAACTGCTAACCTATGTTTTGACGCTGTATTCAAATACCTGTGTCATTTTTCTGAGATATACATTGCAATTAGTTGGAACGGGATTCATAAGATGACACAATGAAAAATTAGTAACCTGTTTATACTCTCCTGTAAAATAGCCCAAATCCCTCCCTAGGCCAAATCATTAGTGATAAACACAGGTTCATCAGGAATTACTCAGATTCACTCTGACTACAGAATCAGAATCAGCTTTAATTTCCAAGTAATTTCGTACCTACAAGGAACTCTGTTACCCTATGTACTGACATGAAGGTAAACAATGACCTGACAGCGGACATTATAAACATCACAAAATACAAAGAGGAAGAGACCAGAAGCAGAGATACCTCCAATACTGTCTAAAATGCAGTACTAATATACATGCCTAAGCACAAAGCTAATGTCATGAAATAAAACATAGCCCTGAGACGGTGCGTTGCTATTTGAAAGCTAGCTGCATTAAGACTGAATAATGTTTTATATGATATCATCATTCTATCCACTGGAACAGGAGCAGTTTTCACAATTGGCTGATACAGAAATTTGAGTATTATCAGCAGCATTGGGAAAAGAAAAGTCTTAATATATGCCTCCTTGCTATTTTTTTTTTTCCTGATTCTGATATTGAGTTCAATCTCAATTTGTTTTTAGAGTTTTTTAAGAGTGAAAATAATTGTACTCTTTGATGTGTATGTTAAACTAAACTTACCAGATGTGGTAATTTTTAAAAAAATGCATAGTGACTACTCACGGGGCATGATCCCCTGCTCCACCAGTTGCTCCCGAGTTTTCCTCTGCTGCAAGCAAAGCTGGAGGACTGTGAGAATGCAGATAAGCAGAGGTCAGAATGAAGCTGCTCCAATTCCCTGTTATTTAGCAAACATCTTGGTTCTCATAAGGACATAACCGCGTTTGAATAAAACAAACTTTGCTTTTCACCAATAAACAATGCCCGTGTTCACACTTTAAACCCTCTTCACTACCACAGACATCCTTTTCACTTCCTGTTGGATTTCAACTTAGGTTATCTAAATACCAGCATTTTTGAGCTCAAAGATTCAAGGGGCATGGTGAGATAGGCTGTCTCCAGCAGGGTGGATTCGATGAACAATTTAAAGGCAGAAGAGGGAACCATGACCAGGCCGTGGCCAAGACAATGGATAAAGCGAGTGGGTCATAGAGTCAGTGAGCCACGTCTTTCCAGAGAATTGGTTTTAAAACACAATTTGGCTTCGCTTGTATGAATGCTGATCAGCTGAGTCCACAACAAGTCTAAAAATTTAGTACCCGCACGCTAGATCTTATACAGTATCTCAGGAAAAAGTAGGACCGAAATCTGCTTTAGTGGCTTGGACTTAGATACCTGTTTTGGCTGGATGCGGATTTGCTGATACATGATGTGGGTATAACGGCTCTCCGACAAACGGAAGAACATCAAACAAATGGACCTCTTCCAGCAGAAATAGTTGGCCCCACATACAGTACTTGGAGAGTCTTCAGTACTATTTTCTCATCAATATAAACAGTGGTAAGATCCCGGTTTAAACATTCATAAACAAGCAAGCGTGGATATGTTATTTCAGTGAAATAACACGGCTCAGCGGGGGGAAAAAAAAAAACTCTTTGAAGGCAAAGGTGGTGTGTGATGCTGTTGAACCAGACGACAACGCGAGGCACACGAGGCACTCATTGTCACCACTCTAGTAAAGTGAAGCTGGCTTAGCTTCATTTACACAGTGGCTCAAGGGAAACAGCTACTCCCATTCACACACATAAAAACACACACGGACCTGCTCGACTCTCCTGGGAAAGGCACTGCGTCTGAACAGGCCTCTCTGACTCACTCTAGCAAAAATAAACTGGGCAGCTGTGAGAACAAGGCCTGGGAACCATGAAATTTGGGGGTGGTTAAGTGGGTGGGATCTCCAGTTGTATGTGGAGTCAAGGGGACACTCATGGGCTACGACTTGAGGGTGAGGGAATGCAGGGAGACAAGAACCGAGGGGTGGGAGGCCGAGTCCACTCTCACAGCAAGCCGTTAACGATAAGCCAGAGAACACACGCTGTAAAACTAAATGCTCCATGTAAGCCGTTTCGTACACTATTATTCACTATTAAGACACTTAAATAACATAAATGTGCTACGTTGCTGTACAATGCCCTTTCTATGTGAGGATATTAATTACTAATATTACCAATTGGCAAGTTAGGTTGCTTTAAGGGAGATCAAGTTTTAAGAAAAAAATTAAAGGATCTACGCAGTGTAATAAAAATAAAACACGAGAGCTCTGGACTTGGTTGGCTTTTTGAGTACAAGAGATATTAATTGGCCATGTTAAGGGTATCAAGTTAATTACTCAAACTGACTGTAATGACTTTCAGGTGAAAAACTGAGCGAACTAAAACATTAGCGCTGGCAAGCTACACCTATTGGAGACGGACTCCATTCAAGGCCTGGATAGCTACCTTGAACAGGCTCATTTTGACGCCTTTGTCCAAACAAAGTTTCCTGCACGAGTTTTCGGACACTTTAATCACCATCTTGGGTTTCCCCGGCGCTTTGCATGGTGCGGTCTGTTTGCATCCCAAATTCTGTTGGAACACTGAGGAACCAAGTGATGGCAGAGTGATTCCACTCAAAAGCTGCTTTTCCTTATTAACAACTGAGAAATGTCAACATTGGTTATCAGACACATCCAGCTGGCAGAAGATCTGTTTTTTCATTATACCTGAATAAGAAATTTACTTCAATTTTAGATGAAGAAAACAACAACTCTAACTAAATTCTTTAAGTTCTTTAAATTACTGACGTTTATATTCCCCGAGTCTTTTAAGGTAATCAGTGGGACCGAGTGTTTCAGTTCTCTTTAATTTCTAGTGATTTATATTGCATTGTACTGCTATTTCCTCTCACAAACCCAGACCAGCGAGACCAACGTCTCCAAGACACTGATCCAATTCAGATTGCAAAAGTTGCTACATTAATATTACTATTACTTGGATGGAACGCCGCATATTATTCATCTGTGAATCCATATCATTTTGTTGCTCAGAGGGAAAAAAAAAAGGTTTAGTCCGTATGGTGATATAACGCATACCTAGAGGTCGTCCTCTCTGTGTGACAGTTTGTGCTTAAAGTGAACCCTGGCTAACCTTTCTGTGATGCAAACTGGCTCCACTCTCCTGCTCACCGGCAGAGTGTAAACAGAGGTTGTACCAAAACACTCGAGAGAGAGCTGCTCTTAAATCCCTGTGTACTGATGTCATCTCTAATCCCCGACCCATGTCGTTTGGAGCAAATCATTCTCGGCAGTCTCCCATCAGACCATTTATTTCATTTCATTTTTTTTTTTGTCAAGACAGTACAAATAAAACAGTTTGTGTGGCTTCGGAGGAAGATGAATTCCATTTAGAAGCACAGTGACACTGGGTTATGTTGATGTTACAGTTATAAATACCAAAGTTGACTCTAAACAGAACCCAATTTTAGTATTTCAGGGAGCAAAACCCTGTTAATAAAATTATGGACATACAGTGGATTTTTATGTAGCAATACTATTAACATAACAGATTTCTCTATGAGGCTCTGAACTTTTAATTGATGGTTTGATGAAAACATCTGAGCTGGCAGTATCTTATTGTTTTTGTAATGATGGCTTTGTCAACTTGCATCATTTGGCCAAAGCTGTACATTTTAAATCCTTATTAGATTACAACACATTTGCTTTAATGTCATTATTAACAATTATACGTTTCTTAATGAATCATTGCACAAAACATGGGTCTGTGAGTTTTAGCTCAAAGGTAGTTTGGAATCTACCATAAAATAAACCCAGATCCAATCCAAAGATTTCAAGTGGGTGGATTCACAGTTGAGTTAAAAAAAAGGAAACAAAAACTAATATAAAGAGTTCTGTATCGCATCAAGACTCTCCACAAAGTAACATATTCCATGTGTATAGAGACTGAACTCATTGTGGCAACAGACTCTTCAAGATATGCTCAGAGATCTCCATCCTCCTGGAAAACACGAAATCTAGGAGATGGGCTGGGATAATTGGCAGACAGTTTTTTACTCATATTTCCCAGTTCAAAGAAGGTCTAAGAAGGTCAAAGAAGGAGTAATTTTGAGACCTCACAGACGGTGAAAAGGTAAATAAGCCCCCCTGTCCACCTGATCTGCCCCACATGATACGGCTGTCAGGTTTCGGAAGACTTGTGCAAAATCAATGAGGGCTCGGCGCTACTGCTGCTGGCAGCTTTTCCCGTCAAGATAGAGGAACTGACGTAGACCTGGTAATATGTATGGTTGCCTGGGTACTTTATTTTCTTCAGGGGCAACTAGTTACAGTAAAATCAATCTCCATCAATAAGGGCATAGAGGTGGAGATTAAACCCACTGGCACTGAAGGCAAGACGCTGGCCAAGGGAGACTGTCCTTGATAGATGCTCTGAGACTTAATCTCAAAAAGCAGTAAGATTTGGGGTTGTGATGCCTGATGGCACCATCTGTTCAACTTGAATTTAGTGTAGCTCCAATGCTTGTCACTATTTTTATTCTTATACTGTAGCAATGACATCTGCCAAGAGACTACGGATCGAACGCTCGTTTCTCCGAGGCCATTTGTTTCTCATCGATCTGGGATGGCGATCGCAGAGATTACAGAGCGGGGGATAGGGACCTCCTGTGTGTTGTGACAAGACATTGGTTTCTCCGAGATTTGTGCTGGTGCTACTCGGCCATGTCCAGCCACACAAGCCAGGTTTTGCTAGAGTTCAGAAAACAAGTGCAGAGAAGAAGCCAATCTCTTTGCATGCCCAAACTTAAAGGACTGATATACAGCACCTGATTGTGCCACGTGCCCTTTCATTTGCACTTGTGTGCAATTTGTATGCCGTGGACATTCATTATGTATTGTTTTTTTCTCCCTTCAAACCACAACATTTTATTCAAACACTTTGATGCTGTGGATATGAGTCACCTCTGCATCGCCTGCTTGGTTTCCTGCCAGTGAATATTATTGAATTGTTTTACACATGGAACATGCATCTTGGTGGGGAGATAGTGTCTTCACTCAGTTTTCAGGGCAAACAAACATTTTATCTTGGCTGGCCATGAATAATATTGTTAGCTGACATAAAAAAAGAGGAGGGGTAAAAATATGGTGTAAAAGCAAAGAATAAGTGACACTGATAAGAAACTGCTATCATAACTGCAAAAATAGCATGATGGCCCCAGCTGAACATCATTCACTCATTTGATTGTTTACACACACACGCACGCACACGCGCACACACACACACACACACACACACACACACAGACACACACACACACACACACACTTCCTATAATCTCCCAAATGTTATGCAAGTTCAGTGGCTTATAATGTTATATCTGTTAGTAACATCTTATTTGAGAGTAATGTTGTATTAAATTTGTTGGCTGCAATATGCTTTAATTATATTTGCATCTTACGCATGTTATATAATTCTGGGGTTACCACATACTTATAAACTGTTCTGTGTGCTTCACTGATGGTTTTCCTCCCATGGGCATTCAGCTTTCAGTTAATCCCAGTTCTACTTAAAATGGAAAATTTTATGTTTCCAATTCTATAATCATTAGTGCAAGTTGCAAGTTTGTACTTGTGCTTAAATTATTCATACTAACTTTCTTATTCATTAGTTCTTTGATAGTTCACCAATGCTTATGGTCTAAACAAACAGATTTATACTTTCAGTTTAAAGTTTCAAGTTATAGTTGACTTAAAGTTAACCATCTTTACATGTTTTCTTATTTTGTCTATGCCACAAGCACTGCATGCAACATTCTGTTTGACTGTATCTGTGAATTTAAACAGTTGCTTTTGTTAAAGCTATTCCAAAGTTTTATCTTTTCTTTTTCCATCACATCATGGTTAAGCAAGCGCGACAAAGGCATTTCCCAGGTGGGCTTGTGAAATATTTATTATTCAATAAATACTCATAAATGTGAATTCACAGATATATCAGTAAATTAAAGTAAGTGTAATAAATATGCATACATTTTGTACGTCACTGACCGAAATATGCTTACAGATGCTGATTAAAGTAATCACCCGTATATCTACGCATTGGACGTCAGAATAACCGTTGCGTTCCTGTCTGCTTCAGTAGGAATACATGCAAAAAATCCAAATGGATGTTGTAAGGGAAAAGAATCAAATCAACTACAAGACTGTACTAAGAAAGCATCCGTAATATATAATATGCGTATTTTTGCCCAGTTTTCTCTTTCACTGTCTGAAATTTCATCTCTTTTGGAAGCAGAGTCGGTCTTCTTACTGGGGACACAAAACCGTCTCCCATAAGAAAGATGCTCAGCCAGAAGCCAGTGTGATGAGGTTGGCTGTTGACTTGTCATTTCTTGGTATGACTGAGTCTACGTCATTACAACTCAGCTGCAAGAACATTCAGCACCATTAATATATAGAAAAAGCCGGAGGGATCATTTGCACCACTATACAAATATATAAATGTTGTACTGGAACACAAGCAGAATGGAAAAAAAAAAAAGAAAAGCACCTGATTTGAATTTACCCCTGCAGATGGAGGGGGTCTCCACATCAAGGCACGCCATAGAGGACAGTGGTGGTCTGCTTGGGGGCCAGGTCTGGAGTCCCATGGAGTGATGAGTCCAGTGGAGAACAGGGAAGTCGGGGAGTGAAAAGACTCTGAGCAAACGACAGCTGGCTCTCGGTGCTGCATGCAGTCCCTCCTCTCAGGCTATGTGCTGGCCTCAGCTGAGATAATGTGAGTGTGTGCGGTTGTGCGTGTGTGTGTGTGTATGTGTGCGTGCGTGCGTGCGTGTGTGTGAGCCTGCTCGATCCACGTCAGGAGGAGGGAACACAGTGCTGCTCATGTTAACCCTCTATAGGTCACCCTGCTTCAATCGAAGAACACTCATTAAACTTGCACACAAGAAGTTGACTATCCTATTGAAGTCTTAAGTCAGTATGTTTAGGTTTGAGGAAATAATGTACTCGGAAGTTTTGCATGATGGAAAATTAACTAAGAAGATTTGAGGAATCTAATACGGGCAATTGTCCAAGTGAAATGGCATGTGTGTTGTTTTTTTCTTGTAATTTATGTAGCACTAAATTACAATGACAAGAACAAACACATTGAGTTCTCATTCCTCATGGAAACTTTAAATGGAGGCTTATCTTTTACAATTTTAAATGATAAGTATAATGTGTTTTTCTACATAAAATGTTTTTTTTGGCTTTGATGTTCTTCTTTTTAATATCTGTAATATCTTTAATTTTCTAAGAAAATGTCACAGCATTAGATATTGTTTTGATTCCGGCTTGTTAGTTTGTCTGACAATTTGAAGGCATTACTTGAAACACCCAATTTTCACAGATCATCAGAAAGTGTCGAATGGACCAAGGAGGAACTCATCACATTCTGGGAAGATCTTTTCAATGGATTTGACGACGGCACACGAACCCCATCCTGTGTATTTTTGTTTTAGAGGAGAACTGTGCTGTTATGAATAAGATTGGGAAAAAGAAAAAAAGAATAGCCTAGATGGATGACATTTGCAAAGTTCAACAGAAGAATGAAACATTGTCCACGGTAATGATCAATAGTTTGTATCAATCTGAATCAAAACAAAAACAAGAAATCGGGGGAGTGGAGTAAGAAAGCGGCATACAATAGTGCAGGCACAAGAATGGGAAATAAGATAAAAGATAATTACACACACTGCGATGAGCTCCATGTGTCTCAATCGATCCAGGAAGCCTAGTTTGAGAATATTTCATCGCTTGAGAGGGGGGCATCTCCTTCCTCGCTGGGATGATATGGAGGTGAGGCTGCGGAGACGTAGCCCATCTCTTGCTGTTCTTGTTGTGTTTCTGATCGGGACAATATGTACTGGAGAGAAGTGAACCTCTGCTTTCTGGATCAAAACATGCGGATGTCAAACAGAAGTGACGGCTAACAAATGGAAGCGGTGCGGTCAGGCACAATTATTTCACCGCAGGTCTTGACTGAGATTAAATAGCGGTCACCGGGATCTTAAACAGCAGAAGAAGTACGTAGATCAGGAATGAGAAGAAACATCTCTGCATATGTTCCGCAGTTTGCAAATGCACAGAATTCTTTTGAGTTCACGTCCCGCAAATGTGTTGGCCACAGAAACAAAACAAAAGATTTAATGAATGCCTTCTACACCTGTTTGGCTCGACAATCAAAACCCCTCTCCTGCATCAAAGTCTGCTGTGGCCTCTAAAGTTCCCATCTTAGTCTAGAACAATATCGTTTCTCATCGTCAGTCACAATTTAAAACTTAATCTTAAACCACATGGAGACATGTATTAACTCAAGATGTTTTCCATTCACACAGAAATCGATCCAAAGAACAAGGAAAAACTGCAAAAGACTGCCTTGGATGTTTTCAGAGGTAGATATGCTTGATGTTTTACAAGATAGAATTTTTCATTTTAATAAGAGCCCCCTTTAGCACCGAAACAATTCATTTTAACTGGATGATTATCACGGCCATTATATGATTACATCCAGCTGCTTCCTCTGTTGTACGACTTTATAATTACTCATTTACTGGAGTGGAAACATACAGGTTTTGTGTTGCAGTCACTCAGTGGTATTTCAGTCATGACTCAAATTTTTACGAAGGTAAAATATGATTTAATAACTTCCCACCGTTGTCTAAAAGTTAATAAAAAGCATGAGAAGTTCAAGATAGGTTTAAAGCTTTCATTGCATTAGATTCATGTTATGAAGGAGGTGAAGGAGGAGGTTGATTCGTTGTAGCGACCCCTGAAGGGAAAAGCCGAAAGGAAAAGAAGATGTTATGAATGCGTACAAATTACAGTGTAGTGTAGTTTTCTGCACATATGAGGCACTAAGTCAACTTTAAAACTGCTGGGATT
Source organism: Fistularia commersonii (assembly GCF_037954325.1). Classification (NCBI taxonomy): domain Eukaryota; kingdom Metazoa; phylum Chordata; class Actinopteri; order Syngnathiformes; family Fistulariidae; genus Fistularia; species Fistularia commersonii. Next base: position 5,511,961 of record NC_141311.1, read on the forward strand.
ATGAAGCTTTCTCTGAATGTATATGGTTACAACCAGTGTTTGGATACACAGCAATTTTGGGAAGTTAGAAAACAACCTAGACAGGAACTGCCACTTCGGTATTTCCAAAACCCACAGTGAGGAGATGTATATATTTATGGGTTTCCATTGATAGAAAAATCCCAGGAAATTAAGAGGATGGAATTATACTTTCTTCACTTTCCCAAAATGTGCCAGTGACATCAAGGGGGAGGGGGATCTCCTCCACTGAAGATTTCAGCATTTAAGAAGAGAGATTGGAGGAGCTCACTGCAACCGGCTATTCTTCGCTGCAAGATGGACGGAACAGGAGGAAAAGACTATAACTGTGTATTTGCATTAAAACGGACATCCAAAAAATGGACATCATTGATCATAAATCAATGTAATTACTTTTTCAAAATAATGAGCTATATAAAAGAGGCTCACTTAAACAAAAGCCCATTTTGTTAGGTACCCTCAGGATAATTAGGAAATTCTGGACATCAGAAATTTTTGTCTTTTCATTATGAAAATTGGTTGAATTTTCTTTTGGGACGTGACAGTGGAATGAGCAGAGAGGAATAAATAGTTAGTCTTAAGGTGCAAAAAGCTGGAGAGGCAGCTGAGATTTTTCAAAAAAAAATGAGCTACTCCTGGTTATTGGCTTCATTTGTTCCTTAGTTGGAGTTACTAAAAATAACTAAATTGATCTGTTTTAACCTATTTTTTAGTCATTTTCACCCAATTGCTAATGGAGCTGCACTATCAGGATTTGTACATCCATGTGTGCCAGCTCTCTCTATCTTACATTGTGCTGTAGGCTACTTTAAATAGAGCACCTGTGACATACTCACAGCTGTGTCGAGAACCTGAAGAGCCAGAAAGCTAACTTAATCAAAATCTGATGCTCCTCAACCCTCAGGAAGTGGATAGTGAGGTGCACTGTTCATCTCAAACAATGCAGTCATTCTCTCCTTACATCCTTACTATATTTGCCGGATCTGTCGAACACAGGAGTCAAGCTTATTCTTACATCATGTGTCTTTTGTGTGCTGAACGATAAACAGTAGAGTCTCTCGTAAACAAAAGGCCAATAATGTACCGTACTGCCCCCCCCCCCCCCCATTTCCTGTAGCTATTTTTACCAGATGACAGCTATTACTTTTTTTCTTGATTTTAAAAGTGCACCTGTGCTGTCATCCTGGAGAGAAAATGCAGAGCACCCGCCCCCCCCGCGATCCCAGAAACTTTTGAACATCAGTGCCAAACAATTATTTTGTGGCAAAAATCACATTCTATTTTCATGATAGTTTCCTTGAACACAACATAAGGCTTCAGACAAGCATAAACACATATACCTCAAATGATACAGCATTGCTCATCTTCTGTTTTTTCAGCCTACAGTACAGCAAAGAGTAAAGGTCAACCAAAAAAAAAAATAAAGCACAATTGAAAACTATTTTTTGAACCACCACTTAAAAGCTTTAGGGGTAATTCTGTCCTTTTCTGATGGTAGAAACAGTGTAATCGAACACAGATGCACTTCAACGAGAAAGTCATTCAAATAGTCCGTCTTCAGCTCACGTAGGTATTTCCTATAAAACCCAGACTGCGTCAAATTCCATCGGGATTTTCGCTGGGGTGGTTCCAAGAAGAATCCCTGGGAAGGTCTTCATAAGAATCACATTTAAAGTAATCTAGGTGCAGGTATGCACAGTAGACAGCTCCCTCCTTAACACCAACCTCGTTCTTGGCTTGGATCACGCCCGACGTCAGGCAGAATAAGATCTAATACTTAGCGAGCATATTTTTGGGGCTCGAACTGCTGCAACGCGGACAGGTGTTTGGTTTAATCAGCATGTAAATTAAGTGATGAGGTTATTTTGCAAAACATCAGATGTTGGGTCCTACATGACTGATTGTGCAGTTACAATAGGCTGACACAACCAGAATAATGTATCACAAAAGTGAAAATTTTTGGTATTCATTATGCGTAATTTTTTTTTTAACACTGTTAGGCATATCTTGTAACACCTGGGTCAGAGTTAACTCTCATACATGAGACCGAGAATGCAAGGAAATTTTTATGTATGCTTTCTGGTGCCTGATTACCGGTGTTTTGATGTATGAAATGCAATAATTCACATGATACATGCTAATAAAGATTCATGCTGATAGAAATATCTTGTGCAATAAAAGTGCGTAGCATTTTCACTGGGGAGTCTCCACAACATCCACGACCATCACATCCCGTGAAGGCCTCTGCAGATGGTGGGAAAGCCAGGGGGAAATCCCTAAATCCCTGTAGGCCCCCCATTTTTGTTTGAAGCTGTGCTACATGCTGCCACGGGAGCCTGGAGAGCTGGGGACACATTAACTCCATCACCAAAAAAAAAAAAAAAAACAACACATAAACAGCATTGCCCACAGGCACATTTAAATGACTTTCAAGCATGTGTGCATATATACAAACACATTTTTCTATTGGCTCGCTTAGATTAACTGGATGTGCAATCAAATGGCCACTTACATTCCTTCCCACGTTTTAACTTAGACCTTTTAATACTGCCAAGCAACAAACTGTTCCACCAAGATTACCAATAAGTAAGCAGTGGTGACGCAAAGGAATCCAAAAATTGTACAATGTGGTCTACGGCTCATCATCCAAACACTAAGGGACTTTGCTGAACCGGCTCAGAGACAGCTGGGTAATTTAAACTAAATCACAACTGTGTCACATCAGGTGGCGCCATATAATAAATACATGACCACCTGGTTAACTTTGCAACATGCTTGTCTCTGTCATGAATGCTGCTATTTTTTTTCGTCTCCAAGCTGTTTCTTTTATATCGTTCCCCTCATCTGTCCGTGCATTTTTTGTCCTCGGGGTGGGCCTGGCCAGCTGCGACTCCTCTGGCTATACCAGGTCGGTCTTAGCACACGCACCTGGACTTTTGCCCTCATAATGTTACAACATGTCTTCAATAATTCTTTTTGGGATGCAAATTGTCAAAATGCTTTTTTTTTTTAGGTTGAAAGTCTGTTGAAACACACAGACTTTACAATAAATATCTAAATCCAAATTATGTTGCGATAAACATTTCATATATAACACACGTCTGGTTTGTTTTTTTCTAATTACGGCAAAACTCCACTTTAAAGATCATGTTTAACATTTGTTAAATTGATGTAAGTTCTCGTTTTTAAAGTTGTATTTATGGATTAAATATACTTTGTTACTTTGTGACAACTTCTTAAATAGACTCTTAACAAACATGAAACACATGAAGTAGATGTAGTCACTAGGTCTTTAATAAGCTGGAGTTAACAGTACATAGCACATAGTACTGTTTGAAGAAAATAAAGATTATGTTGAGCTCGGTTTGAAGGTTGTAGTTTGCAGTGATGATGTGATGGATTTCATTCTATTCAAACTTTTTTTGGCCATTGCCTTTTACAAACAGTGGGGCGGTGGTTCACACTAAATACATTTAAGTCACATCCACAGATTAATTGTGGACTATTACAATCATCCGTGAGAATACGGGTGTTTAGATAAGAATCCAATGACCACAATCAGCATTGTCCATGATTGATGAACATTATCAAGTCAATTCCCTGCATGGCAGCAATCACCTGTGAACTTATACGCTCGGGGCGTTATGTTTGATTAGATTGGCATTGTATTGTACGTGTATATTAAATAAGGGGCATCTGAAATACAACTGAAAAAATAAAACTCAAACAAACAAAAAAAAAAAACATTCCTGTGTGACTTTCTGCCCAGTTATTCAAGGCTCTTTACAATCTTGATTGCAATGGAAAAAAAAAAAAGATCTGCTGATGATACAAAAACATTCTGCAATTACTTGCAGTGTACACAATGGGAAAAGTAAGAAACTAACCAATATATTGTAACCAAGAAGATAAATAATGTTCTTGACTTGTACAGATAGGGTGCAAAACACCCGCAGCATATTCTGGACATTAAGAACCAGAGAAGGCTGTCCGGCTAAAAATAGCTGAGAGCATAGTTGGAAATGTAATCTTTTCCATTTTTCTACCACTGGCATGAAACATTCTCGACACATTGTGTAAAAAAAAAATATTACAACTTAAGCAATGGATGAGTAACCCCTTCACACTTCTTTTACATTCCCTGATTTCAACGACCATAACTTTCCCATAACTCCAATTAACCCTGGAGTGGCAATTACTCAGAGCACATAACAAAAGCTCGCCCCTCTCTCCTACTGGCTCGGCCCAGTCAGCAGAGAGCTTGGCAGGGGGTCACTTAGGGGTCGACCACAGACAGAAATAACCTCTTGTTTGCTCACTGGCATGCCGCAACACGTGGTGTTGTTCTGAGAGCCAGACAGGGACTTTATGTTTTTGTTGAGTATGATGGTAGAGCATAAAATGCAGTGATGGTGTCTCTGTGATAGTCATTGGAAAAAAGAAAAAAGGAAAGGATCTCAATCTGAAGTGATACTCTCTCTTGAATAATACTTAATTTCAGTAATAATACTCTTTAAAATAATTTAAATAACCGTTCCATATATACAAACGCACAGACACATATACATATATATATATATATATATATATATATGCAATATAATAGGACAGTGTGCTGTGTGGAGGGCAGCTCTGCTGACTCAAGGGAAAAGCTCTTTACTTGATGTTGGCCATAGTCTTCATGTTGCATTCAATGTATGTGCTTTTAATTAAAATAACATTAGAAAATAAAATGGTTTTAGCATTTGACAGGATGATGTGAGGATGTCATACTGAGGTTTGGAATTCCTGCAGTGTGAAAATAATTACTCCAAATGACTGTGAACCCACTTGCATGGCCAACATTTGGCACAGCATAAACCTTTCCATGCCTGCTTATTCAATTTGGGATATTATGAGTCCATTTTTGTGGGACTGAAAATGCTTGGTAAGATGTGGGTAAATCTTGATATCCAGAGCCAAAATCCAGTGAGCAGATGATATATACTTGTTGAATCCTAACATACTGTCTGAACACATGAACTTTATACTCAATATCTTACTTATTGTGTGCCTAGAGAAAATGCATATATATTTGAAATCAGAATAATGAAGAGTGGTATCTTCTGGAACATTTGTTTTCAGATATACAATAATAATAGTAATGTACTGTGTAGCCTAAATGCTTAAGGTAATCCCGAAATAATTTCAAATAAAAAGCCACATATAGTTCTAATACTAAAATGATCCTATCAAATTGTGGTGTTAAATATTTGGATAGTTATTCAGATAATACATATTAGAAGTTGAATATGACACAACGCATTCATGTTAATTAGAAAACCGAAAGCACACCTAAGACCCTCCCCTTTTCAGTCTGATAAGCGAAACTCCCTTCATCAACTGTCATCTCCCTGCATCTGATTTACTTCCTGACTCAAGTATGGGAAACAGTGAATTTACTCTGATTACAGACATTTCCTTCCTCCACCATTCAGAGCAACGCCTGGAATGGCTGCAGTATTTACTCAGGCCTGAAGCAGTGAACTTCAAATCCCACACCCACATGGCATGTGTATCATGAGCTACAAAGGCCATGGGTTCCTGGGAGAGTTGTAATTCACAATCCAGACAGAAAACATGATATTCTTCAACAAGAGTCGTGAAGCATTTCAATCATTTCTTTAGGTTGGTCACCATCTAGATATGTTATGTTTGAATCCTAGGGTGATGCTGTGGGACCCCTGACAAGATCAGGGATTGCGCCCCCTCCCATCGGCGTTATTGTAAAAAAAAAAACAAAAAAACAAAAAAAAAAACAAGAACACTTCCTTTCGCTCTCACTATCTCTCAGGGGCCCACTGTGGCCTCAAAATCCCTGACCACTAGAAGGATTACATGCCCACAATTGTGCGAATCAACTAGCGGTAGAGTCAAGATGGGTTTGTTGCGCTTAATTTAATAAAATAGTTCACTCTTGCCTAAAAAAGCAACTAAAATCTGATCTACCGAGTCCATCTAAAACAAAACACCGAAGACCCAGCAGCGGTGGCCAAATTTAAGACAAAGTTTCGAGTATTCTATGCACTTTGTGCTGCCTGCATCCCATCAGACTCAAAACTCAAAATCTATCATATGCTAAATTAAATGATCAAATTGCAACATTAACATTGAAAGGAGGCACTGAGCTGGTGCAGCATGTTAAGATAAGGGCTGAGCTTTATAACTGTGATATTACCAGGAGAGGGCGATGTAAACAAGTCTGTTTAAACGATAGCAGCATATGTGAAATATTTAGATGTATCCAGTTAATGAGATGTACAGTTAATGTTATACAAAATCTGTCATGTATAATCTTAAGAGCTATAATCATCTATTCTGAATTTTTTACTAAAATGAAACCCCCCCTCACTGTCTTTTATCATTCGGACAGAAGAGTGGCACACCCATGTAATACTTTTAGAGTGCCTTATTAATATCTTTCTCATCATGTCAAACAACTGCAAATTTGCCACCAAAAATATCACCAAAATCCACTCAAATTTGACTGAAATGAACTTGAGAATATAAAGCACGGACCCCAAGAAGAACCTATTCAGTAATTCTTCTTTCATCGTAATTGCATGTGAAAGATCCGATCGTGTCAGTCCGTATGACATGTGCTGCTTCTCTCCCGAACAGAGTGTGATTATATTACTGAGCTCATCCCTGGGAGGGAAATAGCGGGAGTGAGTAGACCATGACCCCTGAGGGACATCATCTGTACAGAAATGTACAACAGTATACTCCTAGTGTAAATGTGATTAAGAAGTCATGGCTGCTATTCAGAGGTCACGGTGAGTAGAAAACATTTAGTCTTTTGTCACTGTATACACCAGTGAACTGAATTTTTAATTCATTTAAATGTATCCTTATTAAATACATAATATTGTATTTCGTCGGCCTGTCATTCGCCAACCCTTCGCCGATCGCTAAACTGCGGATTTGTCATATAGGCTGCGGTCCGGTGATTGGTGGAGAGCGGGTGGACGGGGGGAGAAGCGGGAAGATTCGAGAATGTAGAAGGAGGGATGTGGAGCGTGGAGTCTAGTAGAGTTGTATCAAGAGAAGTTGTTGGGAATAAAGCAACGACATCCTGAGTGAAAGCCTTGTTGCAGACGTCTTCATTGAAGTGTTACAATATGAAAAAGCAATAACTACTCCTGTGGCACTGAAGCACAATAAGCCATAATAAAGGATTTGGCGGAGCACCACTCCGTCTAATATGAAATTCAAACCACTCACCTATATTACAACTGAGTAGATATTTCAGCTTTACACGTTGCTATAGTGCCACCTGCAGGCACAATGTCATTTGAGACGAAGATGTGGCATTTCCTATCAGATGGTCTATAATTGTTACACAGAAATAAAAACTTGGAGTAAGCAAGACATGTACAAAAGGATAGATGGCTTTAACTTAAACCAAAGACAATAGTGTGTCATCTTTGTGAAAGACTTACATTGCTGACTAATGTCAAAGAGATAGGAACACGTATTTTAAAGTTGTCGAAGCAAAGACAGTTTGGAGAGAAGGTCAGGGAGGCCTGACTGAGATGGTTGGGTCATGTACAGAGGAGGGAATGTGAATATATTGGTAGACGGATGCTGGAATTGGAGCTGCCAGACAGGAGGTCTAGTGGAAGACCGAAGAGAAGATTTATGGATGTAGTGAAAGAAGATATGAAGTTAGTTGGTGGGAGAGAGGCTACAGAGAATAGGATTGGATGGAGAAGGTTGTTTGGCTGTGATAACCCCTGAAGGGAAAAGCCAATAGGAAAAAAAGGAAGAAGCAAAGATAGTTACAGTTCGCCATATGTTTGCCGAAGCTTAGTCCATATTCAATTGAAAAACCACTACTTTGCCAAAAACTCCCTTGTTATTGAAATGTGTCTCTTTTTTAAAGGTTAAGTTCATAGACCACAAAGAGTCCTTTCATCAGCCATCAGGACAAACATGGCTCATTTTAAATCATTTGCATACAGCAAACACGACTAACACGATTCGAAACACTGGCATTTTATCGCACCGGATTTTGCTTCTTTACCATTATGTGGCTCAATCCCAGAGTGCCTAAAGTCCTATGAATCTGCCATTTATAACGCAGCTGCCATAAAATGGATCACATCTTTGTCAAATTGTGGCCAAAGTGCAAGTGACGGTCATCTGTCTCTCTGCTCTCGTAAAGCCAATGTTAGTTCAGTAGGGTTGTTAAGATGATTGCATGACTTCCTCGATTGGAGTCTGTATGTTGCTGTTTTATTCTTATTTTTCAATCCTCTAAGTTTTAGTTTCCATGCCTTCCTTCCCTCTAGCAGCCATTAACAATAATAGAAGTACAGCAGTCATGAACTGACTCACACCAAATCTAGACGTCAGAGTGGCTCGAGAGGTGGGACCCCGTCATTTGGGAGAAACTTCACTGGAGCCGCCAAGGCTTCGGAGAATAATCATCAGGAGAAGTATGATATTTGTTTTAAACAGATAACGGTAGCAGGGTTTATATTAGATCCCCTCAGGCACAGTCTCTGAAAAGCCTATAAGCCCTTCTCCTCTCCCATCCGATCTATGAAATTTAGTTTACAGTTGCTCATGACTTTTTTCCACAGAAACCCACACTTGACACAAAAGAATTTCGACACACCCAATCATATCAAACTTCCACTGTATTTAATTGACTGTAATAATCGACATCTATCACAGCAGCTTTCCGAAGATTCAAATTTATATACAACACATAACAAAAGCATTGGCATGCATAACAGTTTTGTCCAGTTAAGTGCAATGCAGTGTTTAAAATTTTCAATTTGCTCTCCAAGTGTTTATGTGTGTTACGTGTGTGAGTGTGTGTGTGTGTCGGTGTGTGAGAGAGAGAATGATACCTTAGTTTTGACATGACGCCTCAAAATGACCTTATAGGACAATTTATGAAACAATAAGGCTACGAAAAAGAATTGGCAGAGAGGACAGCATTGCACAGATAAACTCATGAGGGAAAAAAAGAAAGCAACAAAATGACTATCCATTATCACTGCAGAGAAACACTTTGACGGGAGCTCAAGCGAATCAAAAGTAATGGGAGAAGATGTCTGGCCCTGGAAAAAAAAAAATCTGGGTATTTTGCTGTCAAAACAGTTCACGAAAAACGCTTCTGAGTGCAACATCAATGGATCATTAAAACAAGCAAATCTACCACAACCTGATGACGACATCTACGACCAAATGTCATTTTACTGCACTCCAAATACCTGGGAAGAAACCACTGGTTAAGAAAGTAAATCACAGATTTCAGATAATTACAATGAGGACAGGGTTTTTTTTTTGGTTCCAGATCAGAATACCATGGATAATTGGATCTTGATTACAGTATGATCCTGTTGAATGGATGGAAAACAGTTTAACAGCGTCAAATGAGGGATAAACAGCCGCCCGGCTACCTGCCGTCGGCAGCCAGATGACGAGCACGCCAGTCTCACCCAGCCAGTTGAAGATTAAGTGAATCAACAGCGTAACCTCAAATGAGGCAATACTATCAAATACTCTACAATACTCTCAATTTTTTCAACTTATCTAAATAGGGTTGACACCCTCTTATGGTCTACTCTTTTCATAATATCGTAGCGAGTCACGAATGTTGGGGTTTATGTTGATGCTTGTGATTGTGGGGTTGCTGGGAATTTTATGGGTGTCATTTGGGGTGCAATTAATTGTGTTTTTTTTTTTTTTGTTTACCTGGAATTGAGTGGGAACAGTCAGTTGTCACCTGATGTAGCTAGTTCATACAGTCATTGCAAGCCAATATCTAAATAAGCCACAAGCAGGGTTTGAGAAGTTACAATATACATTGACTTATAATCTGTTTTGACAACATTTAACTCATTCAGTTGTTTGAAAACAGGGGCAGATAGAGCCCTGTGGTCCTGCTGTGTCGATCTGCTCATGGTTGTATTTTTGAATTTCCTTGTAGTTGCCTCATCATGGGAGTTCGGTGCATCCCAAGACAGGAGAGGAATAAGAGGTATCACTGTGTGGTGCATCGTGTTACAACAGCAGCCTCAGGTTTATGGAATTAATTTGATATTCAGGCCTTTTTACTGGCCTAGAGTTTAGGCAAGGGTCCTGTCCTCTCAAAACCCTTCACATCTGCTTTTTTTTAAAGCTTAGACACTTTACAAACAGCTGAAACCCAATATAGAAGAAGCAAATCAAAAGAATCGGAGAGGAGGGAAATGAATGGAACCGATGAAAGTCTGTGTTATGTCTGTCATGGTTGAGCTCCATGGGTTTTATCTGGAATCTTGTGGTGAAAAGCAGTTTCTGGAGCTTTTCTGCGAAGCATGCAGTGGGTTAGCCCAGCTTGTGTCACCATTCGAGTTTATCTGGACTAGCCAGAAAATGCCTGCTTGTCTCTGCGGAACCTCGCCAGCATGCAAGCAGGCGAACCAGTGCAGACCGGCTGGAGCTGGAGGGATAAGTACTTGCCCAGGATAACCAGCTTAAAAGAAAGGGAGAGAAGGACGCCTGTGAGACGTCCCCTGCGCATCCCAAATTTGTCTTCTTGTCTCCCATGCTTTACCTTCAACTACTTAGACAAATCCTTGGATGTTTTTTAAGCAAAATGGAGCTTTTCCTTTGAGAAGACTGGACTTAGTTTGGCATTGTGATGCGATAAATATTGTGTTGAAGTATTAAAAAGTCTTATTTAGTCATGGTAAATGTGAATATCATCTAGTGTTGCCAATTTCACTGTGCAGCACTGAATGTTTTTTGGGTTCTATTTGTAGGATATGAGGGACACACCTGAGAATTTCCATCAAAGGTCAAGTCTAGCTGGTTTTGAGCAAAGCCAAGTGTCTGCTCCGTGTGTGTGTGTGTGTACGTGTGTGTGTGTGTGTGTACGTGTGTGTGTGTACGCGCGTGCGCTCCTGCCAAATTCTCCCAGAGTGCATGTTAGGGAGATCAGCTTCGCTCCAGTTAAATGTGTGGGCTGAAAATAGGCCTGATCGAAGAATAGTGTTTCAGATTACATTGCACAGGAGACCCATGCAGCTAAAGCTCTTACTGGCTGGCTTTTCTAGACTGAGGTCTTTTCTGAACAACAAACTTATAAAACACCAGTCAAGGTCACATTAACACAATACCAAACTAATCTAGACAAAGATCAGTGAAACGCATTTATTTATTGATCTCACTGGAACCTCAGATTACGGATTATTTAAAAAGCATCACCCCCGTCGGCTCACGCGGGTGTGATGACGGTTTCTTTGTAAATCCATCTGTCAGCAGGATTACTTCCCAAGCAAAAACAGTGCTTGGGAAGATGCAATATAGTCGAATGAGAATTCTATCAAAGAGTATCTTCACTTCTGTCTTTGAAAGATTCAAGACAAAGCATTTACACATTTTTCCTATTCATTTCTCATGAAGTGTTTAGTGAGACCTTTTTCTTCTAACCAATAAATAGTTTGGGTCACGTGTCATTGCTAGGATTGGGCTTAGCCCTGCCGTGAATAAGGATGAGTATAAACAATGAATTCATGATTGTTCAAGTTGTGGTTTATGTATATTAAATCCTTTTTTGTATAATTAATTTCTGACAACATAAAACTGACTATTTTAAACATCATGCACAGTTAAAATGTACATCAACAACTTCTTTGTTGGTCCTTTTGGTGAGAGATTGCATGGCAGAATTATTTCCTTTAGAATTACGCGGTAATCTAATTGTTTTCATTATTAGAGATTACCCTGAGCTTCTTAAAGTCTCAGCCCATTCCTTCTATGTTAATATTAACATTTAAATATTAGAATTTTCAATTGCTTTACTATATATGCTTCTGTATGTTTAAGGTTTCTCTTGAATTTGAGTTGTCAGCGTTTTGGTACTTCATGCAAGACAGCGTCTGTTGTTTCTTTTCTCCTGAATTTCCGTATTTCTTTTTCCAACCCGTCATTTGAGTAAAATTACTCTTCACTCTTTCACTCTGTGCTTTTGAAAGCTGCCATAAATAATCACCTAAACCACGAGCACTGTAAACATAGAATTTACTGGGTTGGCCCACCTGGGAGCAAAGTCGATGGACATTCAAACATCACGGCTACAGTTGAATCACAATTCTCTGGGACGTATGCCAGGGCTGGCAGCCCAATGTTGGATATCTCTGCCGTGGCAGGTCCGCAGTTTTTCCCTCCAAGCAGCTAATGTGCCCAGCGAAAAAAAGTATTACCCCCCACAAGACCCACATATCTGGGTCTCACACATAATATGTTGCCCGCGGCGAGAGCATTTTTGAAAGGCAAGGTGAATAGTCAATGACATCTGAAGATAACCACCTTTAGCTTGCCGACTCCGAATGGGAGAAATAAGCTGAACAGAAAAGCCACACATTAACATAAATTTGGGCGAGCGAACCTTCAAATGAGCAATGTTGGGGGAGTAGGGGGTTACTGATGTGCAACATGGAAATGTATTGTCTTACATTTGAATCCTGTGAAATGTTATTAAAATGTACAATCGGTGGTAACACCGCCACACTGACGGCTGAAAAATTATGCAAAAAAAATGCTCTCTGTGTCCTAAAATGTTGGGCATGCAATGAACCTGTACCATAAAGTAGGGAAAACAACCGGCTGCGATTCCTCCCTCCTCGATGTTGACAGGCTGCAGCAAAAACACAAGCATTTACTCCCAGTGGTCAGGAGACTCATCGTCCCCTGTGACGCCCAAATGGAGGAAAGGTGAACTCTCATCGTGTTATAATGAGCCTGGCATTCCGCTAGAGACACTGGCATGGAGGCTGCCACCCTGTTGATTTGCAGCTGACCAAAATATAAGCACAGCTCCTGATTGGGCCGTAAATAGGCTGTTAGGTGCCCAGTGCCAGATGTGATGGCTTTCACTCCTCCCGAAGCTGAAGGTGAACCCTTCACTCGATGTGTGACTTTTCTCGTTTTTTCGGCATCATATCTAATTATCATTCTTCCAAAAGCTGCCACTATGATATACACACAGTGGTTATAGTACGTATGTAATCAAATGGAGTTCAAAGTTAAATTTTGAAATGAGACATCAGGATTATTGTATGATTAGTGGGAATATATATATATTTTCAAGCGTAATATGTCAGTGATGTTGTTTTTACTGTGACTCTGTGGTGCATTCAGTTACACATTTCTGAGATGGATTTAGCACTAATATGAGAGTGACAAAACAACAACTAAAAATATCATATATGGAATGAAGAAAAGAAAATTTGCCTAAATAGCAACCCCGACCTTTCTCATTTTATTTTTTCAAGATTCATGAACTCAGGGGAACTTTGAAACATTTTGCTTGTCAGTTTACAACAATTAACAAACCTTTCAGATTCGCATCTATCTGTAGATTAAGCAAAAGACCAGAGGGAATGCCGGGAACTCACATCTCCAGTGAAATTCAACTGCTCTGGGTTTGTTATTCTAATTTTAACTGAGCAACCTCTATAACTGTGAGTCAGCACAATACACAGTAAACTGTCCAAATTGGTCAATACAAAAAAGTATGCAGCATACTGTTTTGGACATGTAACGCAGACATTTCTGAACCTGTTGATAAGAAATGACCAATGATTTCAGAAATTGATGAAGTAAGAGATCAGACATTGTGCTTCATTCCTGCAATATAAATACATTTCCCTATCACCCGTATGGAAGAGGATTTTGCATGTCAGCTCTTTCCCCAAAATTACTTGACTTGGAGGTTTGTGGTAGTGATTGATTTGATGGGCAATCATCACAGTTTCAACTCATTCTCCAAAATACACATCGGTGTGTGTCTGTGCTCACATGCAACCTTTTACGTTTGTCTCTCTTATTCAGTGTGACAAGTACCAACAATAAAATGATTGATGGGTTTGAAGGATCGTCAGTCTGGACGAAGTGTCACCCGTTCCCTCCCTCTGCAGCCTCTCTGCCATATCTGTGAAAAACAGGAGTTGTTTGAGTTATGTTTGTTTTATTGCGGTTATTTTTGCCTTTTAAATCTCCTTTTAGCCAATTGAAAAGCTCTCGATAAAGGTCTAAAATTATAGTCAGTGACATCTGAGAGGCCTATGACAGTTGATGAGATGTGTGTATACTTTGCCGTAAAAGGCGGTATTTTGAACAAAGACAATCTTGTGAGTTTTTACAAAAAACAACGCTTGTAAAAGAAGCTCAGTTACGTTGCTTCGCTAAATGCACATCTAAAATCCATCAAGCAAAGCAATTTAAAGGGTATTCAGTTCAATTGGTTTAAAAGAGATTCAATAAAAGGACAAAACTATAAAGTTGAATGCTAATCTAAACTCTCATCATAAAAGACAAGGGACTGAGGATTAGTTTTTCAGGCTTCTTGTCACCATTAAAGACACATTTTAGTAGGTATTCTATGATATCAACCAATAATGATTTTTTTTTGTTCTTGCCCTTTTTAAAAAGAAAATTAATGTGGTTTTCACCATTTTCCAGCGTTCACTTGTCAATTTAATTGTGAAATCCTGAAACGATTACTGTAAAGCGAGTACACATTCTAGGTTGCCATTGTGTCTGCCTCATTCATGGTCATCCTTGTTATTTTTTCTATTACCATGACAACAATTTTCCCCACTCCCCCTGCCACTTCAATGTGTAGGAAATGAACAAAAAGACAAAGGGAAAAATGCCAGGCACCGAGGAGCAACGATTGAACACAGACGAACTGTCATCAGTGACTGGCCTACTTTGTCTAGAAATTACTTACAGGCTCAACCCGATATGTTGGAGATGTTGCATATCTCACCAATTTTAGTCTCGGTGTTCTAATCTATCTATAGTCATGGAAAAGTGTGTCGCTCCATTTCATAGGCCAATCTTTCATTGTCATCCTACATTAATAAAAGCTAGTCACATGGTGTGAAACCAAGGTCTGGTTTTAATGGTTCATTCAGAAGTGCCACCAAATCTTGACATCCCTCACAGTGATGTGCTGCCAGCAGGACTTCATAGACCGCTGATGATATTTTCAAGAGATGGATCTATTTCTATGTGCAACCCCTACGACATTAAATTATGGGACAAAATAAATTTGAAAAGGAAGAAAAAATTGTGTATGTTGAGGGTATAATTTCTCAACATTTTGGCCATGAACAAGAAGGAATCTTTGACTGTATTTTGTAATTTTACTTTCCCAGCATTATCCCTTGAGGATAAAATGCTGAAATAGCCACAAAATAGGTAAGGAAAAGTAAATCCAACAAATAGAAATACCGATGTTGATATTACTTGTTTGTTTAATGCCTGTTCTATATTATGGAACATTTGCATGACAATTCTAAACAATGTCCCGCAGTTTTAATTGTGCGTGTCTTTGTAGCGGCAATACCCGATACATCACACAACTCTTGAACCACTGGTTCATATTATGGAAAGAATCTGATGATGAAAAGGAACTCCATAGTTGGGTAAAATCAGACAGTCCTGTACATTTGTTTGTGTGTCTCACTTTGAACTGGGATGTTTTCTGCCCTGCAGCAGAAAATACTCATACAGCTGTGAGTCCACAACGCCGGGGTGGCGTGACTTGAATGGCCGAACATCAAACAGGTCCTGGATCCACTTTTATGACTTTCCTCCTGCAGACAAAAGTATAGATTTGCTATTAGTAGAAAATAATTAATTCATCACAAATAAAGAAGTAGTACTATTTCCTATGACAATTATATCACCATATGAATACTAAATGGCTTATATAACTGAAAAGTACTCCTTCATACAGTACCTTCCTGAACACTCAGGGATAATTATGCATGTTGAATGAGCAGTGGTATTTTGGAGAGGTCAATTCAGTTCAATTCAATTTTATTCAAATAGCGCCACACAAATCACAGAAAACATTTTCTCAAGGTTCTTTTCATAGATCAAGTCTGGGCAGTACTTTTGAGAGCAGCATCACTGCAAGACTGATGAATACTAAATAAAAGTAAAACCTTTTTGTCACTTTACCTCTATTAGGTGATTTTTGGTGAATTAAGAAGAACCAACAACAAAAATAAACAAAAGACACAAAACAAGAGTTGAGCCTACTCTTTTAATAGCGTGCTGAAAGAGTTAAGAGAACATCAATGCTCACATTCTTTGCCTATTTTGGAGTGGCTGAATGTAAAGACGACAAAGCTAATTTCGATCTGCTTTCCTGTGGAAAAGGTTCTTAAATTTGACCTTTTTTTTTATAAATTGCTCTTTTGTAGCTGGATCCCTTTCAACTTGTACAATGCAGTGATATTAAAAGCAATTTCTTTCATAGAGAAGATAAATATAGATGTCTGATGAACAGAATTAGACCGGAACCGGACAGCATGACAAGCAGACATGGGAAGCAAACATGGCAGAGGAAGTTTCTGCATGGCTCAAAATCAATAATTACCTCCTCCTTGTAAGCAGAGATGCACAAACACAAAGTCAAGTCAGTGTATTGACAATTCGACATGGAGTGTAAACGTGATCCATTTCACAGTTTTGACAGCATTTTGGAACACTGTAGTTCATTCAAAAATTCTAGACATTGGAGGCACAGTTAGCTCTTCCCCCTTAGTACCTGGTTTCAATCCAGATGAGGGGGGGGTTCTGTGTGGAGTAAGCATGTTCTCCCCCGTGCACAGGTTTCCTCCCACAGTTCAAAACATGCAGCAGGTCAATTGGAAACCCTAAATTGCCCAAACGTGTGACCGGTGTTTATGTCTCCATATGTTACCGGGTGATCGACTGGCGACTGGTCCGGGGCGGAGCGCGCCCAGTGGCTCCAGCCCCAGAATGAATGAATGAGTGAATTTCAGACCTGATCCTTAATTGTTTTTAACTTGGAATTAATACATCTGAGAGGATCTGGTCATGGTGACACACTGTTTAGCGCTGCAGCCGTAAAGTAAGACGGTTCTCAACTCCAAAAACACACAGCAGCAGATATCAGATTGTCCGTTGGTGTGACCAATCATGCGTGGCTCTATTTGTGACCTTGAATTTGACGGGCAACCAGTCCAGTGTGCAACCCCAACCAACACATGACGAACATGTTTACAGAATAAGCAGCTTGGTTAATGAATGAATTATTGTATACTCATGGTATATAATCTAGAGAAAATGCACTTAATTAAGATTGTGACTCAAATAAATTAAAAACCCATGTTTGACTAATATTTACACATGTCTATATAGATGGCCTTATTCATCCAGCTAACAGTTTCAGGGCAGGTGCACAACTCAGCAATGGTTGGGTCAAAAATAGCAGAAAAAGATTTCATTAAAATTCCACATTGTGAGAGCCTTCAGTTAGAAGGCCTGTCAGTGGTGAATTACTGCAATACAATCAGCCCACCTGCTCCCACCCAAAGGAGGTGATAGAGCTGGCTGTTGTGTTAAACCTTGAGTGAGACCTGCAAAAGACTCACAGTCGTCATTTCTCTGACTAATGACATTCGGTTCATCAGATCTGATGACCAGGTATGTAAAGCACTGGAGAAGATTAATGGGCTGATTAAGTAGACAAAGGGTTTTTTTTCTCCTGAAGGAATGTACAGAAATTGTTAATCACATAATAAAGCAGTAAGAAAGGTTTTTCTTTCTACATTGTGGAGCAGTTACTCAGCAGCACTTGACAAAGCACTGGTGGCCAAACGAACAGTTTAAATGCTAGTTGACATATTCACAGCAATAATAGGGGAAAAAAAAACTATAGAATTTATTTTCCATACGACTTCCTTTATTTTACAGTTTGCATTTATTTTTTTATGTAATTAAAAACCTCATAAAGGCTGTTGTTTTCAGCTGAGAGAAATTGTGCATTTCCTCATCTTTGGAGAGGGTGCAATGTATTTTTAGGAAACTTTTAAGATGGAGACAAGAGGAGACAAGCAAAAACTCCCCTGACAGCCAGTTGTAAATAAAAGTAGCCTCCCATGGCTGAAATGATCCTGCATCAAATACAGAGCTCAAGATTTCTCAAGTGCCAGATGGTAAGCCTCCTTTTACTAATCATAATTTTAGATTAAAAGGTTCCCCTAAAAATAAATTGCCAGCTTTTTTTTTCAAGATGTGCACTCGTCAAGGTCCTTCATCATCTGTAAGTGTTTGCAAAGTATCAGATAAGAATAGCTGAAGGAGCAAAGTTGGAAAATTTTCAGTCAAAAGATATAAACTGGAATTAAGTACTTGTGCATTGTCGTAAATGTAAGGTTAATTAAGCTCTCTAGAGTTGATGGTGTTTTCACACAATGAACTTGTAGACCTATTCATGTATGAATATATATATAAATTCTCACACACACCTAAAAAAATAAAAATCTAACTAATTTGATTTCCAAACTGCGGACTACAAAACACTTGAAACACCATATCCTACATCGAAAAAACATCCAATCATGTAATCTACAACTGTACAATGTACAATGAAAACGATAAAAACAAGGTTTAGTTACAAAGTCCATCCATCCATCCATCCATCCATCCATCCATCCATCCATCCATCCATCACCGGTTAAGGTGTAGTTAAGATAAACATCTGAGTGTAAGTTTCCTTTAGTCACTCAGGGGGTTGCAGCCTAGTAATGATGTATTTAGTTTTTTTCCTGTATTTTCAAGTAACCCAAACTACATCTGCGGCTTTGCTGATGTACGCCTGCATCTCTGCAGGCTGTACATCAGTCGTACCACCTTGTCCTTTTGAACGACGAATGGAAATGTTGTTTTCTCACAGAATCAGAACCACAATATTTTATTGATCCAAGGGGAAAATTGTTCTTTGTTGCATCCCATTCACAGGTTTTACATGAAAGACACAATATAGTGTAGAAATCATTAAAGAAGTATTCCTTGAATATCACTAGAGGTTTAGTGTTTCTGGGATCCTTCATTTTCCCCCCTGAAAATGTTATCTGCTGGTGCAGAACAAATAAGGGTTTCTGTGATCTAATTTACAGATTATTTGATCTGTTGGATTACGAGATTTGTCTTCTTAATATATTATTGAACAGTGGACCGCACTATTTAATCTCTTCTATTTACTAATATTCTATGTGGAATTGAACTCTTCCATGCATTAATATTTTGATGAATTCAGTGCTATCCCCAGTGACCCCAGTTAATATTTTACAATGACTACCTCCAGCGATGTTGTACAGCCGCACCACAATTTTGCCTGTCTTCACTCACACCGTTGTGTTTAAGAGAATGGGATCTGTTACATTAAACTGCAGTTTAATTGCTTCATATACAGAAACTTTGTCCTGCTGAAACATGTGTGCCCCAATTTCCAAATTGCAAAACTGTTCAGTGACTTGAAAACGGCTAACTAAATTTTAAGGATGCGTGAGAATGTTGAAACATTTGATGGCACGAGCATTTTGGCATGAATAGTCATGGATCAAAAGGTCAAGCATTGGAATTAAGGGGGACTCGGTTTTCACGTGTGTCTTCTCAACAACTTGCAAGTCACTTATTTGAGATGGACATAACAAGCCATCAGCCTTCATTGATTTGTTTGTATTCTGTGTAAAACGCCCATTGATCTGGACGACGAGCTCAGGGCGTATTTTGGTTGTCGGTGACCTTTTTGTCCTCACGGATCAGATGTTAATCGACCATTTCGAGGCCAATCACAATAATTAAAAAGGAATGTAAAAAGGCTGAAATCAGAGCTGTTCCACTTGGCTCTCTCACTGGAGCCGCATCGCATCCCTCCCTTCTGCATCCTCCACCTCTTCCCTCTCTCTCTCTCTCTCTCTCTCCCCTCAGCCTCACTTACTCGCCCGGGGTCTCCACAACTTTGTGCCGCCTCCTCTGCGCTCCGAGGACGAGGAAGGTCCCGGAGGCGCCTGAGACGCTCATCCAGGGAGCGCGCACATAAAAAAAAAACACCGATCCAGAGGGGAAGCGGTGGTTGTGCGCTTCGCCGTGACGCATGGATGCGACCGTCGATCCAAGCGCTCTTACGCATGGCCTTGCCTCCGGCGCGGGGGAGACGCGCACAGGCATATGAGCGCCAAGCGCGGGACAACAAGTGAGCAACGATGCGGGGCACCGAGCTGCTCCTCGGTTACTTTCTGGTAAAAGCGACGATGTGCGGGGCGGAGGGCGAGCAGGGTCACACCCCCGACGACTTGGAGCCGGTGACCGGCTTCAACGACTCCATGGAGGCGGAGGGCGTCACGGAAAGCCCGCACATTGAGGACAAGTGCCGCGGGTACTACGACGTGATGGGCCAGTGGGACCCGCCGTTTGTGTGCAGGACGGGCAGCTACCTGTACTGCTGCGGCACCTGTGGATTCAGGTTCTGCTGCGCCTTCAAGAGCTCCCGCCTGGACCAGACCACCTGTAAGAACTACGACACCCCGCCTTGGATGATGACCGGCAGACCCCCGTCCAAGGTGGACATGGCTCAGGACTCCACGAAGGATAAAACCAACCTGATTGTTTATGTCATATGCGGAGTCGTGGCCATAATGGCTCTGATTGGGATTTTCACAAAGCTTGGATTGGAAAAGACGCACCGCCCGCATAGAGACAATATGTCACGGTAGGAGAGAATTTTGTTCTTTGAACACAACTGACTCATCAATAGATCTTATTCATACTGGTCTTTGAAGAAATACATCCCAAAGCTTAATTTTTAGCTCTCCATATTCCAGCTCATCCAGTCAGTCTGTCTCCTGCAGGAGGAAACCCAAGAAAGCTAAAATGTGATTTCTTTTTTTAAATATACCATGAATGTTCATCCCCGGTGAAACTCACAATGTTGAAAAAAGGAGTCTTGTTTTCTACAAAAAAAAAAACAACAAAAAACCAACAACATAAAGTTGGGTTTGAACAGATTTAGGATATGCTACATACTAAACCAAATATTTAGGTTTTATGCATAAAACCCCCTTAATGAACAGCTCCTACGCAAAAGGTATTTATGATTGTATTTGCTTAAATACAAATAAATAAATGCAACACATCTGAGGAAATGCGCGCACACACACACACACACACAAACACGCGCACACACACACACACACACACACACACACACACACACACACACACACACACACACACACACACACACACACACACACACAAACAAATACTGATTCACACAAATAATTAACATTTCATAGAGGGTGTACAGGGATTGTGCCACTGATCAAAAATACACAACTATTGTTGCTGTTTGCTGTGATACGTAACTGGGGTATTTGTGCACCAAGGTGGATGCTGATGAAGTCTTTTAATATAAATGATGCTATTTGAATCCGAAATGACACCTGTGACATTTATCAGATTAACAGGAGGGATTTCAACTTAGACCAGGTATTCTGAAACCATTAACTGACATGTGTAAAATTAAAAACAGCTGTAGAGGGGACACCTTCCCTGCATTGTCGCTGTCCATGTGACGAGGATGTTGACATTTACTTGGGAGTTTCATTAAAAATACCTACACATTTATTGGTTATTTAGTCAATTACCGATGCATTAAGGTATAGAGCTTGTCTCACACAGCTGTGCTTTATCCACAACATCTTCACATCTTATAGGAACATTACATGAAAATAGAAACTTGAAATATCTCTATAAAAAAAAAAAATCATATAAGTGGTAATTAAAGCATTAGCCTTAGAGGAGTGTGTTAAGAGCAGATGAATGGTTTACAACTTTACAAAACCTATAAAGTTCCAAAAGGTTATTATCTGGAATGCTTTTGAAAAGAAGTCATCAATGCCTTTAAATGAAAGCTCTGAGAATTTCAGGAAGTACACCAAAGGGGGTAAAACCATGAGAAAAAAAAAAATCACGGAACATAGACTCTTGACTAACTTACACATTTTTCAGGGATCCTGAGCTTTGGACGAGTTTTTTTGACTTTGTTATGTGAGCTAGTGTGTTCAAGGGGTTTTAGTCTGGGAAATTGTGACACAGCACACGTTAATGCACACCTATAATAAATCACTAATATTAGATATAGTCATCGGGGCAACACCTGAAGCTTTAAAACAGATGTAACGTAATATTAAATATGACAAGCAGCGCTATCTGTGACAGCAAAAAGTCTCATGCCTGCACTGCGGAGGGAGCTTCTGTGAAAATAAACCTGATAATGCTAAAGCGATATTTTTTATTAAAGGTGCTTTTATTCAGAGTCACTTGCACACTATTCATGTGCGATTTTAAATTAGAAACTTTGATTGAAAATGTGTAATTTTGTACTACTGTCTTATTGGTAAATTTTGCACATTTGTCATTAAAATCTTGATGGTCATGTACATTTTGAGCTTACAAAATATGACCCACAATGCACTGTGGCTTTTTAGTCCAGTGCAGTATGTCTCACACTGGCCGACTGCAGTCAGAGACTGATGACACTTAACTGTGGCACTAAATGAAAATCGGTCTATAAAAAAATATGTCAAGCTAGAAACATTTCAACTGAAAAAGCAACCCTTTCCTTTCTGACGAGTTTTAGTTGGAAGGTAAATATGTCTCACTGATGAGTTCTGGCAGCACAATGCGCACAGTGTGACTCAGTAAGTAAGTCTGCATCTTAAAAGTATGGTATTAGAAAGAAAACATTCTTAAAGGTGAACTTTGCGCATAGTGCTGTTGAAATGGCAGCTGAAAGGGATTGTGTGTCAGGTTACTATAGCGATAACACTGCATGAATGGCAGTTATGGGCAGCATTAGTACTTTAACTAGGTTTCTCTTGGTGTTGTGCTCCTGTCCCCCTGTCCCCCCCCCCCCAAAAAAAAAAAAAAAACCATAGATTTTAAGTAGTGAGACTTTTTTTTTTACTGACCATCTGCTCAAAGCTTCATTTCTCCAAACAAATCTGATGTTCAAGTGCAGCAGCAAGAGAACGACTGCCAAACAATAAATGTTGTCACTGCTATACATGGATGTGTATAAACAGTGTGTCAGGGGGTGATAACATGAACTCCCAGAGAGTTAAATCTTGGCTGTGACAGATGAGGGCGATGGCAGGTGTTAAAAGTAATATATTTATGAGCTACATTGTGGGAAATATAGAATCCTGTATTCTTTTTTTTGGCAAAAAGCTGCACGACTATAATTCCAGGCTTATACTGGTATAGACAGTATGTGATGTAAATACCAGGGAACAGGTTTGAGTATCATCTCCATCATACAGTTAAATGTGTCTTATGTTTACTTAGACGCAGTCTTTTCCCAGCATTGACCAAGCAGATTCTCCATTTTTAAGTCAGAGGTGGAAAACAAGAAAAGATTATAGAATGATAAACTGGGTCATTTTTTTTGGAAGGCCCAGATACACACTTTTTTTTGTGATTTATGGGACATTTGACCCAAATCAGGAATGAATAGCTGGGAGGCAAAGAATTTATACTTGTCCATTTTCTGTTAATTATTTTTTAAGTTAAAGAGTCTGAGATTATGATTCTTCTTCCCAGCGCTCTTGCACATGTGATCCGCCATCCCGCCTCAGAAAATATGGACGAGATTGGACTTGGCCAGCACTATGAGAACATAGATAGCAGGCTCCCAGTTAACAGTCTCTGTAAGTATTAATGCTTTCATAGTACTTTTTCATGTAATCAATGCACCCTCTTCCCCCAGTTCTTCTGCTGGTAGCTCCTTTTACTTAACTGGTCCAGACAAATTTTGCTAAAATCTGATTGTAATTTCAAAGTGCTGCACCGTGCACTTCATATCATCAAACTAAAGCCACAATACTTTTTCCTCTTTAACTTAGACCGCTTTGAAGAACATAGCTAGTTCATCACAGAGATTGGTATGGCCGCTGCTAATGCTGCTTTCACCCATGCTAAAATGAAGAACTTCATTCTACATCATCAATGTGATGTTGCAATGCTCAGTGAATTTTAGATTATTTAGAATGTTGCTTTAGATGAGCATTCGCTTGTCAAATTGAACTTAAGATGTAGATGCAGAGATCTGTGGCTTTTCTGATACAGGGAAGGGATTCAGCAGGATCATTGTTGTTTCTTGACAGCAATCCTTGCAAGGTCACTAAAGGTGAGGTGATATTTTTGCTTTATACAGCAGATCAGTGCTCTAGCTGCCCTTTCAAGCTGTGCTTTACAGTGAGTAGTGGGACCAAACCAAAATTACAGTATACCTAGTGTTTATAGGTGGTGACTGAAATGCTCTAGTTTTTTCTTTTCCTGCCTTGTCAAGCATACAAAAATCATGTTCAGTTGACATTCTCCTCAGGATTCCACTAATGCAGGTATTCTAAGTTTTTTTTTCCTTCTTCTAGTAAGTTGTTCCTGTCCTGCTGACCATGACCTTACATGGGGCAACAGTGAATTGTGGCCTCTTTTTTTTCCTCCAGGCAGTCAGCCAGAGAAAGAACAGAGTCGCCACTCACTGCCAGCACTCCACTGGTGTATGACAGTCCATTTCCTCACTGCCAGATAGAAATGTATTTTAGCAGCATCACTTCTGACAGAAGTTGAGAAATAGCTATCCAATAAAGGGTCTGAATATGAATCTATTTTATACCTGTCATAGTCTACGTCAAAGACAGGAAGTTTAGAGCTAATTGACTGAATAAGAATGTGAATTCATCGACTAATAATTATGTGGATATTTTCAGGGGGCCCTGACAAAATCCGTTATTAAAAGTGAAAAAAGACAATTACTAAGTATCCTGTGAAATTACATTTCTTGCTATTTAGTGTCATAATACCTTTTTCCACATTTAAAGAGAGATTTAATTTTTTTTCCTGGGTGCCTAACAAGTGTTCATAAAGCACTAAAAACACAAAGTTCACAAAAAAAAACAAACAACCCATTTTTAGAGGCCATTTTGAGGACTTTTTATCTGCAAGTGGAGCAGATAGTGGCTGCAAATACTGCTTGATGACATTTTACATTTACTGGTGAATATTTCAAAGCTACAGTTGGCTACAATCAGTCACCTGTGGTCGGCTCAGCTGCACATCTCAGAATTCAATTGGCAAATCGGAGAAAAAACTAATTTATATTAATGAGAAGGACACAAAGCAGGGACCTCCAGAAAAAAGCCTAGAGAGAGGAAACGTCAAAATGTATTATGATCATTTTAGGAGTTTAATCCATAAATATATCAAATAAATATGTAAGGTTGAAAGAGTGAAATTGAAACAGATTTTAAAACAAACACTTAAGTGTGTGCATGAATTACTTGGCTCAGTAGTCTATATGAAAAGGGCAAGAACTAGAAAAGACACCCTATCAAATAATTTACACATTTGTGCCAGGATTCGTAAAATAAAACCATAGTCACCAATAAATATGATGCAGAGACATAACTGACAAGGACATTTGGATCCTTAACCTAGATGTAGGCTGTCTGTCAGTGAGTTTCCGTCTCCGTGTACCTTTTATTTCAGGGCACAGGGCTAAGAAAAATACTGTGTGAAATCTTTTATGAGTCCCAGGGAGGTGTCTGCGTCTGGAGCGTTAGCTCTCAGCAGCCATGTCTTTAACCTTATGCATCTCCAGAAGTGTCCTACTTTCTTCCTTCTGCTGAAATAAAAGCAGTGACTTTGACAACAGTAAAAGCACAGATGACGCACACACAAACAGCACACACTCAATTGTATGTCAAAGGGAAAGACAAACATTCGCATTCACACATGCAAGCAGATACACGTGGACACAAAAAACACTTGTAATATTTTGAAGACACTACAGATATACTGAAATGGCCATGATTATAAAATTATGAAAATGAAGATGAATTTGACCAAATCATTTGGAGTACATCTTGAATTATTAAGATGACTATTTAACCGTCTGCTAAAAATTAATTACAATTTTGATCCCCTCAAATGTTGCATGCTGTCTTCCCTTAACAACTATACTATCACAGTATACTATCATTCATAAATAAGATGCAAGTGAGAGGAAAGCAATGCACTTTAAGCAGTGGAACATTTAATTAGAGTCTCAGCTTGAGTGAGATCACGCTGAAACTGAGCTGGTCGGCATGGCCCACTTACAATGATTTGTTTGAAACTAAAGCAGGTCAACAAGTTTAGAAAGTAACCTGATGAGATAACACAGAAAGTTTGAGTGTTATTTTGTTATTATTGTTGTTCATAGAGCTGACGCTTCAACCATATCACGTTTTTAAGGAGAACATGGATGGGCACTTCGAAGGCCACTGCTAATAAAGTGTAAAAAAACTACCCAAAACGGATGCTGTAACATGTTTCAAAGATTCCTATGCAATACAGTTATCACTGAGTCTGAATGAGTTAAGTTTGAAAGAAGTGAAAGTGGGCTTTTCCTTTCAGGGGGCGCCACAGTGAATCAACCTTCTCCATCTAAACCTATTCCCTGTGTCCTCCTCTCTCACACCAACTACTTTCATATCCTCTCTCACTACGTCCATATAGTAAATCTATTAAAGCAACATTTTAACTATGTATAATAATCATCTGTAATTTGTAGGCTGTTATTCAGGAGACCTATTGTTGCATTCAACATCCTAACTCGCTGGATTCCTCCCCTAAGATAGAGGATGTGTGTGAGCTGTGAGCGCGCGCGCACACACACACACACACACACACACAAACACACACACACACACAAACACACAATTCAGGAAAAACAATTAAAAAAAATCATAACAAATGTTTTTCCAGCTCACTACTGGGTGCGAAAACACAGCGCATACACAGTGCACAGACGAAGACACAGGATGAGAGTATTTGCATGGTAAATTTTCCAAATTGTGTTGAGCAACTAGTTGAGCTGCTTTAGTTCATTGACATGTAAATGGAATAGACTGCTTCAACAGAACGATGTAAGAACTGATAAAAACCTGTGTTAAAAAACCCGTCCACTGCTAGAAATCATTGTGATGTTGTAATTGTATGTATTCAAGCATTAAATATAGTATTTATGAAGTGATCAAGAAGATGATGCATACTTACAGTATGTGACGAGTAGTATCATAAAAGTAAAAATACGGGCCATGTTGACCAGACAAAAATTTAATTTCACTAAGTTTTTACAGTGTTACTCGGTGACACCATCCTTCCTTTGGTACCTTGATTGACTTCAGGTCTCATCTTATTCACTGTGCCACACCCCTGTCTTAAGATGTGGTGAAGAGAAAGAATTGTCAGAGCTGCAGGCTGCATCAATTCATGAGACAGCATTGGTAATTTGAGACTTTCCAAATTAATTAGCACTGTAATAAAGTTTCTTGCTGACCAATAGGGAATTAGAGCACAATTAACCTATTTCTGTATTAATTATCTGTTTTCCTCAAAGACAGTCCAGACTAAGGAGCTGCAGACATCTCACATGTTACAGTATGTACATTTTTAACATTAAAAGGGGCAGAGATGAGATGATGTATTTCCCCCATATCTTAAGTATGAGTGTTGAATGTTTCCATAGTGGCAACTTCTAAACGAAGAGTCTCAAATTTTGGTATTCATTTACATGAAGATTAATAAAAGAGCAGTGATTTATGATCTCTGAATACTTGAAATAGCACCCCTACCTTAGTCCAACCTTCCAATGAATAGTCAATAAATTGTCAGGTCTATTTTAAGAACTGATCAACACTGTTTTACGTGAAGACATATGTAACTATGTATACTGAAAAGATAGGACATGCAAGAGTCAAACTGTTGCCAGTGAAATGGAACATCCAACTGAAATAAGGAGAAGACATTCTGAACATCTGTTTGCGCGATCATGCCAGACGGCAGGGGGCCAGTCTATTTGCTGTGCACCCATTAATTAACCAGATGTCTTCTGTAGGATTAGTACAATTTTACAAAAAGCAGACTCTGAAACTGGTTCCACAGAAAGGCCTACTTAAAGCAAAGTGACACTGAAGAACAAGAACACATTATCTATCTCATGGCGATTCATATCCATGATATTATATAATATGTGAGAGCCGCTTACTGTACAGGTAAACAAGCAAGCTTACAGTCAGGTCCCTAACTAATTGGGACTGTGACACAAATTTGCAGTTTTGCCTTGACAGACAACCACAACTGTTTTAAATAGTCTAGTTTCAATTGAGGTTTAAGAAAAAAAATGGATTGATTATTGAGGTGATAAAATTTATTATATGGTCACTGTTCAGAAAAGACAAGTACCTTTGATACTTGGTAAGCCAATGACTTGTAGTGAATGACAGCTTTTAACCCCCAATACATGCATTTCTTTCCCTACACTTTATTAAAGTTAATCTGTGTTTGGTTTGCCCAAATGACTATATTCAAGAACTGAGCAGGATTTTCAAATGCCTCAAAACAAATGTAATCAGAAAGTCCTGCTCCTGAGTCTCACTAGAGGTCTGCACTTTGATGTCAGCCCTCTGTTTTTACATTCATCAAGGCAGTTTAGTGTAACTATTTTTTGGCAAAGCTCAAAGTATATCTTTATCAAAGTGTTTCTTCTGGATGCACTAACAAATCATTAGGGCTCATATCATATGAAGGACAACAAATTCAGCACTTGAAATTGACATCAGACATTTCATAATTTTAGTTATCTGCTCATCTGTCAGATATCCAATTACTTTTCTAGCATCTGAAATGTAGGGACAATTTGTAGAAATGTCCATTGTTCCCAGTGATGTAAATATCCCCTAAAAGTCTGTATAACCATTTTCTGCATGGCCATAACCATGTGATACCAGGTATCTCAGATTACTTGATTCATAACTAAGAGTACAACTGCTTTATGACATGTGTTGGTGTTGTCTGCCACTTCTCAAAATGATGAGTAAACACGTTCACTTATTCACAGGCTTGTACTACCTAACAGAAACATTGTCTCAGTGACAAATTCTCCATGACAATTTATGTTTATTCTCTTGTAGACAGCACCCAGATGAACAACGCAGCTCAAGCATCAACTTTGATAAGTCAGCCATACCCGGTTCTGGGACAGATCACCAGCCCCTATGAACCACAGAAGTCTGTCAAGGATCTAAACAAGTACGCCACCCTCAAGGCTGTTGGTGAGACATTGTTTTCCTCCTGCCATTGTGATAGAAGAGCAGATGTCATTGATCATTTGGTGGATTATTTCTACATGGCATGCTACTATTAATAGAATCTATATAAATACTCTAATTTTCTGCATCAGAGAAAACAGATGGTCAGGATTAAATTAGGTAAAATGAAAAGACAAACCATTGTGTGGCAGTTATTAGTGAACGTATGTAGTTTTAATTTCAAATTAAAATTATGCTGGACAATGTATCTTCAACACTTTTCTAATATTTTATTTGACATCTACTGCAGAAACAACATTATTTTTTCAATACATATAATTTAACACAGACTTCGAAATTGCTATTTTCTCAAAACCCGGATGTAGCAGGTTTTGTTCTCCATCAAATTTCTGTAGAAATCTTCCCCTGCTAATCAATATACTGTCAGTGTCTTCAGAGAGTAGAAGTGAGAGTTTATTTATAGAACAGGATGTTGTTCTTCTAATGTGATAATTTTGGAACTATGCAGCAAGAGTCTGGGCAGCAGCGTGAAACAAGATGCAATGGCCACAAGACGCAGGAGATGATACTTTAAACCTTTGAACCAAAATAGCATGAAAGGAGTTTCGAAAATTATAGGATGACTTAATAATAGCTTGGAGTTACAGTTATGTTGTAGCAATAAAAAATACAACACTGTACATCATGAAATAAAATTAAAAGATGAATGGTGTGATACTCCTCTGACAAGCTACCTATCCTTCATGCATATTGTCACTTGTGTAAAATTATAGTAGGGGTTTATATTCAGTCTGAACAACAAGTACACATTTAGAGTCACCCACCGAACAAAATCATTATTTGTAATGGGGCATCTGTTCAGAGTTATATTTATTGGGCCCCTGTGCATGTAGTGGATAGTGACAACCATCATACATCTCCCAAGGTAATGAATAAAATAAAATGTAGCCGGGTACAACATTTTGATGAAGTAAGATAGAAAGATGAAGCTTTTGTCAAGAAGATATACTTGCATGTTATGAGTAGAAGAAGTTAATATGAAATTATTCTTCAAAGAATTAAATTGCTTTATCTTTTGAAACATACAAAACAGCATTTTATTATTAACCCTGAATTGCTGCTTTTTATTGAATGAAATTATCATTATCTTATATATTAGTCATTATGCTGAGGGTTTATTGGTGGATAGTTTGGACAAAAGTTTCAACCAGGATGCCACTTGAGCATGTCAGCATTTGTCTGACACAGCTGGCTATGGGGAAAAAATGACAGCTATCAGGGTGTGTATGTGTGTGTGTGTGTGTGTGTGTGTGTGCGTGCGTGCCTGTGTGTAAGGGCCACAATTACAAAGTATGTGATGCACAGGAGCAGCTGAAGGCTCTCAGCCACCAATCAGCGGAAGTGCAGCCTAACAAACCGATCATTAGGGAAAATCAAAAATAGAGCAAATCTTTACTAATGAGACTGGGGACAGGAGACAATCAGGAGCAATCAAAACATAAATGAGTCAGAGCATGGTGATGGAATGCATCTATTCTATACAGTGTGAGCTACAGTACATGAGCCTCAATGTTTCTAAAATCTTTGTTTATCAGAATGGATGAGGGTTTTACTGACATGACATCTCTGCTGCATCGCTGATCACTTCTTTTGCACTATGAAGTTTGATCCAGAGAAAAGACTGAAAGTAGCATATTAAGGGGTTATCATTGAGATGGTAAATGGAGTCTCAAGTATTAGACCTTGGACCATCAAGTACCAGTACCTTGATGGAGGAGATGCTTTTAATCTCCACCTAGGATCAGTTTGCATAAAAATACTGTGTTTGTTCTGATGTATTTTATGTAAAAACGCAAGCATGTTTTCAACTTGAAATATAATATCTAGATCAAGATTAAATCATAGTTATATTTTAATGTAATCTTGTCTCTGGAATGGCAAAAGCTATGAAGGCTTAAAGTCGATATCAGAAAATTGAGAATCGACTTACATGAACCTTTCATATAGAAGGCAATCACATATTACACACTACAATTTCTTATTCCAGTAAGCCCCTGGGAAGTCTGATCATGCGGTCTCAATTCTCTTTGGAAGATTAACAAAAATAAAACAAATAGATGAATTGATGAATAAGTTGGCCTATTTTTAGCTGCCCGTCTGGCTCCGCCGTCATGACGAAACCCTAATGAAGACAAAAATGTCAGAAATATCATGCTCTTCATTTGCTTTTATCAGCAGAGAAAGCTAATGACAGCTTCTACAGCACTCGACAGCAAGTGATTGAGATGACGACGAAGGGCAGCCTTCCGATGGAGCTTGTGGACATGGAGTCCGAACCGAGAAATCCTTACAGCCCGCCAAGACAAGTATCTGCAAAGCAGAATGGACACAAGCACAGAAGCTCTAGGAGCCATAGCTCCCAGTCTCTGTTTTTCAGCTCCAACACTGTTGCCAGTCCAGGGAGGTTAAGGCCCTGGGAGAGCAGGGATACACTGGGACTGCGACACAGCTATGGTCCAAACAAACTCTCTATGGCAGAGAAGGAGCTGCACAACACTCGCCTCATGCCTCCACAGCCATACTTTGTCACCAACAGCAAGACAGAAGTAACAGTATGAATGAACATCAGGCTTAGGAGGGCAAATTGAGTGGCATTACAAGAATGAAAGACATTAGCAGTTGAACACGAGCTGTTTTGGTTTGAAATAGCATCAAGTACTGTCGTATGTGCTGTTGGCCATGTAATGGGTAATGGGTAAAAAGGGACAGCATGAGATAAAAAGGACTCATTAGATACCGGGAAATGTTTATCTGCCAAAAGGGGTAAGATTGTCAAAATTCATATAATCCAAGTAAAACAACAGACTAAAATATATATCAAGCTCAGTCATCTTTACAAAAATATCATGACATCAGCTTTATTTAAATCTCCATTGGTGATTGTGTGACGAGAAAAGTTTGAACAATACAGACACCCATAAAATGCTTCAATGGCAACCCGTAAATCAACGGGTGGTTTGAAATGTAACAAGGAGGTCTGGAGCCAAAAGCTGCAGTGAATCGTTGGATGGAGAGATGGCCACCTCTGTTCTCAACTTAACTGTTTTGTTGAAGTTCCTTGCATTTTTGACTAGGCCCAAGAAACTTACTGAAAGGTCTCTTATATCACACTCTTGGAAGTAGCTAGAGAGTGAGTATCCATCCCTACAGGACTTACAGAGATGTTATACCAGACTTGCTGATACCACCATTGTCATTACAACATGCAAAATGGAAATACAAAATGTTTATAAATTGAAGATCCATTTAAAGAGACTACTGGAACTTTGTGAATACTTTTAGAGGTAGATATCTGACTTTGAGCAGTATCTTCTAAATATTTCAAGTCACTGCCAAACAAAAATCCTTTAAATACGTGCAGCATTTTTATGATTACTAAGAACAATGCTCAATAACTACAACATGCCAAAATATTTTAATTTACCGGTATGTAATTATAGACTCATCTGTCCCAGCATGTATGGTAACCCTGAACATATTGTAGATACAGCTCCATCATTGAAAACAGAAAATTAAATCAGTTTTATCAATTTACTTAGATTCAATAAAAGTCATTTTTGGTATGGGACATAATTCAGGCTGACTGGTCATTAAACAAAATCAAACATAAATACTTGTACTATCAGGGTCTACTGAATGTTTTGGTGTTTATTTTAGTAGGTTTCCAAAAATGTGAACATCTCAGAAAAATCAACTTCTGAAAATGAATGCTATATCTATGGTATTTCAACTTGAAATACTTATCCAAGATTTTCACACATTACATATATAGGAGGATTCACCGCTTATAAAAACACCTGAACTCTGAAATAACGCTACACTTGCAAAATGGGAAAAAAAAAAACTAACTAATTAAACCAATGGTTTTGCACTGTATTTTTTCTATCAGTCGTTAGATTTGTTGCACATCACTTGTGACCACAGGCGTTTGGTTTATGATAGTATTGCTTGCAAACATAACATGAATGGACCTTGCTAAAAGGGTTTATGGTGTCAGGTCCTTGTTTTCCGGTGAAACAATACGAAGTGTGCCCTTGTATAGCAGGTAAATAAAAACAACTGTGGGAAAGACCATTTTAAATTCCATATTTTCCGTTCCAAGATTGAATTAGCAGGTATATAAGTGAAAACGGCTAGCGGTACTTGGATCGAGGTCTATTCTTTCATAAACTTTAAACGTAACTGCAAGCACATTTTCCATGTATATGTGAATCCAGTGCACATAATTGTCTTTACACAAGATTAACTGCCTATTTGGGTATTTTTTTCACAAGTAAATATAATCTGTCAACATTACTCAAAGTCATGTGTTAGTTCTGAAGTTCACTATGATTTTATTCAATACAAATACTGTATAGTCAATCTTGTTGAATTTTGTGAATACAGTTTTATTTTTGCACAGACAACACTGAAACCAACTGTGGTAACACTGCAGTAAACTATATTTACAAAAGATTGATGTGATCTAACACTTAAAATATACAATATCTGTTTGCATACCTGTTGCATACCTAGGAAAAACTGGAATGAACAATAGTTTGGTAAAGTTTAACGAAAGTCCCTATTGTTATATAATTCACAATAAGTTCAATGTATCACCTACGTCTTATCAGAATATATATTTGAATACTAATGCTGTAATGAATGTTGTTATGTGACTTTATGTGCAGTAAAGTTACCTTGTTTACAGTACAGTTATTATACTCCCAATCTTTGTCTGACACTTTACACTTACAGAAAGGTAACATTTCTGCCAAAGGTTTTAGTGTGGACTAAAAACAGAACAACATAATTAAAAATAATTTCCAATCCAACTTAGGTTATCATTGGTAGTTATGAACACAGAAGTGTGGAACCTGCAGAGAATCAGACATGGGCTGGCCAATCATCGTTGTAGAATGACGCAACATTCAGCGGATCAATATATTATTCCGGTTACTGTATATTATACTTGTTTACGGTCAAGCCTTCAATCAGGAATTCTGCTTTAATAAATCTCTGGGAGCACTGTCTGTCTTAGAAATGCCAAGAGACAATCTTTTTAATTAGCAAACGATGCTTCCTACCACCTCAGTGCTTCCCTCTGGAAATTAAATTAGCACAGAAACCCAATTCAATCAAACAGGGCGGCAGACCCATGCACTGGTGTGTGAAGTTTCTCATTTCTAAAAGTGATGCTATTTAGAAACAAAAAAAGCATAATTTTTCAAACATGGAATCAATCAGGGCAGTAATGAAAAGCAAATCTTTTTCTTTAAAAGACTGAATAATGTTATGATTACTGTATATCTTTTTAAAATAATAGATACTTCTTTGAATTATACAATAGTGTCCTTTTATTCAACACTATATTGTGTTGTGAAAAATTTCTGCAGCAAAATATGAGTTTCTGGAAAGAGGCACTAGAAAATTAGCAATGAAATTCTTCAATAAGAAGCCCTTCCAGCAAACAAAAACATTGAGAAGTATTTCTGCTTGGGATGGGATGAAAAGTCATCATGTTACTTTTGGATAAAAAGTGTATGGCGTCAAAAATTGGAATATAACGAAATTTCACTAAGACTGATAAGAAGGCATAAAGCTTGATTATTTCATCTGTGATATTTACTTGAGCGTTCTTGATTTGCAATTTCTCTAATTTTTAAAACTCACGTGTTGAACATTTTGCCGTGAATAATTTCCAACACCAGTCTACTCAATAATTGTATGTATGATACCCATTTTTCCATGTCCTCTAAACTTGCGATGCCTCTCTGCAGAATCCATTAACAGAGCGAGGTATTACAAGTCCGCAGAGACTTCCTAGCAACGCATTTGAGTTCAAGGATAGACTGTCGAAGGTTGGAGGGCTTGACAGGGTCTGAGTATTTGTGCTCATTTCTGTACATGTAGCTTTGGTTGAGCAGGGACAACTCTGGTTGTTGTTATAAATTGAAAATCTTGTGTCTTAAAATCGTGGCACATAATAACATCAATACATTTGTTTTATTAGTTTGGAGAAATTTGATTTTTATCAAATTCACATTTCATTGAGTGTTTACAGGCTGTCATCTCTTTTACACTTAGCTAACAAACACATTTAGACTGCTGTCCTTTTTTGAGAGGGATGAATGCAAATTTGGTAAATCTGTAAAAGTTTGGCAGAAAATCAAACTCTGTTGATTCAAATCACTTTAAATGGTGCAATTTTGAGCAGCCACTCAGTTTTCTTAGTGATGGATTCTATTGCATTTCAGTAATTGTTAGCATTTTTTAAAAGACATGTAAATTGATTATTTAAAAATTAATATTATAATAAGTAGTACTTAGGTAATAATGGTTTACAGTGTATTGAGAACATCCAAATATGTGGAGAAACCAAGTTGGACTCCAAAGTTGGACTTCTGATGGCAAGTGGGCAAGTCCTCAGTAAGTTATATTTCCTCCTTTAAATGAGATGATTGACCCAAATCTCAAGGCTTTATACATGACAAGCGGACTTTAATTAAGCATTCTGCAAATCTTTATTTTTAATAGCAAGTCTCTCACAGCTACCTGCAGGAAATAGCAGATATGCAAAATGCACAACAGGGTTTTAGCTACATCAGTAGAGGATGCTGAAAGTCTGATGAGAGTAAATGTAAATGTGAGGAACAGCTGATAAACTGATGTATGAAAAAAAAATCCTTTAATGAAGAACAACATCTAAGGCTTGCTCTAGGGAAACACTGGTGAGTCAGATACTGGTGGCAGGCTGGTGTTAACAGTAAAGCTCTTGGTTTGACAACAATTAATCAAGAAATGTCATGCAGAAAGTGAGTGGTGACAGAGAAGGAACTGATGATATGCAATTAAAAGTTTGGTTTTATAATGCTAAGTACGTTTCAAATATTCACCATGACATATTGGGTCATGAGAAAATCAAAAGAAGTCCTGGAAATATCATACACATCAAAAATAATTAAGTCTACAGTGGTGTGTTTTATTCCATGGTTTATATAATTTACTCCTTTGTGCTCGATAATCTGCAGTCTCGTCCTTTACCATGTCTATATCAGTAATTTTAAAGACAGATTACTTAATGGACGGAGGAACTGTCTTATTTGATGATTTTATTCTTTTCCCAAGGCCCCCTTCACTCCATTTATTGAATGAAATCAGTCATTCAAGTCTCAGACATGGCTAATCATTTTTCACTCTCTTTGTGTGCACTGATTACCTTCACTCCTTCCATCTTTATCTATTCTGGAAGTGGCCTCTCACCTCTGTCTTCCCAGCCTGCCAAAGCATCTGAGGAGCCAGCTCAGTCAAAAAATCACATCACACTTCTGATTATTAAGACAGAGAAGCAAAAAAGACATTTATAAAACCTAATAATGCAGAATTCATAAGTACCAACCTTCATGCATACATATGCAATAGATATTCTAATACATAATA
This sequence comes from Fistularia commersonii, assembly GCF_037954325.1. Taxonomy (NCBI): domain Eukaryota; kingdom Metazoa; phylum Chordata; class Actinopteri; order Syngnathiformes; family Fistulariidae; genus Fistularia; species Fistularia commersonii. The sequence goes on from NC_141311.1 coordinate 5,548,485, forward strand.
CTTTACTTCCCAGTACCATTGCTCATAGTAAAACTGAAATATTGGAATAGCGATTAGTGAAATTTGCCGTTCGCTTCCTGTGTAACAGATCACAGAAAGATCATTAGTATTCCTTAAAATTTCTCAAGGATAATATTCAAACCCATTTTTTATCTGAGCCAACGGAGATGTTTATACTGATCATATCTCTGACTGTTTTAACAAACGAAGGGCTTGAATGGCTGCAAACATTTTTCGTTTTGTTATCCTCAATTGAGTAATATCTAGATATTCTTTCCATTGGTGAAAAGAAATCCAGTCTGCTTAATTTCAGGTTATGAAAATATTCATTATCGTTAAAAATTCATATTACAGAGAAGATGATGTAAACTTTTCTTTGGTTATAAATCATTTGTGAGAATTTCAACTACTGAACTCAAAATGCTCCTATAAGTAATTCGTAATTTCACAGTCACTGATGTAAAACAATCTCCTCTCTATTAGTTTTATCACTCTTTATACAGGACCCAGAAACAATTCTGCTAGACTGTTAAGTGAACTGAATAGATGAGCGTTACAATTTTCATTTACATTTTGCCTTAGTTTTCACATCGGCTCCCCGTTGGGTTTAATATCCAATCTAAACTTCTCAATGCTACTTACTTTGGGCAGATTTGGTTTCCCCCCTCTTAAACATGCACTACTAGTCGTCATGTCCCACACGAGCCCCTTATGAAGAAAGACAAATCCAACAAATGTCAGACAACTAGCACCAGCAAAGACCAGCTGTTCACCTCATGTTACCAAATGTTCGCATTTGAGCAAATGGCAAATACTACAGGGGTTAATTTATGTGTAAATCCTGAGCTTTGAGTGCAAATAAAGGATCAGAATGTGGGAGGCTTTTCAGTATTACTCTACTGAAACAGTCATGCCCACTCATAAAGAGAGTCTCAAATCATGCGTTTACTGATTAGACTCTACCAACTACATACAAAACAGATACTCAGAACACACAACCTGAAGAGATAGAATATTCTACGATTGACCAGAAGAAGAGAAATGACATGTTATGTGTGATCAAAATCTTTGGTTGAGAAGTGCTGATATTTAACTTGCGATGTCTGTATTGCTCACCGCCAGGTCTCGCTCATGCCTCCAGATATGTAACACAGAAAAACACAGGCCATCAAATGAGTTCTGTACCTACGAGTTCATCAGAAGTTTCATCACATACTCCGGCATTTGGGTCTTTATATAGCTTAAAGGATAAAGAAAAGTGCACATACTCTAAACAAGTAAGCATTTGCTCAATCCCTGCCAGCATATGGCATACATTGTGAATACAAGAGCAAGACACATTAGGCAAAAGGCTCAAAAGCACAATAAAAATACATTTAATTTTCCTAACATGCTTAAATGCTCTAACATGCTTTACTTCCTGACAGTGTCAATATACAGATCAATATATCACCAGTAAGAAAGGCAACAACAGATATGGTGTGTGATTACAAGATAAGATTACAAGAAATGATTCACAGTCTTGTCAAGGAACAAGGGAGAACAGAATAGTTGCCACAAACAGGAAAGGCACTGGGTTTGAAAGTTGTTGCTTTTTTTGTTTTTATATTGATCGTAAATAGGCAGATTAACATTGAGTATTGAAAGAGTTGGGAATGAAACAGGACAACAAAATGTTGAAGTGCATTTAACAGAATGCTTAATTAGCCTCTAAATACACACATCTAGAGCTAGAATTGAGTACTTGCAAAGTCTGGCCACTCAAAGCATGTAAGAAACAAGGTTTTCGTGGTCTAGTTTTATTTTCATGGTCAAATATATATTTGTGATGTTCTAATTATCCAACTGTTGTGGATGAAATGTTAAAGACAACTTCACTCATTGACCTCGTGTCCTCTTTGCTGTACCTTTACTTGCCAGAACAAAATTTCAACAGACATTATGTGTGTGACAATAACTTTCAAAGAAAAAGAAGGAACTATTAAAAGACTCCAAATGATCCCACAGACACAGTGTTTTTTTATTATTGACCTACACTTCTATCTATATTTATTCACTCTTCTACACTAAATGTGGAGCAGGAGCCCTGGGCAACAGACAGATGGCATCACAGCCATTTCCATCACCTTGCAATGACTATTTTACCTGCTTATTTATGATGAACCGAACACAAATCGGGCAATTTGAGAAAAGGACAACATCAGGGAATACAGGTGGGAGAAAATAATATTTGGGATTGATGAATGGAAGTGCATTCACTTCCAAAAGCCAATTTATCTGCAGGATTTATAAAAAAAAACAAGACTGATGAAAGGTCTAACAAGGACACCAAACTATTTGCTGTGACAACTGAATCCCTAGGTGATAATGTCCTTCTGTGTGATAAAGCAAATACATGTTTTAAAATTAAAGTTAGTTCTAATTTAATTCAGGACTGCCCCATTAAGGCTTAAAATATATAACTCACAACATTAAGTTGATAGCACAACTGCAATTGAAGCCTGCTTAATGTAATTTGGCTTGCTCTGCATTTTACTCCTCGTTCTAATTTGAGATCCTTGTAACACCGGGACTTTCTCAATCTCTAAAACGGTAAAAAAGGTCAGTCATTCACATTTTTGGAGAAAACCAGTCAAATAAGTGCAATCTCTCAGTCAAAAGACACCAGACATGCTTTGTCTTTAAAGCAGCTCCAACTTCCAGTCAAGTTTCCATTGATCAATATCATTTGGTTCTTCAGATTTCTTCAAACCATCTTTAGGACTTCCACTTTGTTGATGGTGGTTTATCTTACCCCCTTATCTCACCTTAACTCTAATGACCATAATTTTTTATGAACCCTTCGAAATTTGATACTGGTACAAATGGAAACCCCACATTAACCAGAACCCTAACCCTGTCCAGCTGTAACTCTAATACATTACCTAACGCTCCGACTAAAAGTTGGACAAGTTTGGGAGTGGTTGTGTTGGAAAGCCTACATAGATCAATTTGGGGTCAAATTTCTATCGCTCTATCTCATTCAGTTCTTCAGATAAACAATTTTGAAAATTGTCACTTAGGTGATTGGTACTGGTAAAGATTGTAATCCCTTTAACTGACCCTAACCACAATGCTGACCCTGTATACAGCATTAACCTTAATACTAAATCTAACTCCAACTGAAAGTCAGAAAACCTTGGCACCGCTGGAAAGCCCACCCATGTTGGGGTCGGTCAAATTTCCAATGTGCTATCTCATATGGTTCTTCGGATAAATGATTTGGAGGTTCGTCACTTTGCCCTTTGAAGTTGTTCCAGAAAAAAGTGGGGTGGGGGGCTTACATTCAATAAATCAATTGTTCAAGCATGCAATGAGATTGTTGTCATACGAGAACTAATTTGACTTTTGGACATACAAAATATTAAACCTTTCAAAAACTACAAACCTTTTTAAAAATAAACTCAAAAACGTGTTTTAAAGCAGGAACTGTAAATTGACTGATGAATGGATCATAAGCTGCAGGATTCTTAACTTAGTGATCAGAATCAATTAACAGTAGCTGAATTTCAGCACCTTCCATATGTCCAGGCCACTGGCTTCTGTCTCTTCTTAGAAAACAGTGCAATTGCCTTTGAGCTCAGAGTGTTATTAATAGCCCCAGCACAACAGTAGGGGGTATTAACTGTCCGAGGGTTAAGGTGGCATCATGGTTCAGAACAGTGCAAAACCATGCTGCCATACCGGGCAGAAAAAGGCTGCCATTTTTAGAGATGGTTCTCCAAAAGAAAGGATGCTGTCATTGTTCAGCTTTAAACAATATGAGGAATACAAGTCTGTTAGACAGCCAGTGGATGGCAGTGTTAACTTCAGAAATGAGGGGGAATGTGCGTGTGTGTGTGTGTGGGGGGGGCAATTTACCTACTCATTTTTTTTTCGTTAAACCTCTCTAGTTAACAAATGACAAATGATGATCGACATTGCAACAAAATCATCCAATTTAAAACATAAGAGAAAATTGTCCTCTACATTTAACCCATCATAGATGAACCATGAGCAGTGGGCAGCCACTTTAATGGTGCCGAGGGAGCAGTTAAGTGTTCAGTGTCTTGCTCAGCAACACTTCCACAGGCTAGGAGGAGGTCGAGAATCGAATCAGGATCTTGGTTGCAAGGCAACTGCTCTTACTAGCTGAGCCACGGCACCCAAAACAAGTAATAAGTGATTCCCCGGGCTTGCTTGCATCAGCGCAACAAACAAGGACACTATTATGCAAATTCAAAGCCTAGTGCACTAGCATAGGGAGGGTACATTTCTGCTTCTGCGCTGTGTTGATTCTAAAATCAATTTAATCAAGATTGAATTTAGAGCATTTAGCAAATGACTTTCCTGTTCTTATCACTTAGATCAAAATGTGGTATCTGGTTCACTTTGATTTGTTTAAATATAGTGTTCTGGGGGGGAAAAAAAAGTGTATAACTCAGTGCTTTGCATTGGACTGGTTAACTGGAAATCTCAAGTTGTCTCAAAGGTGAATTAGTTTAATCTGTTCATGTGTGGAAATACTTGGACAGTAGCCTATACACATAAACACAAAACAAATAAAAGATAGCACTGACTTTGACAATTCCTCTTTTGAAGACAGAGGGAAAATGTAATCTGCGCTGTGACTACAATTACTGGTTAATAGTTTCCCAAATAAGTTCTGCACAATTATTCATAATTACTGGATTTGATGTTGTTAGACAGCAGTCAAATGTGTCATATAAAATTAATCGACATAAATGAAAACTAGTAAGTAGCTTTGCACTCAATATTCTACTCGATTACGTTCATGTTTCTTAAATAATGCTGAATGTTTATACTTGACATTACTCTGTAGTACAAGAGTTGTCTGGAATTTATTCAGAGAACGGTAGCGTGTGAACGCAGTTGTGATCACCTTCAAACACAGATCAGCATGCACGTATCCAATTAAGATTGACGCCATGCCTTTTAAGACTGTTTTTTACAGCTGAGGAAGTACAAACATCAACCAGAAGAATTTAAGTAAAGCAATACACAACCCAGTAAAACACTTGCTCGTTCTTACTTTTAAAACAACCCTTCTTCACTTCAAAAGCACACATCTACTACAAAACTGTGAGGCCTCTGGATTGAGTGCCAAAGAAAGAGCCAATTAGGGGGTGTCTTTCAGGGCAGCAACAACCAAGAATCAATTCACTGCTGCAGCAGCTACACTGCAGTGAATGGTCTGAACTGGAACAAACACATGAACACATGAACTACAAAAGCTTTAGGCATTACAGTTAAGGGTTCTACAGAATTGACTACCATTCAGCAGTGTTACTGCTGAGGAGATCAGCATGGATACTGGAGTTTCCTAGTGGTTTTGGAGTAGATACAGTCAATCGATTAACTAGTGTGTTTTCAAAGTGCTTGTCCAACTTCCTAATGTTTCACATTGGTTCTTTACTCTGTTTTTATGAGTAACAAACTATCCACAGTGACAAATTGGTTTTCTGACGATAACGATAAGTTATTCAAGGATTAATTAAACTAAGATGACTGTAAAAGGCTTTTTGAGAAATCATTGCAAAGAGCCCATCTATCTTTGAAAGCACAGCTTACAGAGCCTCTAACAGCGGTGAATATCCACTAAATGTAGCATATTAAACTACGCATCATTCCTTGCTCACAGAAGAAAAAAAAAAGTCAGCAAAAATTACACTTCAGAAACCATATACACACTCCACGCTCAGATTAAAAAAATATGACTTGAAAGATGCATTTGCTTTAAAAAATTGTAAACTCAAGACAATCACAATCCATGTGACAGTGACTGCACAGTGCAATTCCGATTTGGTTGACCTTAAGCAAATGACTAGTTCATGGCTGCCTAAAAGAACTGAGAAGAACTTTGTAAACACAAAGTTAGTCATTGCAATCATAGATTAGGAGCTGAACCTCTGGAACTGACTCCATCCTGTACAGTCAGGTGAGTGAATGACACAGGCATCACATAGAGGATACAAACAGATAAAGAAATCACTTACTGTGTAGCATAAGGGAAGCTTATTTGTATTGAAATATTACAAAAGTTTCAGGAGGCTCATTGTTGAGTTAACTCAACTGCTATCCTTTAATATAAAATTGAATATTATTTCTCTTTAGGTCTGTAGCACTTGCCTTGTCTTATCTCTTTACCTACCTCTATCAGTTCCAATCTTCTGTAAATGCACTCAGTGACAGGACCCTGACTTTAGTAAACACCAAAGGCCACTCACCCAAAATCTTTCATCAGGTGAACAATAAAGTATGGGCCAGATACTTTGAAAATAAAGGGCATAGAGTGACTGCATAAATACTGATACATGATTTCATAAAGAATTATTTGTGTTACACAATAATCAATAGTAAATCAAATTTTGATCATTTAAAGCTATGCCATTATTTAGAACATTGATTTTAAATGATAGGGGTTTGTTAAAAGTGTCAATAGGACAATCATTCTATTAAAAAAAGAAAAAAAGTTATCAGTAAAATTAAGTTCAACAACATTGGAAGCAAATGGGTTAACTGTAAACATTCAGTACACCTCAGGCCAAAAAAAAAAGGTTTGTGGGCTTGGCAGACCTTACATTCAGCATACAATTGCACAAGGTTCAGTCATTCAGTTTCTCACAGACTGTCAGCTTCAAACCCAGACCCTCTCGGTACAAGGTAAGCAAAAAGGCTTGCATGATAACATTTTCTTGAAAATGGATGGGAAAACCGAATGGAAATATTTGAAAATTGTCCTGTAAAATAAGGGAAAGGTTGATCCCTGAGTGATTATTTTATTTCATCCACAGCTGGTATGCGAACCATAGTACTGTTGGTGTCGTGGGTAGTGGGGACATCACTGGTGTTGCCAGACCCTGACACAGCTGGAGAAAAGGTGACTGAAGAGCCTATTCCATGTTCTGAGGGGTGCAGCTGTCTACATGATGACTACAGTTTGGAGCTCAACATGTATTGCAGTGCCCGTAACTTGACGGAAATCCCTGCCGACATGCCGCCTTCCACTCACTCTCTCTGGCTGGACAGCAACTTTTTCACTTCACTCCAGGCATCATCTTTCAAGGATCTAACAAATCTAGACTTTCTAAATCTGCAGAGTGGTCAATTGGTCACACTTGACTCTCAGGCTTTTAAAGGACTTGGGTCAGTAGCACACATTCATCTTGAGCGAAATCGCCTGAGGGTGTTACCGGGTACGATCTTCCAGAACACGCCCAACCTTGCCTCACTTAGTCTACATAATAACCAACTGACACGTATCGAGGATAGACTGTTTTCTGGGCTCTCACACATGTGGCTTTTGAATCTGGGCTGGAACTCTATAGCAGTCTTACCTGAGACAGCTTTCCAGGATCTGCATGGTTTAAGAGAGCTCATTCTTGCTGGAAACAGACTTGCTTACTTGCAGCCACAACTTTTTCAAAACCTGGCTGAGCTTAAAGAGTTAGATCTCACTGGAAATTATCTCAAAGTGATCAAGACTAATGTGTTTGTTAAACTCACTAAACTTCAAAAGCTTTACCTTGCCCAGAATCAGATTGTGACAGTGGTTCCAAGAGCCTTTGTAGGCATGAGGTCACTGAGATGGCTGGATCTTACAAACAACAAAGTGGCCACTCTCCATGAGGACACTTTCCTAGGTTTACACAGTCTTCATGTGCTGCGTCTATCCAACAACTCTTTGACTGGAATAAGACCCAGGACTTTCCGTGATCTGCAATACTTAGAAGAGCTGCGACTCAGCTACAACAAAATCAGAGGTCTAGGGGACAGGATCTTTGAAGGCCTTGGTCATTTGGAGGTATTAGAGCTTGAGCACAACCAAGTTCAAGAGGCCCACTTGAGTAGTTTTACGGGCCTCTCTCACGTAGCCGTCATCAATCTGTCTGGAAGTTGCTTCCAAAGTCTACCGGACCAGGTGTTCAAAGGCCTGCCAAAGCTTCACAGCCTTCATCTGGATAGAGGCTGCTTAAGTAGCATCACAACCCAAGCGTTCACAGGACTTTCTGGTCTACGGCGACTTTTTTTGCAACACAACAACATCTCAGTGGTGGAACGCCAGAGCTTTGCCAACCTAGTAGGGCTGTTAGGCCTAGACATGAGTTTCAACAATTTGGATGTTCTAACAGCCAACACATTTGCTGGTCTGAAGAACCTGGAGTACTTGCTTTTATCAAACAATGAATGTCGTCAGTTTTTGCAAAATGGCACAAAGCTAGTCCTTCCAAAGCTGCGCTATCTGGATCTGAGGGCAAACTTGTTGACAAGCATATTGCCTGATTTCTCAGACAGTATGGAAAAGGTTTTGCTCTCTGGAAACCCCTGGAAATGTGATTGTGGAGCTCTTCCACTCAGAAACTACAGTTTAAGGAATCCACTGATCATTCCTCGCCAAGTGGAAACCCATGCAGAAGGTGAAGAGCCGGACACTACAATCACGATATACAACAACATTACATGTACCATCCCACCGCGTCTGGCTGGTCAAGACCTGAGAGATATTGACAATATCGTCTTCCAGTCGTGCTAAGCAGACTTGCATTGACAGAGTCACAGAAAAAAAGTTGTTAAAAGGTGCCACCACAAGACCATGATAAGAAATGTTTTCATAATTGACACTTTAAGATCTTTAATTTCAAAATGAAAACTGGTCTCATATTTTTGCTATATAGGAATATTGAAATTTAAATAAAAGCATTAAGAAAACTTATTTTTCAACAGCTTTAAGTTGATATCTGTCAATGTTGAATGTCTAATTGTGAAAATTCTACTACTTACGGTAAATTATGCCTTTGTAGATATCTGAATTGTAAGAATAACAAATTGAATATTTTTTTATTTTAATCTTAAGATGATATAATCTGTTTCTATGTACACTATGTTTAGTAAGCATTAGGACATCAGCATCAAATTTACATTTTGATAGCACTTCTGAAACTCTGGTCTGGAAGATTTTCAAGAAAGATTGTCATAAATGACCAGAAAAAAGGAGGGTGGAAAAGAACCTTCTTTATGAGAATCTAACATCCTGTAGCCCTGATTCCTTTTTTGCCTGTGTCAGTTAACAGTAGACCGCTCGGTGCCTCCATTGTGTTCAACTAACAAAAGTCTTCCTCTTAAAATCAGAGCAGCGTCGATCAGATGCGGTCATACTCAGGAAACAGGCCTCAGTTCAAGCAGTTCATACCTTAACATTTTACCAACATTTAAATAGTTTGGCAAAAAAGAACCAGCAAAAATGTATGAAAACACCTGTGATAATTATCTTTCAAATGTAACTGAGGTAGGGGTTTATAATAATTCTGAGCTAAAGGTCAAATGACCCTGTCTTATGTTGCTCAGCTACTTGACAACGGAAAGATATAGTCAATACTTGTTCTATCACACCACATGCAAAACTAGCAAAACAAAACAGTTGCACTTAAACATTTATGATTAAACTAAGCTGTCAAAGAAATTGCTATTTGGTTTATTGTCTTTTTAACTTATCTGGGTGTTTAGTCACTGGAAAAATGTCAACAAGCAATGAAAAAAGGCAACACCTATGGCAAGCACTTTGGTTTCTTTCCAATAGTTTCTTCTGTGAGGACACAACTAAAAGTAAGTACAAAACATAAAGTTTCAAAACCCGTTTGACGACTGTTAGGTTATTAGCCTTCATTCAAAAAGAAAACAAATGGCCTGAACTGAATTTAATTCCGTACCTTTATGTGACATGATTAGCATTCAATTCACCCGGTGTGTCCAAAATGAGCAGGGGAGCGACACACACGCAGCTCGATGCTAGTTTGTAACGTTTTCCAACACAAAATAGGTCCTGTCACATCAGAGACAGCGGCAAACTTTTATGATAAATAACTGTAAATAAAGTTACGTAAGATGGATGTCCAAGTAGATGTGTTGACCGCAGTGGCTGTGGGGACGCCGACAGTAACTCGCCGTTTGGTTTCTCAGATTTCCTACGGGCCGTAAAGGCAACTAATGTGAACCCCGTTGTCAAGGGCAACGAGGCTGCACGAATGTCAGCGTTTCATATGTATGCCGTTGCAACCCAGTGTTTGGAATCTAATATCTAAACTTTAGATATTGACACAAAATACCCATAATATGTGAACTGTAATTTACAGGACAATCGATTACCTGTAGTATAAACAATTCTAATTTGATGCTGTGGGGAGACTCACGTCAGGAGCTACAGCATTTGTTGTTTTTTTGTTTTGTTGTTTTCCCACTGGTGTTGAGAGTTGCAAATAATAGATATAGACTTAAAGAGTCAAGCCAGCTGAGATACTCTCTACTGAAAAAAATAAAAATAAAAAAAAAAAATAAAAAAGAAGCTGCACCTTGAAGTCTTGAAGTCCCCCAATATATTGATTTTAAGTCACACTTACAGAAACTTGACAAGTGGGATTTGGATGATGGATGGTGAACTGCCTTATGTTGTTGCTATAGTGACTAAGGAAAAAGTCCCATGTATTTTTTTTTTTTTTGAACAAATATGTAAGAAATGTTTGTTTACTTATAAGATGGTTTTGTAGTTGTTCATTCCTGTATAACAATGTTGAATAAGTAGTTTCTCAAATATTTTAGTTTCAGAAAGTATTGCCATGTGTTCTCACTATTTGTGATATTTTGCCCCTCATTTTTTTCAAAATAAAATTATCTAGCGCCTCCCAAAATCTGATTTGCAATCTGTGACCACACGTTGATACACAGTGATACACAGTGGAGGAAGAGAGGTACAGATAATATCCTATATTGGAGATTATACAGTTTTATTTTCTGTGCTCCCATGGATACCACTGGGAATATTCTGTTGCTTCTGTCAAACCTATAGATGGTGATAAATATCCCAAAAAGAAGATCCAAGAGAAGGTACAAATGGAAATGTTGAAAGAAAACCCAGGAGGACCTGTACAATAAACATTGTCTCTTGAGAACACCGAATGTAAAAAACAAAAAAACGAAACAGAAAGCATGAAGTTGAATAATAAAAGGTCTCCATAGAGAACATTTAAAAAATAGGAGAAGAAGCATCTATTTTCTTATTTTGTTTGGCACGTTTAAAAATAAACATCCTGTATCAACCATGGTGTGTGCATGATTTGGGCCCGACAGCAGACACAGAGAACTTCAACAAATCCTGATTGAACACAAGAATGACATATAACTGACTTAAACATGTACATTATATTACTTTATATTACAGTCATTTTGCAGACGCTTTTATCCAAAGCATCTTACAAAAAAATGTAATCTTTATAATGTCACTAGTACTACAAAAGTCAAACTTCTTACCCTTCATTGTTTCAGGGCAAATATTTTATTTACAGGAATCTTGATGACAGATAACTTCTGGAGGCAAAACACACTCGCACACACATACACCAGTTTGTATGGTCAGTAAACTAAACTATGAATTCCTGCCAAAGTGTGTCATCAGAGGTTGTTTGTACTTAAGACACTAATGTCTCACCTTGTCTGACCTTGGCTGGACTCCTTCAGATTCAAATGAGAACTTCAACAGCTGAGGATTAAGGATATGCTGGTCTGGATTGTTTTGGCAGTGGCTTGCAATTCACCTAAAGACACTTTCTAATTGCCAATGATGAGGGCTCAGATGTTGTACTTTCTCTTGTTGGTTCTGCAAAAGGGGAACGTGCATACCCATAAAGCTTTCCTTAGCCACATCTGGAGATTCCACTCCTTGCCAGAACCTACCTGACCAGAAAATATTGCAGGAACGATCTACCGTTGTATCAGCCATCCCATTGCCTTATATTTCCACTTTTTTTTTTAAATTTCTGCCACTTACCACAATATTGAGGTTTGTAACTGAGATTACACTTATTTCCCAGAAGTCGGATGATTTGACATTCTGTTGATTAATTTCTGCTCCCCTTGCTTTATTTTAGGTCACAAAAAGTTCACAAAAGGTTTTTTCTGGCAAAAATTTGGAAACCCAGGAGGGTCTTTTTGTGGGACCACACAAGAATTGCGCATGGAAGTAAGGAGTCAAAAGCCTTGTTTGAAGCTTTGTTTTGATCTTATAGATGTTACAGTACTGGTTTCATGTTAACTTTCTTTTTGTTGTGTCGCTTGCCTCGGGAAGAACGCAGTGTTTTGTTTGGATCCACCATAACATGCAATACCTCCAGCTCATCCTGGACTTGGGACTCTGTGTGTGTGGTCCGCGGTTCCTCTGTAGGAGAGGATGAGTAATGGTAATTTTCCTGCAGGCTCATTAGTCAGTCTGGTGAACATGATGCCCCGGCTGTAACACTGGCCCAGAATCAGAATAATCATATTACATTTCTGTGTTGAATAAAAATAATCTATAAAAAAAGTCTCCATCTGTTTCCTACTGCAGGTGCTGTATCTATAACCCCTAAAAAACCCACTCAGAACAACCAGTCTGTGCCTGCTTTCACTGTCTGTGGGTCCACAGGCCACAGGAGATTGCAGGATTTAACAAATGGCCTTCTGGCAAAAGTTCCAACTTCCTTCCTCTGCATTAACTCCATTCCTCTCCGAGGGTTTGCTGAACAACCCAAGCTTAGGATGTTTGGTCAACAGCAACATAGTTTTAATGGTAACAAAGTTTTGCATTCAACTGTTACATCTTTCATTTTTTTGACAAGAATCTGACAAGAATAAAGGATGATAAAAATGGAAATTATGTCCAAGGTGACATCATTAGTTCACTGCAAAGTCACCCGCTGCTTGGTGCGTTTCAACTAAATGGACCGGAGATGTCAGAAAGAAAGGGAAAACTGGCTGGTGCCCATTGGTCATTTTTATCTTCACTGTCACTAGGGAAATTTTGTTTTCAGTCAAGTTTGCCCGAGTTGATCTGCTAACTCAACCCCTCCCTCCTCTCACCCTGCAGACAACATCGTCCTTGTGGTGCCATCTGTTGTCACCATGCTGCCGTGGCCCAGTGCTGCCTTTATTGCAAACCAAAGGTTTTAGTGTAAAGGGGTGGCAGGGCCAACCCTGAGACAACTATTGCAAGGATGTATTTTTTTAAGCTAACTATAAAATTCCTATTTCATACATTAACAAGTCAATCTATTTTTGCTTGTTTCATATTGAAATTCAATAATGATTCTTTGAGACGTTATCAAAGTACTGCTGCCATGATTGTTATCATAGTGCTTATTTTATGTCGCAGGTGTCTAGAAGTCACCAGATTACTGTCTATATGGGATTGGTTCTTCCTTTTCATCACAACCAGAGTTGTGCTCACCCTGAAGCACGGTCATTGTGCCGTAGCAATAATCTGCACGTAGGTCTCCTGTGGATACCTGCCTCGTTCGTTTGACTAAATTACAGGCACAGCGCTCAGACTGTGAGGCCACAGACATGCAAACAGGCAGAGGTCTTTGATGCTCTAATTAGAGACAGCAGATGTTTACCAAGTCGTATTTGCAGATGATAGCGTACGCGATCTTAAAATTTGCTTTTGAAGGTATCCAAATGTCAATTTTGATATGAAGTCGGCACTGCTTTAAAAATCCAAAAATAGTTAATATTTACAATCCAAAAAAATAAACCCAAAGAATTCTTCCATTTTCACAGCTCAGATACTGGCCTATCTTCTAATTATGTGAAAAATGCATACAAAACATGTATAACAGTCAGTCAGCCCTGAATAGTGATTTTAAGTCACAAATGCCTCTGTGATCATATATCATTTTGTTTTGTTTTTTTTGGTAGGCTGCATGTATTCAATCAAGAATCCCAGACAGTATATTCACATTAAAAATTCTGCTAAAATGCCTTTCATATATTTTCTTTTCAGAGAGATTCATGTGGAGAAATGCCAAATCCCTCTGAAATGATTTGATGCTGGCAAGGGAGTGCATTAAAGGGGCAGTTTATGATTTTGGCTGTGTGGCGAGGACAACAGCCAAGTTCTGAGCCTCCTACCCGGAATTCTAACTGAAGGGGCAAAGTGTTTGAGGATCCCACATGTAATTCTCAGAGAACAGCCGGTCCGGGGTTTTGGAACTGTGGGCAGCAGTAAATAAACAAACACACTGTCAAATATTCACCAAACTAACACATTTATTAGTGTATGACAAGGCCCTATTTTATGGACCCGGGGTGTAGAGTCTGCAGGTTAAATTTTTAAACAAAAAATTTCCATACAACAACATAGACATAATTAGTGCTATAATTTAATAATAATCTAGTTCCTCTTACCAATAAGATTTTTCTGCATAGAATTAGAATTATCTTTTCTCTCTAAATGTGCTGGAGTTGCGTGATTTGAGCTAGAAGTGGGTGCCTGTGTCCTCATGCCTGCAAACCCATGAAGTCTTTATGAGGTGGACAGTCCATGGTCCTCTCCTGCTCTATGCCCGACTCTTGTATCGATGCTCTTAAATTATGAGCTCCACCTTCCCAATTATATTATCCTGATTACCTTAGCACCAAGTTTTCCACCCTTGACATGACTATCAGGCAAACCTCTGAGAACAATCCAAGCACTGCACGTACCATGCAGTGTGCCAGCATACCTCTTGAAGGATTGTCGAATTTGATGAATCGGAGTCCGTAGCGAAGAACAAATATCTGGTTCAAAGCTGGAGTAGAAACATCACATCATGTCCTTCTGTCTGCTTCAGGCCAAAGCAGATGCACACTGTGGAATTCTTTCCTTAATGTTGCGCAACAGGAGTGAGTCAAAGGAAGGAAAGAAATGCAATATGAAACATATCTTAATTTCTAATTTGATATCATTTCAAACATGGCAAAAGATTATTATGATTTGAAAGAAATATAATTATCTTGGGTTACACTCAATTTACTGCATTTTTGAAGATAATATGCAGAATTTTTTTGTTATACTGTTTCGCATCCTTGGGCACAATTTATGTTTTACATCCAAATATATGAATGTAAAGTAGATATATAAATTTTTCATGAACGCATTTTAAAGACAGATCAGTTTTATTATGTAGGAGGCACAGCTCAGTGCATAGAAGCAAAGAAAATCAGGAATGTGATGTGATTAAAAGTCTTGCCTCTTTCCACAATAAATCTGTGCTGGGACACCTTTTCACATTTTGATTCTGAAGATTTGTCTAACAGTTGTACTTCACCCTGTGTGGGATATAAACAGAGCAGCACACTGGCCTCCGCTGCGGAGGAAAGTCTGTCTGCTGGTTGCAACAGGGCCGGAGAGAGGTTTGGACAATAAATGTGGAAAAGAATCCACTGTATTAATTTGTAATTTATTTAATGAAAGTCCGTTAAATTACTCATCAAATGGGACACTGTAAGGAATTCTAGCGATCGATGTTAAAATAGAGCAAAGTTCCCCATTAATGTTCCAAATTAAACAGGAAAAAAAACAACTACTGTATGTTTGTTGTATTTTGCGGTATCAAGAGATCTGGTGCACAGAACCCTCTGAAAATAACTTCTTTGCATAAAACCCCTTCAGCACATTTAATTCAGTGAGTCCCCTCTCACAGAGCTGTGCTGGGGTTAGGCTGCCATCTGGTGGCCAAAAGGAAGGACCCCCCTGTCTACTGAAAGTAGGCAAAACATTATCAAAACATCCCATTCTAGAATTGATTAAAAGGCGGGGTAGTTAAATCTTAACTATTTAGACACAACACAAAGACAAGGCATATAATTGCCATTGATATAAATTGGCTTATATTTCAGAAGTCAGAAGTTCAGCAAGCTGCTCAGCGGAGGGTGCATATGTATATTTTTGGATGCTTTGAATGCTGCTTCATCTCATCAACCATTACCTTTAAGCTGTCAGCAGCGTTTTTTAACTCCGAGCCGAGCGACTGATGTGCCACCGGCATGATGATTTGGAGTTTAAATATCTGCATTCGCTCACACAAGTTTCCCCAAGGATTAAGTAAAAAAAAATATTGAAATTGTGCCACAGTGTGGCTGAAAAAGAAAATCTGTCTATGTCTTTGCGCACATTACCAGAAAACATTGCTCGGTATGAGTCTTAAATATAATAAGTATTCACACAATTCAGATGGAAAAATTATTTTAATTCTCAAGATGATAAAAAATAATTTGTGAACTCTGTAAACCATTACATGACTGTAGTGTAACAATTTAACAAATGTTAAGAAACTAGTAATACACTACAGAAAAGATGCAGTACACAGTTCTCAATGTAGAAAAAAGAAAAAAAGGTCTAGTATTCTAAGACTTGCACCTATTTTGTGTTCACAACACAAAGAAATATCAATATACCAACAGAATAATTCCTATGATTATCAGAGGATTTCCTACATATCCATACAGCCTGTCACAAAATAGGGAACAAGATTTTTATATCTATAAATAATGTAAAAATCCACTGACAAGTAAATTAATCCATGAAATGCAGTTTCCTCAGATTTAACACATTCTCCATAAAGTCACTGTATTACCCTGAGAAAAATACATTTCTTTCCTTATTATCCTCATTATGCTGACAAACAGAAACTGGAAAACTTGCATTTGTTTTTAGTTCTAATAAATTTTATTGAATAGCAGTTCACAACTAGATGCTACATCGAAAATGAATTAACTGTGCTCAATAATATTCCAGTGACCTATTCATTGAATATCTAATTTTGAACAATACATTCAATATTTCAGGGCTTCAATGTTAAAATAACATTTCTACTATACCTTTCTACAGTTTATGGAACAACTGGTTCCACATTCAAATTATTTACCTCTGACAACAATTGTTGTACTAGTATTTTTTTTTTACTTAATTCAAACAGCTCCAAACATCATACTCATATACATGTACAAGATTGCATAAATCTTCAGGCTCCATTTTCATAATATTAAAACAAAGACAACACAACAACTAACAATAATGCAAATAGATTAAACTATTCCAATGCAGAGCAGAATGATACATCTAGTACAGTTCATTTACAAGATTCTTCCTATTTGGTGCTTTTCCTCGCAAACAATTGAGTTTTTGGTGCCAAATGACTAATTCAAATCAAAACTGTGTGTTCATTGGTTCGGTATTGCTGCGTTTTATTGAATGGCATGGCAAATACAGACAGATATAGATCAATTGGAAGCAAATCATAATCTTTCCTTCCTCCCTGTAGCGACGTAGGTCTTGGTTTATTAATTATGCCTTTGTCCTCTCAGTTCATGTGGCCTGCATAAAGTGGATCATTTAGCAATCACATTGTGGTCCATGAAATCAATGTAAGGCACTGGACTTCTGATTCTAAATTGACGTGTTCTATTTTGTCATCTGAGATATTGTCTCTTGATACCAATTATGTAATCACTAAAGGCACAAATATTGATGCAGTTGGTCCGATAACACACAAATTTAACAAATCTGAAGAAATGCAGGCTGTGCTTAGAAAGTTTACCTTCATTTTTTTTTTTTTGTTTGTTGAAATTCAAAAACAATAAATAAAAAAGTAATACCTCGAACTTATGCATTTAGACCACTAAGGAAAGACAGTGGGCCAACAACAACTGAACTATCAACAGGTATTTATGTCTGTATATGCCATTGGTGTCTGCCACACTCATCTGTCCTGTTGTTAGGAAAGCAACAAAAAAAGCAGATTTGGACTGCAACTTTAAGAACAAAGAAAAAAAACAGTCAGAAAAAAAGCACCTTGGCGTCTCTTCAGACCCATCATAACACACGATGCATAACCGCCCATTTCCGAAATGATTGAGAAAATGCAATTAATCAAAGAAAGTAATCAATAAACAAAAAGTGAACTTCAAAACATTACTGTAGTGAAGTTAATATGGCCACTTCAGAAGCACAAACGTTATTCACCTTGACATTCCTTCACAGCTGACAACATTTTAAACAGACACTGAATCTTCGCTTAAGGAAAGCCTGTGCTATTCATTAATGTACAAATCTGCTGTTAACGTTATTGTTTACTTATTTAACACAAAGTCAAATGTACAAATACACATTTTGTTAGGATCTGACCCATGCATTGTTGATCATTTTTATATGAACTCACTATAGCCGACTTCACGTGAAAAAAAAAAAAGATGCCATTAAGTACTGCCTACGAATATAGTCTATTTAAGGTACTAGGTGATTTTTTTTTTCAAATCCATTTCTATTTCTTACTGAAATAAAACAAGTGATGAAATGCGATACAAAAGAAAATGACGATACAGGTCTTTGGTAAAACTGTAAAACACGGGCTTAAGTCCATTACTGTTCTAAGTAAAAGCCGTTGGCATAGTCCTGTTACGTATAAGAGGATTTGCATTCTACTCAATGGAATATTACAGCAAAAGTCCACCCTTTAGACAGATTTCCAACCGTTCACAATACTGGACACATAACTTTCATCGGGTCTCGGTTTCACTATGGAAACTACTAGCGTGTAAGTCCAGCATCTTTGCAAAAACATTGAATTCTGCGAAAGGTTAAATCTTTCCTTCAGAATAAGCATTTGGAAACCTACTAGAATACAACTTTGGTTGGTTTTTTTTGTTGTAGAATTTCACACGAGACATCATTAATTTAGCTGGCTTTACAGGCAGAAACAACACAACAGACCCAAAAGACCCTGTTAAATTAGATACGCCACATTGATATCAAATAATGCGAGGGTGAAAAAACAAAATGAATTTACATTTCCTCAATTGTCAAAAAAAAGTGGATAATCTACAGCAGTACAGGTCTGTGACATCATTCTAGGGAGATTTACAAAAGTACTGAAAATGGATTTACAAATGAGTAATTCAACTGAATAGGGTTTAGTAAAGTTAGATGCAGAAGACAGGTTATATCATAGCTTCTGAAATCTGAACTGTGAATACATAACAACATTCAAACATCTAAATGTATAACAAGAAACTACATTAATACCTTTTTGAATAGCAGCGAAGCTTGCAGAGGTTATTTAGCCTTTACTACACTAGAAATAAGTCAATACAAATATTCTGGCAGTGTGACACAGTGGGAACATTATTTAAATTTTTTTGAATCTATTTTGTAGCTGGTTAGTATATCGCACAACATGCAATACCAGAAGTGTTAAGACTGCCTTATATGCCATTATATAATCATGAAAATACAAAAGACTGTTTACAAGGGTAGACATAGCTTTCTGTTCCTTAAAACCTTTTCCAAGGGCCATTCGGGGGCAGCTCCTGTGGTCGCCAAAAAAAAAAGCATACGACAGTACTGAGTCTGAGAAAATAGCCCTACGCCCTATTTACTTCGGTAAACATTTTCTATAACAAATATAGTGCAATGATAATTTAGCAATTTATGGTCCCATCTAGAGTGAAATGAAGCATAAATGATGATTCCACAGGAAATATCTATCTTGGAATAAACAAGTTGCTCACACAGTGACATGAGGGGACAAGAGGGGGTACTTTTTACCCCTTGTACTTTCTGCTCCCTTTGTGTGTTGTAACAGAGAAAAATAAAAATAACATATTGTATGTCATATAGTTATAAAGAGACAGTAAATCAACATACTGAGTTTCTCCCATTAAATCTACGCAGCATCCTTCCTGTTCCAGGCTCCTTGTCTGGTAACACGTTTGTGTTTTTCCAAATCAGATGGACATGTCTGGGGTTTAGTTGTTTTTTTTCTATTTTTGCACATAATAAAAACAGTATTTTGGTTCAGCACTTTCCTCTACACTCACTCATATATGAACATGAGCAGAGATAGAAGCAGAGAAGCACAGCTGAAGAGGGGACATATTTAGTTAAGAGTTTCCCTCTTTGTGAGAAAAAAAAGTATTATGTGTACACTTCAATCAAGACTATACTTTTACGTACAGGATGAATATGAGAACACAGAGCTCATTGCATGGCACGATAACATTCTGTTTCACTATAAAAGACAGATTTGTTTCTCTGGCCGTTTTTACTGCCCCCTTAGCCACTTCATCCTAGAGCTAAGCTATGTCCACTTCCTTCCCAGTCTGTGAAAATACCACAGCCATTTCTGGATATTTTCCTCTGAGTTGCTTAATTGTGATTTATGTGAATGTAAACAATGCATTTTCCCATATTCATAAGTAGCAAAAGATGTACCTGGCGATACATGACTTTCTATTGAATTTAAAGCGAGAATAAAAAGATTCTTTAACACAGTAGAAGGTCATTTCAGGAACCTAAGCACAAACCCTACGCAAACTCCAACTCACAAACGAAGTACAATTCTTCATTCACTGCAGGATCATAACAGTAAAAGAAATTAGATTTACCGAGCCATTTAAAAAGCATTTTTATACGTTGCTATACAAATTCATATGTCGTATATTTGCATACTCTCGAGACATTAAATTGAAAAAACCTAATTTCAAAGACTGAAGCTGCACCAAACGAGCACCGAGACCAAGGAATGAGAGGGAAGGTTGGTTTCTAAGGTTGACGTCAGGACACAGCCGCTGACCGTGTTTCCAATTAACTTTCACAGAAAACTTCATGGGATTGGGCCAAAAACTCTGCATATACAGCCACTTTATTAGTTACACTTGTGCATTCCACTGCGATTCAATAAAGCTCAGCCAGAAACTTTGCCTTAATGAGTAAAATTATCAGCTTCGATTGATGCAATTGGGAGCATGTATTTACAATTAAGGTGGTTGAACTGGGCCACTGCATCAGGGGGTTTGGATTATTTGTCCACCCCAAGAAAATGCAAGAGGGTCCTCGATGATATAATCACCTTACACTCTTAGTGTAACTCAACTACCGCCTCAATGCGAACCGTGGACAATCATTACCGGTTATACTCCCCCAACCAAAACTGAAGAATGATACACTTTCGTAAAAGTAGAATTCATGGCAGAGCTGCCGTATTGGATTCCATCATGTTGCACAGGAGAACTTAATGAAGGGGGGCGGTAAGAATTAAACAGGACATATTTTGCCAAAACCTGCACACAAGCTTCAACAACTTGTGTTTGCTCTGACAATTCAACATGTAACCTTTGAACTAAAGGCAAGGCACTTTAGAGTTAGAGGCCGATATGTTCTAGACAAAGTCAAGAGGCTAGATTCCTACAAAAATCATTTCAGGCTTTTAGCAAATACGATACATGCTTTTCTATTGACTAGGTTATATAAATCTCTAAAAAACAAAATTAATTGATTGAATGACAGCCTTAACATGTAGCATGTGCCTTACTGATATTACAGCTGCTGGTTATGCCTAAAATGCACTTTAAATTTGCACTTATTTGATTGAAAATTTATAAATCTAACTATGAAAGTTTAACTATTAGATACTATTAAATCTATATGCAGAACCATGCCATTTTTTAACATCAGGAAACATGAAATATTCAATTTCTGGTTCACAGTACACAGAAAAGCTTCAGACATTAGCTTATATATATAAAAAAAGGTTTAACTAAAAAAAATAATAAAAAATAAAAATAAAAAGACACAAAAGAATACCTGGAAAGCAGCTTAAAGAAAATTTCTACATACCCTTTAATAGTCCCAGATCAACAAAGTGCTTTAATAAGAAATCAAAGTTCTTCAGAAAGTTGGTCAAAATAATGATGTTTGACTGGTTTGCTGTAAAAATAATGGAGAAATTTAAGAAAATTTGGGTTTTACGGAAAGTTACACTGGAAAAGTTCTGCGCGCACGGCAGCAGATCTGCAGATACAGGCCGTTTTTTTTTGTTTTTTTTACTAATACCTCACTGGGTGTAAAATGTTATACAAAACTGCATATTCCATTTAAAATGCTGGACAATACTTTGGTCAATTTTTTTCGTAATCAGTGATTCAGTCCCCAAAGTTTTAATTGGAGAATGCAGTGGGGTATTTATTCCGCTGAGCAAGGAGCTTGATGTCCGAATGCACCTTGTTCTGTGACTGTTGTGGGATTCTACAGTTGAGGGACGCTGCTCCACACCCAACATCGCGGTGTAATCTACCTGCATCGTGTATCCGTTATATTAATTTCTGTCTCAATTTTCTCCCAAATGCCACAGAGAGAAATGTGATCCCGTTCATTTCAGTTTTTGCTTTTTTTTTTTTTTTTTTTTGCCCATTTTAGGTTTAACATCACCAGGAGTTAGTTTGTGATCGATTGCATGGCAGTGTGTTTCCCAGATCTGCACAGTGGTTATTCCCGCCCGTGACGTCGAAACCTGGAACGCCTCTAAAACCGTGGGAAACAGTCAACAATGGCTTTTGTGTGCATCTCTGTTATTAGTGCTACTGTTTTCAAAACTTGTCCACTTAAAGATGATATCCTCATTACCGATACATTTCCACTTTCAGGCTGAAACAGAACTACCTGAAAGGAAAATGGCTTTAAGATTTTTAAAACTATCACAAAACCATTATTTTTAGTTATGCTATAACAATAAAGATACTTTTTATTATTCAAATACAATAATCTCTTACATGTCTACTAAAAATCTTGTATTGGCTATACGCATCTCCACAGCTTTTTGGAAACTGTTTGACTCCACATGTATTACATTGGCTTTGTGCATTCAGTACAGATGATATCTCAGATTACACAAATTCTACCGTACTAATTCCTACATGCAGTGTGTAATATTTCCAATTCATTAAGAACAAAAAAAGTGAGCAGAAATCACACACCATGTTATTTTTCATATAAATTTAAAATATACTTGTCGTTTAACTATGTGCAGTTTGTTTGGGGGAAACACACCGGTGGCTTCAGTGCTGAGTCAAATTACACATACATTTATTTGCCATTTGGCATGACTTGCACTTTTGGGTGTCTGAATCAAGAAGATCTGAGAAATTCTAACTGTTGGTCACAACAACATCCCAAGTTAATTCAATATTCTAATAATTAGTTTTCATGGAGAAATTCCCCCTCCCCCTGAAGGAGGTAATGTCCACATAAAATGAGCAAAATATAATGATTAAATCTCCTGTACACAATCTAATGCATAATACTTATGTATTTCATCAGTCAAACATCATTTCATTCTAAATTAATTCAATCGCTGTATGAAACATAGACTGCTTTTTAGAAAATGTAATATCTATTAGTAGTTTTGCAAAGGGCTAATTCTTTAAATAGTACCTCGAGTAATGTACATCACCACTTTAGTATTTTTGTTCGACAGTAGGGACATTCTGTTTTACTAGGCGCACAGCTCTCACATAGTACATAATGTTGGCAAGGCTGCAGAACAATGCAACGATCATGCTTTTGGCAAACTATACATTTCTTTGACTGAAGCTGATATATTACCTGTTGGGGGAGAAAAGAATCAGTATGAGCTTCACCTTCCAAAAACACACATCATGCACATGTTTTAAATAAGCATGCTCGACCACACACTCAAGAAATAAATCAAAACCCAGTAAACTATGGAGAGGCTACAGTTGGCATGCGGTGTGTAATCTATTCTTTCTTACCCCATCTATTAGGTCTAGGTCATTACGCAGCTGACTCTGAATGGAGTGAAGCTTTGACAAGGGGAGTTGGTCCAGCTCTCCGTAGCTACGAAGCAGAGGTGTTCCCTGGGTGCGACAAAGCACATCAAAGTCCCCTTGTAGCTCTTTCAGCTTGCGTTCAGTTTCCTCCCATTTCTGCTCTGCCAGCTGCCGCTCTGCTTCAGCTGTTTTCGCTTGTTCCTTTGCTTCGTGAGCATCTTTCTGACAGGCTTCACAGGCCTAGAAAGATAGGAATTGTCAGCATTTGTGACTATTATAGCAAACGTGACACATAAAACATCTTGTGCTGAAGTTTGATTCCAGAAAAAAAAACCCACTTGTTTGACCTGATGCCAGGCCTCCTCCCACTGTTTAATCTTTCTCTTGGCCTCATCGAGTTCTCTAAAAAGGCGTGCCAAATCAGCACTGCTGGCTGTGGAAGTTAGGCTGCTGAAAACTGGAGATGGACTCGGTGAAAAGCTGCCACTGACAAAATCCCAAATGTTGCTGGTGGCTCCATTCAAACCTAAGCGGGCAGCAGGGCAGAATCACAGGCCTTAGTGGAAAACTCAAAACGACACCGACTGGGAACCCCTTTGTACAGTCAATCATTTTATCATCACATTATTCAAATGCCTATGAATTCATGATCATGCCATCTTGGTATCTAAAAAATACACACACATGCACGCACACACACAGCTTGGCTGTTTGTCACGCAGGAGGGACTCCTCCATTGTTGCTCTTTCTGAGGTTTATCCGTTTTGCATCCCAGTATTTTTTTTTTCCCCCTCAAGTAAATCGAGAGCCTAGATGTTGCAGCTGTCAAAAGCTGTATTAAAAAAATGGGAGTGAAACTTGAGACTTGTGATTCTGACGTCTTTGTATTCATAAGCATGACATGATCCATAACAGATCCTAAACTGGTGGAACAGCACTGAGAAATTGGGAAATGTCTCTTTGAGTTTCATTTCAGAAAAAGAAGATTTTGTCCAGAATCAAAAGCCTGGATCAAATCGGTCTTTTAACTCCTGCAGAAACTCAGTACTTAAATGTGACTGGGGCGGGAGTGTAGAAAACATTTTGATTATATTTTTGGTGACAAGTCATAAATTTAAATCCTAATCAAATACTTTTCGTCTCACTTGGGACTTTAAAAGCAAAGGACGAGGTGAGTCATGCGCAACTTACCCAAAGAAGTCTGAGAGGAGGAAGTGGGTGTTCCAAGGAGGCCGTGCTCCTGTTTGGCCAACATGTTTGAAGGTTGATTTTGTTGTGATACTGTCCCTGACAGCAGGGACTGTGACAAGGACTGAGAGAGGGAGCTGAGCGGGGAGGTGGACAGTGACGAGGAGGAATTAAAAGAGGACGATCGCGCCAGAGAGCCGGGAATGTTAACCGGAGCAGATCCACCGAGCACCCTTTGACCTATAGAATGGATATGTTGGCATGAGTTGAAACAATTTACAATCAAATCGGAGATATCGAACCAAAACAAAGCACTGACAAGAAGTACTCACTCGCCAATCCTAAATTGTTGTCCTGCTCCTCTAACTCTTTATCGAGAGATGCAACATTAATGTCACTAAAGTTAAGATCCAGAGCAGATCCTGAAGGAGGTAGTGAAAAACATCAACATTCAACAGGTTTGATTATGATAATGAACGTACAGGACACGGTGAGGGGTTAACTCAAGTCTCCCAGTCACGTACCAATGACAGACTCCACTGTGTTGCTCCCTGGATAGAAGGGAGTGGCCTTTGCATTCATGGTGGATAATGTTGTGGGTGAGGAGCTATCAGAGCCAATACTAGAGGCCAAGCTGGATGCTATACTGGAGGTAAAACTGGATGCCAAAGGGTTCACCACAGAAAATACAGTAGTTTGTGTCTACAAAAAAAGAAAAGAATTTTTTTTTTCGTTACCAACATGAATAATTACATCTTACGGTTAGTTGCCAAAGCATCGGTTTATCCTGTAACGTAGCAAAATCTAATGGTTGCAGAACAAATATTTTACACCGTCAATGTTCGTGACAAACAGCTTTCAAATGCCAACCTTTTCCCTGCATTACTTAAAATAATGATTGACTGTAGGAACAACAATGAAACGCTTTTTTTAGGAGAACTTCAACACAAACCTGTTTTTCTTGGTCCATTAATTTTTGATCCATGTGTCCTTTATTCTTAATCTAAATATGATGGGACAAGACAGAAACATGAAGTTCAATGACAAAAGCTAGGCAATGTTTACTCAATACAATCTAAATAATCAATCAACTTGATCTATGCTATACTCTGATCATTTTAGGCTTATGATTGATAATTTCCCAGTTTTAGAGGTCAACAAAGTAAATTCCACTATACTACTTCAGTCATCAACTCCACTGAATCACAACTGATATCCTTAATTTCATGCTGTGAGAGGAAACTGTACAGGATTCCGGCAAATTTGCGTGATGGCTGTGTCCCTTTGGGGGATTTTTAGACCTTGGCGTTCTGAGCGTGTTTTGAAAATACCAGCCTAAAATCACTACTCCTTCAAGATAAAAAAAAGAAAATTGAAAACAATTCCAGTAACAAACGATAAGTGACACTCTCAAGCTTGATTGATAATCGTTCCTGGTCCTGTACAGTGAAAATATCCCAGTCTGATCCCTTCATTTTAGAAGTCAGAAAAAAACCTCATGAAATGACATTACAAAATTTTAAAACCTTGTAAAATCCTTTGTATTTTAGAAGTCAAGGATAAACACAAATATCTTGCCACAACCACTCACACCTCTACTGAATGTGAATCCAAGATGTGCTGTCATGTTAGGTCATGTTAGGAAGGCATACATGCTATGTTGGAAGGCTGAGCAATGTGGACAAAGCTAAAAGGCAAAAACTTTATCTTGCAATTTAGGGAAGCCCATTTTTTGGGAATATATATATATATATATGAATATAAATGGCAAAAATACCTTCTTCTGAAAATCACATGTGAGATACACAATCCAAATAAAGAGTGCAAAAATAGGACTATTGTGAACTTTAACAATGTTTTCACTCATTAATACTTATAATATGATCAATTGAAACCTGAAAATTGTCAGTTTTCAGGCTATTTATTTTACACCTTAGGGTACATTTTTTGGTTTCTAAATTCCAGTCACACAATCAGCATTTTCAAATGATCTTGAAAACAATATGGTGACTTTCTTATTGGAATAGCTAATCAGCACATGTGTCACAGTTAGAGGTTACTTGCTTTGATGTGTTTTATAGGGTTAGGGAACAAATCTTTCTTTTGCAAAACTCTGATGCCCCAACACACAGTGAACAAAACCACAATGTGATGTAAGAAAATCAGACAAAATATAAATACACAAATAAAACAGGAATTCATAAAAAATGAAAGAGAAAAATAATGGAACATAGTGATTGATAAAGAAAAGAAAGGTTAAAAGTGGTAATGACACTGTGAAGCCCTCAGTTGTCTATAGCTACAGAAAGCAGTCTGTATACCTGATCCTCACGTTCAAAGCCCGGAGCTTTGGGATAGTTAGACGTCAGAGATGAGACACTGGATGTGGTGGACTCTGAACATAAACTAGCATTAGTTAAGGATTTGGGCCTGCTGATGGATCCCATTGGGGATAACAAACTGTTGCTTCCTGAGCTTGGCGTTACAGTTGAGCTATTAGAACATGAAACCTGAGAAAGAGAAGTGCACATTATCTCAATAAAATCCCATTATAAACATAAAGTCATTACTCTAAATTGCCTGTGAAAGTGATGGCTGGAACATACAAATCAGTAACGGTGATTAAATCAAGTCTGTGAAGATAAATGAAATTTTATCATTTGATATTTTCAAATGACGTGGGCACGAAATTTTTAAAAACAGAAGTAAAAATGACAAAAATAATGAGAAATCAATGGATGATAAAACATGGTAAACACGGTTGGTTTGCATCAGCTGATGTTAATCATTTGGTTGTGAGTGCATGGCCAATCTGGAAAAGTGTGAAAAACCTTGTCTGCATTTGAGAAAGTCGCTATCAACAGAGCATTGTAACAACAGACTGAACGTACACTGCCAACTTGGCCGTTGCTACTGGTTGCACTGCTGGTGGAGTTGCCTCCATTGCTCCACTCGCTGACAGGACACTCTGAATACTGCTGAGAGCCAAGCTGCGACTGCGAACCCGACTGGATCGCTGTTAGCAATGAGCTCATGGTCTCTTCCGTAGAGGGAATTCCTGAAATTTTTCAAGAAAACATTCAGCCGCAGACAATGTGTGATGCAGAGAGTTCAAGGTCCAGCTAAATTCAATTATCAGCTTAGCACAACAATATTGAGAGATTGCAAATATAAACTTACTTTCTACATGAGCAAAAGCACAAAATGGTCCTCTGGGACAGTATCCAGTTTGACGCATATCATTGCATTTGGTTGATTTGTAGATCTTAGAAACAAAAGGAATGAATCGAAAAACAATCAAGACACAAAATTGGTATATTTGAAACAACAAAACACAATTTTAACAAAAATTCTAAAAAAAAAAAAAAAAAAAAAGGGTACCTCACATCAGAAAAAATGTAGTATGCTCGTTTTGAGAAAGAAAACTATACAATTACATTAACTAGTTGTGTATAATGTCCTATAAATGTGTTTATATTGAAAGGTTAAAAAAGACACACAAAGCTTTTGTGGGTGTGATGAGAGGGGGAAAAAAGAACAGTCACTTACCTCCGGGTGAAACTGCTGTTCAGTGCGAGAGTGACAATATTGACAACTGTCTCCACTGTCACATTTGGAGGGCTCGCCCCATTCATCGCCGTGTTTCACATTCGGGCAAGGAGTTGACCTGCAGTGTTGTATACAGAGACCCAGCCCTTAACATGCAGATATTATTCAATAGACTGCTTACAAAATTGAACTGGGCTATGTCTCACCTATATTTGAACTTGCGTGGATTTCGTCTTCGATCTCTACTGTTATGGTAGTGAGGACAGGCATATCCCTGTCTGCAAAGTCTTGGAGGTTTAGTGCACTGATCAGTTTTGTAGTTGGCTAAAACAAAGTTGGTATCTGGGGAAAAAAGGCACAAAGTTTTGCAATGTGAATTTTCATCTTGCGAAAAAGTTTAAGACACCACCCCTGTAATGAACATCGATTTGGCTGGAAGTGCATGGGCACATTAACATCAGTTAATGGGAATTGTTCACCTTGCCATCGGGGGTCCTCTGTCAGAGTTTTCTCAATCATAGCTTGGCTGGCTAGAACACCGGGCTGCAGGTCTGGAATACCTTCCCCAGATCCTAACTGACCATTCTGGAGGGCCTCTTGTGCCTGGATCTCTCTGTGTACAAGAAAAATTTACGGTATTAAGAGGAACACCATATTGTGCTTGAGTATGACTGGTAGGGCCAGAGCTCCATTATTAAACAAACACTTAGATTCTTGTACTGGGTGCTTAGAAAGCAAAGCAGGAAAAAGAAACATAGTATCATTCCTATGGCATATTTTTCATCCATTTGAAGGCCCAAAAACATCTACGACAAAAATGTTTCAAATAGGTGAATCCTCAACAAGAGATTCGCCAATAAAATCATACCATTTCCAAAATTTAACACTTGTTTTAAAACTTGGAAACTCCATAGTTTAAAACGTGTATGTGAGAGATTTGGAGCGGTTGGGATGTTTATTTTACTGATTGTGATGGCAGCAGGATGCTGATACCATAGGCAACAATTCATTGTGCTAAGACAATTAGCAGGATCGTGACAAACAGGCCGAGCTCCACAAAAAGCCTGTGTGTTCCTTTAATACATTAGGAAACTAAGCTCCAAGTAGGAATGGAGACATACCGCTGGTTTAAATCTGTCAAACCAATCAGAATGAAGTGATATGTTACCAGCTTATTTCCTCTTCTCAATGCTAGCATAATTATTTGGCAGCTTGAAAATAGCATCAACTTCATGCTTTAGTTGAGAATAGAAATAAATCATGCTCAGAGAGCTTTGAAAGCACATGGGCTTAAATTGTAGCAGCGCAGAGTGTCATTTATGGACACTACCTCCCAACAGGGCATCAATTCTGTCACACAGGAGATATATCCAATGTCACACATATTCATGCCTTCTAAGCTCCTCATACAGACAGGTTCAGCAGGTTTTTGCTTTAGCTAGAACAATCTAAATGAAAACGATTGCGGTGCAATTTTTTTTTATTTATTTTGGAGGGCGAGAGACTGTTGTCACAGCTAACTTGATCAGTTCGGTTTCCATTTTATCCGATTGTATATTTGAACAAGTTCAAAGATTATTCAACAGACATCTCTTCTGTGCAGAGCTTGAGCCAGCCTGCAAACACTAAGAGTTTTTTATGCAAGACTCTGCAAGAGATAACATAGTAACCAGTTAATGCCAAAAGCCTGAGTGAGAAAACATTTGTGTGCTCATGAGTACTGATGGATATGATAAAGACCGGGACTGATGAGAATAATTAGTTTATACTAGAAGTAATTAATCAGGTAGTATTTATTCTGTGTGTCCTCAGAAGGGTAAATCAAGAGGCAATCCTAGCTGGCATTGGCATGAACCACACCCATGATGGGTCAATCCATCATAGAAACAGAAAACCATTCACATCTACACCTTATGGCTATGAAGAGGCTCCATTTCACCTATAATGCTGACATGGGATCTGAAAAAAGGAGGCGTGAGTGCCTGGACAAAACACAGGTTGGCACATTGACATATAGAATCTCCTTACTGTGAAGCCAGACTGCTTAACAGTGCATACCCCGGGTTTAAATACAATCTTTAATGACTTGCTTCAGAGATACAAACAAGTCAAAAGATAATTTAGTTATAGGATAGTGACTTCTTGCATTGATTATATCTACTATCAGAAGTGCATTTTGAATAAACATGAGATGGACTCATGTTTATTAGAAATGGTCTATGAATTCAATAAATGTTCATTGGATTCGAAGTAAGATGACAAACCCTTATCAACCCAACCTGGATCCGAACCAAACAGAATTCGGCAATCGAGTTAACCTTTACAATACAAGTATTCTGTTTATGTTTCATCTCAGCTGGCTGATACATTGACTGTATTATTTGGATGATGAATGAAAGGTTTGGCAGAGAAAAGAGAGGCCACTATTTGCTTTGTATGTCACCTGATATCATAGACTGGAGGTCGGAGATCATGTGGGCCATGAGCAAATGCACAGTGGAGACCATTCTTCACACAATGCCCTCGAGCGTCTGTCTCATGGATACAAGTGCCAGTCTTGTAATAGCGTAGATGATACTTGCGCTCTGTGTCACCCGTGGTCCGATGTAAATATGGACAGCTAGAGAAGGAAGAAGGACAACTCAATTATCACAGTAAACATGTAGCAAGGCATTAAAATCATGAGCAAACGCAGAGACCTGCGAGCTAGACTTTCCTTATATGTGGCATCAAACATTCATTGAAATAATGATGTGGTTACACTCTATGGCTTGAAAACAATTGTGAAAACAATCTCTCTAATATTATACTGTTTTTTACAAGTATAACAATGAAAAGACCTGAAATTTTGTTAAAAATGTATACAACTTATTGAAAACACATGCTTTATAAAATGTATGCTTTCATAAAAAGGTGAAATTTTTGTGTTTGAATAGATATTTTAATTGGGATAAAAAATTCTAATATGAATCCAGCAATGCCTTGAGAAATGTAGTCCCAATAAGCCACCTGAATAAACCAAATTTTCCTTTCTTGAGTAGCAACAGTTGCTATAGCAACAAGTAAGGTCATACAAGAATAGCTGGCATCGGCAGCGGCAGAACTGAGAGCATTGCAGTTTTTCATTATCTGTTGATATAATTTCTCTTTTCTTCATATTTCGATCCAGAGCGCAATTATTAAATGTTATACAGCCCAAGAGAGCGACGTATCAAAAACAACAGCATCATTATAAGCTGAATACCATCATTCATTTTAAGAATGTACAGATCCTCTATTTGTTTTTTACAGTGAACACAGAAATAGATTTTCTATAACCCAAATCAGTCAGCAAGCTGTGTACATTTCTTTTAAAATGACCACTATATAAATGTACATTAAGACAAAAAGGAGTGTCAAGTGCAACTACGGTTGTAAAAAAATGAATCAGTATAAGCAAATTCATTATGAAAAATATTCACATTACAGGAGTTAAAATAATGCCATGACTGTAATTATAACAGGATTGTGTTGCAAAAGAGACAACTCTAAAAAAAAGAATGCATACGTGCACACAAGCTCAAGTTTCCCCAAGCTGTGGGTGTTCCATACAGATACCAACAAAAAAAATAACCAAATAAAAGAGAGCCATGTAAAGGAAATCAATTCAACTAAATTTGGGTTTTGCCACAAGCACAATATCAAAATTTGTATATTATGATCTATTTCGGCAATTCTTCAGCTGCTATTGAAAGAAAAAGAAAAAACTAAAACCTGGACAACCATATTTTTTGGATTAAATAGATTTCATTATCATTACTATCATCATCACCATTTAGAATGAAGGGAAACTTTCTTAAGTCACTTGGGCAAGTATCAGCGTTGAGGTGGAACAGGTATTGATAGATGCCTGGATACACCAGGTCAATTAACAATAATTGTGCTGCCGTCCACCAGCGCCAGGGGACCACTTGGGGTTCAGTGTCTTGCTCAACAACTCTCAATGTCGGGTTCAAAAGACGATCGCTCTTCCTCCTTCAAATTGTACAAGTATGCAGCACACGGACCATAAAACACCAATCTTAAACGCGGTAGTTCATTCAGGATTAAGATGTTGATCAATCAGTCACAGATGTCTTTTAAGTTCCAAAACCATCAGCACAAACCACAGGAAAATCAATAGTGGTCAACCACTATAATTTAGTAGGTCACAAAAAACTTGTGAGAAGTAATCCTCACTTCTATTAACCCCTAAATTCCCAAACAGGCAAAACTTCAAGCTTCTTTTTCACAATAATTTTTCTAGATTCACAGCACCCAGACAAAGACAGGTCGTTATAAAACAACAACACATCCCAGTATCACGATGGAAAACGATTTCCACCACTTGGAAAATGTAATAAAGTGCATTCAATATTTGATGATCGGCATTGGATTCAGAGCCTGCTTTTGTTATGCACAGCCATCGCATCACTTTTGCATGATGCTGAGCGATGGAAACCTTAGAATCAGACTTACTCATCTCCATCCGGACAGATACCCGTTGTCTCGTCGTATTTCGTGCAATACACGTCCGGGCTGTAGTTAAAGGTTCCGTCTCTTCTTCTGATGGGTCTCCTTCTCCGTTGATTGAGAAAATGCCAATGAAAGCACGTAAAGGGTCTGTGCTGCGTACACTTGTGCTGGAGGAACAGCGGGCACTGCTCGGTCCTGAACTCCTTCAAGTATCTGCAACAGCGGAAGGGGGGCGATAAGGAATGATTCGGGAACGGCGTGTTTGGATTAAGAAACGCTAATCTACTGCGAGGGTAAAGGAATCTGCAAATAAACTTCGGTTAATGTGATGTGTCGTGTTATGCAGCTTAAGGTGTAGCCTGCTGTATTTTGGGTCACTAGCGTTGGCTTCCCATTCAGAAAACACATTACGTATGAATTTCGACGCAACGCCGAGAGGGATTCCTTAAGCGTACGTCTATAAAAGCACGTAGCGAGAAGGAACACAAAATAAGGCCGAGCTATTTACAAGCAGACTGGTTAGCCAGTTCCTGGCTAAGCAATTAGCGGACAAAGTTGACGGTAAAATTGGCGGCGGATCGATCAACTCACACGATCAACTCTGTGTAACAATTTTAGACTGTTCCGTTAGCAATTGGCGTGACAACGGCGAGATTTAAGACGTCCCAGTTGTCTACATTGGGACTGATGTCGTTGGGGAGTCACAAAGCCAGGAAAAGCCCCATGTTTTTAACGCACACGCAAGAGTTGGAGAACACGAAAAATGCAAAAGCGCATAGGTGCAGGTGCAAACAGCGTATCGGCGGTAAAAGGCGTCGGTGTTTGTTCGCAGCAGCTTTACTCACGTATAGTGGGTTGGTTTCTCGGTTTGAGGAGACGCATTAGCCGCCGTTTTCGAAACCGACGGCATTTTCAGTCAAAACAATGAACTGCGCATGCGCTCGGATCTGTTGCTCGAGTAGATGCACGTCCGCCTGGTCTGCAACGCGCGCGCTGCAAAGAGTGACGCAGGGGGCGCTGCAGACACGTGACACGCGTTTCTGCTGCTCACTAACGACTCCTTCGTGTGCCTTCGTGTTTGCTCGGCGTTTCAATTAAAATATAATACAAATTACATGTATTCTGCCTTTTGACGAGACCAGAAAACAATAAGGAAAACCACGGCGCTGCAGCGGATGGCAGTGTCGAGCCAGTGACTGCTAACAGTTTTATAGATGATCTCTAAATGTAATGTAAGTTTACTTCTTCTCCCATTTGCATTGAAGCAGGTATCTGATGTTAAGTGCTCTGCAAAATTTGAGTTTTAACGGAAGTTGCACGGATTTCAGAAATGTCTCTTTGCAGAATGACAACAATACACAGACAATTAAGAATCGACCACAGCGTATGATTCACAGCAATGCACACAGCAATGCACAATGCTATTTAGTTCCCTTAACATCTTTACTGAAAAATCAAACAGGTTTGCCTTTATCAATGAATGCAATGCAAAAATGCAATGGAAAGTCAAGATGCAATTAAAATGAAAATAAAATAGGAATCCAAAGGAACATTGCGAAATTTGGTTTGCTTCTAGGTCCAATTTTAAAATGATTCCCTCCAAAAATTGTAAAAGGTGACCAAAAATTTTACAATAAAGGGAAGAACCTTATTTTGGTTAAGGGACAGGTGACCAAAAATTTTTGGTCACCTGTCCCTTAACCAAAATAAAGTTCTTCCCTTCATAAAAATTACCTTTACTGTCGAATCGGTAACCACTTGGCATGCTATGATTTCAAGATAAAATGCATTTATGAAAGGGATTAAAAAAATGCAAAATAAATTTTGAAATCAAATAAAACATTTGAATGTAAACCACATTTTTTTTTAAAAACAAATAAAAAAAATCACTTTCCCCTGACTCATGTTTCATCTTTTCAAGTCCTAATCTGTTTGTTTGTGATGATTCTCAGCCATCTTGGTCGTGGTACATGTTTTTTTTTTTTTCTTTTATTGTGACGATTGGAGTTGCTTAATTTGAAAATAGAATTCAAAGAGACAAGCAGTCAGGGCATGGTGGTATCCAGTTCGGTGTTTCGGTTGTGTTGCCATCATCTGACCGTGATCTCCAACTCTAAGCAAATGTGTATCAGCCTGGGATGAGAATCATCGCTTCCAAATCCAAGACCTTTGTCCTCAGCTGGAAAAAGAATACCCTCTCAGGGTCGGGGATGAGATCCTGCCCTAAGTGGAGGAGTTCAAGCATCTCTGGATCTTGTTTAGGAGCAAGGGAATAATGGAGCTGGTGATTGACACGTGCATCGGCATGGCATCAGCAGGGATTCAGAATGCATTGATCTGTCGTGGTAAAAAAGGAGCTGAGCCTTACTGGTCGATCTAAGTTCCTACCCTCGCCAATGGTCATGAGCTGTGTACTGACCCAAAGAGCGAGATGAAGGATAAAAGCGTCTGGAATGAGTTTATGATCCATTCATAGCATCACTTCTGCTGTTTATTGAATCCTCTCCATCATCTACAACTAAACTAACATGCATTCCCTTGTTCCTATATTTTCCTCCAAAATGAGTTTTGTTCCCTCAATATATAAAATAATTTCAAGAAGGAGTCTGACGACCTCTTTTTGTGCTAGACCTTCACTTCTTCACAGACCATCTTTTTTTATCTAGGAAGTCGCTCAACAGAAATCTTTTTTTTTCCTCCTGTGAGGGATTTTAATTTACAAATGCAATTATACTTTTAATCCATTATTCAGCTGCTTCAGTGCACTGAGTGCAGTGCCTCGTAATTATGCATAAGCACTGTACTACCTATTTGTAATTACTTTGACAAGTCCCACGCCGCCTCAGAATAGTCGAACACACTCCGGTACCTTTCTTACATAGATATATACTTTATCTTTTGCACTTAAATCATGCTCATTCAATCTCAACATACTTGCTTATTTTGGGGACATGCTCATCTGTTGAAGGGTTAATGTTATTTAGGAAATTTAAAGGCCAATAGAGGCCAGTTTGGTAAAAGCACATTCGGTCTTTACATGAACATTGTTGACCTGTGTGTGGGGCTTTCATCCAATTCATCCGTGAAATGTACAGCTAATAAATATCATATGTCATTTGTATTGTGACAAGAGGATATTATCAGCCCAATAACATTTTTAGATTAATTGCTTTTGAATTCCTGAAATGTAAGTCATGCATGGTTTCACTCAAACATAATTTTTCCTTAAAATTATACTTTAGCAATTCAAATATGTGTTGATCTAATGCTATCTATTAACATTTATCATGTTTATTTATGATTGTAATTTGTTTTAATGTTAGACTATATATTTTAATAATAATACAATTGAATATACAACCAGCATTCCAGAAATGTTTCAATCTATCTATTATTGCAAGATCACATTAAACATTTCTAAGAGACTGATCAATTGGTGTAAATTTGTACTTTAAAGCAAAATCATTTGCACACAAGGATAAAATAAGCGTGAGAAAAGAGGATTTTTTTAATGAACTGCAGAATTGCTTTTTTAAAATAATAATGCAGATGTATTACCATTTTCCTACGTTAATTAATGTGATATTTACTTTTAGAAAATGCTAGTCTCATCATTTTGCTTTGTGACCATTGTTCCCCTGAGACAAACCCAAAGCTTGCAAAAATAACAAAAACATAATGAACACAGTCAGTTATCTGATGAATCTCCGCTTACATACTTGCTGAAGGCGCATCATTCTGTAAGCAATAGGAAAACCTTCTTTTTTCTCCCTCTGTGACGTCAGTCACCCCAAACCTTTAACCTTCCTCAGTAGTCTCAGCTGTACACACAATCCCCTGTCAGCCTCTTCTCACAGCATCTTCAATATGCGTGTTTGTATGCCTGACAGAGGATGTGCTTTTGTGTAATGTAAAGAGGATGCTTTGCTTCTCCAGCAGGGTCCAACTTGAACGGGCTCCTCTCTGGCATCTCGGTGTGGTTTGTTGAGATCACATTGTTTGCAATAACTACAAAATTTCTCACCTGTCCTCTGGCCCAGGTGAACATCTGTTGCCAAGAGAGTGCAGCAATTACAGTTTTCACAAATTTTCTGCAAAGTAAACATGAAACACTTAAATCTACCAATATTAAGAGTCTCAATTTTCAAAAGGGGAATCTATGGGAGGTTGCGCACCTCAAGTACTGTCTTATGCATGGAAGAAAAAAAATTAACCACTATGAAGTGGAAATTCCGTCCAAGACCGTTTCGTGTCTCCTCACAGCCTCTAATAAACAATTGCTCAAATAATCCTTAGGCTTTCCCAGGCTACTGAAAATGTTACAGCTGCAAAAACAGCTTGTGGTTTGGAAACAAACATTATCTCAGGCTGCTGCAAGCACAAACACAACTCAGGAGCACCACGCATTCACCATTTTATTATGGTGTAAGAACACTATGTGTTCTTCCATACATTTTGTTTTGGTTATTCTACCTTATTTTCTGGGTGCCCAATGCTTCCAAATTGTGCATCATCCAAAAGTTAAGATTTTAAACTCTACCGGGAATTGATTCATGTTATCGTAATGAAGCGTTGCATAATATTTCACCAGATATATTTAACAATTATTGGATAAAAATAATCTTAAATTCAGTAAATGTATACATTAAGAGAAATTTTATTTAACATTTTTTTGGGTAGCAGGGCTTTTATCAAATTATTAAGCCTATGGATAGCTTTTTGATATTTTGCCAATGGGATGTATATTTGTATATATATGAGTGGACCTAAAAACAGATTATGTCACTCCCACTTTGGTAGGCAGCTTTGAAAATAAACCTCTTCTAAAACCTACGTTTAGATTGATAAATCATTCAT
The DNA here is from genome assembly GCF_037954325.1 of Fistularia commersonii. Lineage (NCBI taxonomy): Eukaryota > Metazoa > Chordata > Actinopteri > Syngnathiformes > Fistulariidae > Fistularia > Fistularia commersonii. The sequence continues at coordinate 5,586,021 of NC_141311.1, forward strand.
TATAAATGTGGTGACACCATTAAATCACACAGTGTCACTCACATGTCACTGGCAGACTGAAATCTATTTGATAGTTTAATTTCAGAGGCAGAAAGACCAAGCTACCGCTTTCATCCCTCCCATGTGATCTGAGCAGAATTTTCAGGAGTGCTCGCTCGATTACTAATTTGGTTGCTGACAGTTTTCAATGGAAAGCAAAGTGACTGAAATCCATGTGTTGAGCAGACTTTCTTACGCTGTTGATGTTACAACAACAATTATTTTGGTTTTCTAATTGAGCAGCAGCTCCTGGACGACTTAAAACCTCGTGGAAAAACAAAATTCTTCTGTATGGATTCTTTCCCATCATGGTTTGTGGTCAGTTCATTACGACTGGTAAAATTTCATTTGCTTTTCACGCTAAGCAAACTTCTATGCATCTATTTAAATTCTGTAAAGCCTCTGCTGGACATGGTGCTTTATCTTGGTCATTGATATGTGAAGGTGCTATACCAAAAATCGCAATAAAAAGATATAACAGGTGTAAATGAATGATTATTGTATTTCGCTGGAATGAAACAGTTAAACATAGGCTTTTTCAGGAGTTCACCGCTGATGTTAAAATGATTCGTGTACAATCTTAATTTAAGAACATCCCAACGTTATATATTTCTTGGCAGATCCACAACTATGACAATTTATTGCAGCTTTCAGGGAATCTGTGTTCACGATTCTCAAGGTGTAATGTGCCGAGGTGAAGTCTGCATATATTAACCTCTAATCAGGGTGTCCTTGTTTAAAGGCATTCAATCAGTTTGCAAGAGACGTCGTGTTCCAAAGGCCAAGCGATCCTTGCCTGGTATTGAAATATGTGTAACTAACTGAATTATGGAACAGTTCCTTTGATTCGGAATTTGGCGTGATTTGATCTTAAACACTGTCGCATCAATGATATAAAAAAAAGTCATCAAAAACCTTCAGGTAAAGTGTGATTGGCTTAATTTGTCACAATATGTTTTTTGTTGAAGTGTTGGGCCTGATTGTGATGTGTGGGAAGGGTAGGTGCGGGCAAAAGATTGAAGGTGCTCTTTTTGGCACCATTGAATAATGTGTTTACCCAGTCACATCCTCGCAGGGCAAAAACAACACCTGCCTCTTTGCCTTAACAACACACAAGCGGAAACAGGTATCTGGGGTAATAAGTCAGACATTTGTGTTCATTTTGAATATTTGTGAATGTGAAAATTAAAGCTGTAAGGCCCTTTTTATAGACGGACCAAAAAGGAACTCATTCTGTTTTGGGGCACTTTTTTCCATCTTCAGAGGAGTTCTAAACTCAAACAGATGCAAATACATCTACAGCTTAATGGAAAAGTGTAACAATTGTTTTTTTTTTTTTTATTCTAAAATAAAAAGAACCTGAAAATATTTGCATTGTCCAGGTAATGATAAGCCATACATAATGCTTCATTCAACAGAAGAACCATTTAGCTGGAAAGCCAGAAGCCAAAAACCAGAATGGTACAGCAAATTAGACAAAGCTCTTCATGGCTCTGTTTTGTTAGCCAAGAATGACTTTTATTTTTTTTAAACTTATTTTACTTTCTTGTATTGTTTCATAGCCGAGAGCAGTCCATCTTTGACAACTCCAGGTTATGTTGAAGTAGATGTGTAGAACACTTTTTGATAGATGCTGTTGTTTATGATACACTAGGTTGTTACATGCAATTAATTAAGTTTAGGCTGCGTGAAATCAACATTTTACACCTTATACAGTCTGTGTAAATACTACCAGTATTTTTCAATTTCTAACAGAGACGGAATAAACTGGATATTCAGTTTAGCTTTTCTTTAGCTGTTATCCTGGAACCTAATGTTGCCTGTGAAATCCTGATGAGATTCACCTCATACATAAGTGCCTCTTATGTATGAATGCCATCGATGTAGTTGCCATAATTTTGCATATTATTTGCATTTAGTTTACTGTTGTTGACAATAACTGAATAGGCATAAATACACAGGAATCCAACATCTGAAACAAGAAAATACAATAAAGTCAAAGGAAAAGAGACTTGATGACCAGATGACAAAGCCCCCTCCACATGGCACATAGAGCCACTGATTGATTGATTGATTGATTGATTGATTGATTGATTGACTGATTGATTGATTGATTGATTGTTTGATTGTTTGATTGATTGGTTGATTGATTGATTGATTAAGAAAATGATTTTCTATGGCTTTCATAGACACCTGATTGCAACACAATTAAATGTGTTTTTTGAGAGTGAGAGCCCAGTTTGTTTGACTATCTAACAGCATCTTGAAAACATTACATGCGGGAACATATTCAGAGGAATTAATATTTCATTCCACCTGCAGGATTTTCCAGTGTGATAAACCCCTGTTTTCCTCCCCCAATCAATCATCTTTAGTTCTTAAAATCTGAACCTGGTACAAAGATATACACTGCAAGTTATTTTGTCATTAGAGTGTACATTTCTGGTGCTTTTTTTTTACACTTGTTTTGGAAACGAGTAGGTAATTAACGTAATTAGGTAATTTAGGTAATTCACAAGTACAATAATGAGGTGAGGCTTGTTGAAAAAAAGCAGAGGTAATATTTCACACTTGGGGATAAATCACTTCTGTACTAAGACTAGTGACCAGTAGTTTGATGAGACTCTCGGTCCCTCCTCCAAACAATCAGACCTCTGACACTTCACTCCTGACGGGGAGGTGTAAATCCAGCCCGTGATGGCAAAAACGATTGACTACTGACCAGCTGGCTTTCTGCTTAATGAAGAGGCGCAGCTTATCCCTGAAGGTTTCTCCTAGAAAGCTGTAGATGATGGGATTGAGGCAGCTGTTTGAGAAAGCGGCCAGGTTAACAACGTGGCCTGCAAGTGGATAGTCATGCCACAGGGTGGTAGCAGTCCTCTGTGATGGGTCAGCTGTCCCTTGCAGCAGCTGGATGCTGATGAAGACGTTCTCTGGCAGCCAGCAGATGAAGAACACCAGAACCACTACCACAATCATGCGCAGGGCCTTCTGTCGCCGCGGCCACAGTCCACGGTGCTTTTGGGCCCTCATGAGGATGCGCCCGATCAACGAGTAGCATAGACCAATCACGGAAAAGGGCACCAAAAAACCGATGGTTACCTCCAGCCACTGAATCTCAAAGACATTGGCAAAACAGAAGTGCAGTTCCCCCCTGTGTTGGGTCTGCACAATGGTGAAAGGCAGAAGGGTGGCCAGGATGGAAGCCATCCAAATGAGGCCACAGCTGAGCTTGGCATATTGCATAGTCCTCAGTGGGCTGCAGCTCATTGAGGTTGCTAAGGCAATGTAACGGTCAAAACTCATCCATGTGAGGAAGAAGATGCTGCTGTACATGTTGACTTGCAGGAAAAGGGACATGAAGGTACAGAGAACAGCATAGTCATAATACTTTTCATTCAGATTGAAGACCTCTATCAGGGAGTCTGCCACCAGGATGAGGTCTGCCACGGCTAGGTTAACAAAGTAAAGATCAGGGATGGTCATCTTCTCTCTGTGGTTCAAGTTCACCACCAGGATTAGGATGTTGCCAATAATTCCGATGGGAAACAGGAGGATGGTATAGAGGCATGACAGGAACAGACCAATGATGTAAGATCGGTATTTGTCTGAGTTTTCTGTCAGATCTGTTGTGTTGTACTCAAAGGAAGTGTTCAGTTGTTCTGTGCTGTTAACAAATATCCAAACCAGTGAATTTGTCTGCACTTCCATACTGACTGTAGTCGGACCGTCTTGAATCAATGGCCACACGTAAGTCACCTGTACCCGCTACATCGTGAAACGTTAATCCAAAGAAATGTCTCTCTAAAGGCTGAATTATCTATGCTTTGTTGACATGTTGATGATACTGAGCCAAGCGGAGTCCAATGTTTATGGTTGGCTTGACCCCATGTTGACATCAAGGTTTGTCTACCAATAGATTCCAGACACAAAATAGAAGGACCTCCATGACTTTAAATTGTCTTTGGCCCTTTTTTAATGCGATGACTCATATTGTACAGGCTCTTGATACCTGAGATTAGAGGGTGGCTTTCTTTCTCCTCTTCACCTGATCTGAGTGCTGCTTTGTCTCTCCAAGTCCATGCGTATGTTTATTCAGTGAGCCTCGGCCAGAGAGGCTATTGCTGTGACACCTGAGCTGCAGAGTGGAGAGTGGGAAAAAAAAATCTGAACATAAACAAGAATAGGACGCGGCGACTTAAAATAACATCAATTTGGTGTAACATTTATTCAAAATACATAAGCAGCGACATTTTCCTTGTAGTTATTGATTAGAAAATCAGAGATGGATACATGTGGCATAAGTTGGCTAGTTTTAAGGTGCCTGAAACCAATGGAGGATGTCATGATTGGCACATTATTATTCAAGCTTCGAGCTTAAACAGATGCATTGAAACCTTCTCTTAAAATCCTTGTCCGTTTATTGCGCGCTCTTGCTGGCTCGTTCTGACTTCTGACTATTAACTGGCGAGATGAAAAAAAAAAAAATCATCATTAACATTTAATGAAGCTCTTTGTTTTGATGGTTCTTGTTGATATACCCAGTCTCAGCTTTGCTGGTGTATCTTTCGATGAATGGAATAGAAAACATTTTCAGCTGTGTTCTTTTTTTAAACTTAATTTGCCGGTGACTACGACTAGACTTTCTGGAACATTTCAGGCCCAAAATATCAGACATTTATGTGCTGATGTTTGACAAATATGACCTTTGTAAAAATTCACAGTCCTGCATCGTCTCCAACAGAACATGGCTGCAATATCAATGACTGTGTAATCCCAGCATAACCTCCACAGCATTAAGATGTAGGATGAGATAAGTAGAATAAGACATATGGACTATTAATCTTGAAATGAATTGCCTGTCATACTCCTCAATAAATCATAATGATATGCATTATTTGTGTCTAGTTTTCTATAAACCTCAGAAGAAATTAAAGCAAAAGAGGAAGAAACAGCCAAATGAGTTTATAACTGACCTCAAATCAAAAAGCCATACGAGTGTTACTGCTGTTCTTTCTGTCTCATGCTCTAAAAACTCAGTGCAACACTTTTATTCTCAATTATATTTCGCTCTTAAGATGTCAAGCCAAGATCAAAAGCAAAAGGAACACCTGTGATTATGTAACACTTCTTACAAATCAAAACTTTGACATGCTATGGAAAAAGAAAAGAAGAGAAAAGTGAGTTGATGACATAATACACAACTCTTACAAGTGGTTTCACTAGCCATAGGGGAATGCCGCCACTCGTAATTCTTATAAAAATTAAATCTAAATCCTCTTCTATAGAAGAATAAATCCATGTCCGTGTTAAAGTTAACAATGCTCAATCCTGATGTAAAATACCCTGTACTGTGGACACAACTGGAAATTAACATGTGAAACACAATTAACAGAGTCTAGAATCTTACTTTTTCAAATATGGGATTTGTTGCTCCTCCATGCTTGTCCTGTGCAGATGTCTGAGAGGCAGAGATTTGTAAATCCCATGTCCCGGCTTCTCTTGTGCACCACCTGCTGTTTGGCCCATCCCTGTCTGGAAGGGAGAGGAGGGTAGGAGAGACAGACAGGCAGGCAAAGAGAAGATCCGCCACGCGTAGTTTGTCACATTGCCTCATCAGAGTCCTTGTGCTTTCCCTCTTCTCTTTCCCTTTCACTTTACAATTACACGTGAGGGCTGAGAATTCTGAAAGAATCAGAAACCAAGCCCAATGATGACAGATTTTAACGCAAAAGACACTTCAATGACAAATAATGATAGGGTAGAGTTTGCCATGAGTTGTTATGGAAACCACGTATGTTTTTTTTTTTTTCGGTATTTGTTCACCTGTCTTGCTCTTAGTCTCAAGAGCTGTGTAATCATGTCAGATAGGGCCTTTCTTATTTTTTTTTCAACTGATATCATGTTTCTTTTGTAAGTTCACAAAATTCTTGTTTATATCATTATTTCCAACAAGCAATTTAAGACACTGATCCTGGTTTGGCTCCCAACATGTTCTTTCTCAATATTACAATTACATTTACACATGGCTTAAAATATTTCTCGGCCTGGGAGCGCTCACTGTCAATAAGAGAGACATAAAACAGACTCATTGCTCCTGGTTATGAAGACGAACATTAACACAAATTAGACGAATTGGAATAATCAATGATACGTGTTTGGTGTTTGTATACAGTATAAACAAACATTTAAACAAACCACAGCAGAAGCTGCACAACGAGAGTGAGAGCAAAAAAAAAAATTTCTGACATTTTCTGCCTTGATTAGACAGTGAATATGAATTAACTGAAAATACTGTAGACATACATGACCAGTTACAAGAGTTCTAAGGAAAAGAACACTGGTGTTTATAACAAAAAAAAACTGTGTTATAATGTGAATTTAATGTGACGAGTCTAACATTGAGGCTTCGTAAAGCAGGATGATCATTCCAGTGGACATCCGGTGTGAGAGGGGTCAGGCTGAAGGCTGGACAATTGCCTGCAGGTATGGACTTCATATGGCAGCCACGGTTTCGATGCCTGGGGTTTCAAAATGACATGATGAGGACACAGCATCTTGCGACATTCGGAAGGAGGACCTGGGATGACGAGAGCCATTTCTCACAGGATGTGATCACAGTAAGGTCACAGGGGGCAGGTCTGTCCATTTCCTGAACACTAATTTGCTCTACTATTGATGTGAAATGTGTTTATTACCTATGCGATCACATTAAATATAAGAAAATTAAACAGATAAAGGCTTTAAAAAAGAGACACAAAATGAGCAACTGCTTAGGTTTGGATTTAGCAGGGACTTTTATGTTTAAATGCTATCTAAAGTCACATTTGAAATTAGATTTACACCTGCACTTGCTATGAAATAGCATTACAAACTGAAATAAAGAATGACACTTAAAATTTCCAACACAAATCAACAAATTTAACATTACCCAGTCCAGCATATAGTAGAAAAAGAAAATTGTATCCTCAATCCGTTCATAAACTTGAATGCATTGACAAGTATATACCAATAACACGTATGTCTGAAACATGGGATTTCATGAATTACTATTGCTATTTTGAACAGGATAGGTGACAAATGCAACTCATATGTTCTGAGAATGCATGCATTTGAAAATCATACATCACCACATGGAGATCCTCCCACAAACAAGTGGAAGATAAGTTGAACATAGAAGGTGCAGAAGCTTTTGTCACTTTGAGGGCAGATGACACCTTTTTTCATGTCCTGGATGAACCAGGAAGAAAAAGCATATGACAGGGTGCCAAGAGAGGAACTCTGGTATTGTATGAGGAAATATGGAGTGGCAGAGAAGTATGTTAGACTGGTGCAGGACATGTATGCTAGCTGTGAGACAGTGGTGCAGTGGTGTAGAGGTAACAGAGAAGTTCAAGTTGGAGGTGAGACTCCATCAGGGATCCGCCCTGAGCCCCTTCTTGTTCGCAATGGTGATGGACAGGCTGACAGATGAGGTTAGACAGGAATCTCCATGGACCATGATATTTGGAGATGACATTGTACTCCGTAGTGAGAGCAGAGAATAGGTTGAGGAAATCTAGAGAGGTGGGGGTATGCGATGGAAAGGAGAGGAATGAAGGATAGTCACAGCAAGACAGAATATATGCATGTGAATAAGAGGAGCTCGGATGGAACGATGAGGCTACAGGGAGTGGAAATCAAGAGGTTGGGGGATTTCAGGTACTTGGAGTCAAGAGTTCAGAGCAGCAGAAAGTGTGGAAAAGAGGTGAAGAGACAGATGCAAGCAGGTTGGAATGGGTGGAGAAAAGTGTCAGGGGTACTAAGTGAAGACTATCAGCCAGAATAAAAGGAAAGGTGTACAAGACAGTTGGGAGACCAGCGATACTGTACGGACTAGAAACAGCTTCAAAGACCAAAACACAGCAGGCAGAACTAGAGGTTGCAGAGATGAAGATGTTGAGGTTCTCTTTGGGAGTTACCTGGATGGATAGGATCAGAAATGAGTCTATCAGAGGAACAGCACATGTTGGATGTTTTGGAGAGAAGGTCAGAGAAGCCAGACTGAGATGGTTGGGTCATGTGCAGAGGAGAGATAGAGAATATATTGGTAGACAGATGCTGGAATTGGAGCTGCCAGACAGGAGGTCTTGAGAAAGACCAAAGAAAAGATTTATGGATGTGGTGAGAGAGGATATGAAGGTAGTTGGTATGAGAGAGGAGGATACAGAGAACAGGGTTGGATGGAAAAAGTTGATTCGCTGTGGCGACCCCTGAAGGGTAAAGCCAAAGGAGAAGAAGAAGAAAAAGAAGAAGAAGAAGAAGATGAACCAGGAAAGCTCTTGAAGGACTTGAAGGCAGTTTGTCTTTGTAATACTTTTGTGAGAGGGTTAAGGCGGGTAAAAGTTTACAAAAATTATCCAGAAAGGGTTTTATTTACGGCAGATACTTCACTCAGCAACCAGGAGTTTAAAGTGTCTGCAGGCAGGGTGGTTTTCTGTGATTTTCTCTCGGCTACCCAAAATCACAGTTATTCTGACTGCATGACTTCACACAAATGGGGGGAAAGTGGTGATTGTGGTAAGTCTTCTGGAAAGGTGCTAGAGACGGTCAAAGTGGGGAGGGAAAAGGACAAGAGGCAGTCACATGTGATTTCCCCCTAGCTACTTAAACAGGGCTATGTGAATGGACCTCAAATAGATGTGCAATGACGCTACTATTATATGTAACATCAACTGAGGGACCAGCATGACACCCCCTTTCTGTATCTTTACACAACACCAAAGCCTAAAATAACATCTGAGTCAGTCAGCAATTGTTATATTTGCCCGGACCGCAATTCAATTACGACGATACGGTTTCATAAACTAACCCTTTCATCTGGAAAATGTTACGTCAAGAAAAAGAAAAAAAAACCTTGACATAGTGCTCAGTGATGAATTATTTAAAGAAATAGTAGCTTTAAATACACGGACAAGAATTAGACACCCATAAATAAAAAAAAACCAACTGTTCATATTGAAGTTTAAGAAAGAGTTTACAATTGGTTGCACTTTGAAATCCCCTCAAGAATTTTATGAACCTTATTTGAATTTTTTATTTGAAAAAAAAAATTCCAAGTGTTGACATTTTGTGAGTGAAATTTGAAACAGTTTAGTATAATAATTTATCCTTTATTAATTCCCATGGGGAAATTCGTTCTCTGCAATGAACCCATCATGGATGAACCATGAGCCGTAGGCTGCCATCGACCAGCACCAGGGAGCAGTTAGGAGCTCAGTGTCTTGCTCAACAACACACACAAGGAGGAACCGGGAATCGAACCACTAATATTCGGTTCCAAAAATGATCGCTCTACCTCCTCCGTCACGCCATGACACCCCGAAGCAGATCTTCAATCCGCCATAAACCACAGCTGAAAAATCAAAAAAAGGCAAATAAATTTCGAGTGGCCTTGAAAGTGCCACAGTGCCTTCTAACACAGATCTTGCACTTTAATTTGGGAAACCTTTTTCTGAATGGCTTGATTTGCTGATTGTTTGTGAGACTGCACTCCCTGTTTATGTCCACTGGGTGGCCCACTGGCATAAACAGTGAAAGACATTAGACAGGAGAGCCACACAACACCATCACTGACGTCACTTTGGGATCTGTCAAAGGAATATCTGCTGGTAAGCGTGTGTATATATATATGTGTATATATATATATATATATATATATATATATATCGATGGCTGGAATGCAAAACCTCCTATCTGAAAAAAACACTTTTTTCAGGAAATGAAAAAAACGTTTCATTTGATTATAGTATGGTCTTTGTTAAAGATATTCAAGAATATTCTATTGTTCACAGACTATATTTCTATGTTATAATTTCAAAATACATGCCATGTATTTTGAAATTATAACACTGACAATGCAGATAAGTGTTTTTTTCCAATATTTTTCTGCTTCATTGTGCACATAGGAGTTTTGTCATGTCAAAAGACTGGGCGGGATTATCTTGCAGATAGACTGAAAATGTGGAGCCATCCCATTTCTCCCTATTCAATGCAAAAACCCCAAATCGAAAAATGTGTGTGTGTGTATGAATGCGTGTATAAGTATGTATGTATGCATGCATGTGTGTGTAAATATATGTATGCATGTATATGTATGTATCAATGTGTGTGTATTGTATTTAAAAACATGTATATACATATATTTATATTCATATTTATTTTGTATGATAATTCATATTGGGGTAATAGGAAGAAGTTTTATTATCAAACTCAGTGAAAGTTGAAAAAAAACATGATAGCAATCATCATAACTGCTACTAATGATGGACTTACCATAGAAGTAAGATCAGCATCATCCATGCTGAGAAATCTGAGGCACAAGACAACATTACCATTGTTATTAATTGGAAGTTGGGCGGTTTAACAGTCTGTGGTCGGGAGGGTGAAAGTAAGAGGTCTAGAAGGGGACGGGTAAAACAGCCTCATCTGCCTCCACTTACCGGTCTGATGTGCTGCCGGCCCCATCCAAATATCTACCACAGCCACAACCACAAATTCTGAATGGAACTCCTCTGCACCGTTTGATATTTAGCTGATGCGAGTATTTTATTGTTAGTGTATTTTTTAAAAATGTTCCTTTCGGTAGAAGAGAGGCACAGAACAAGATTGGCAAGGGGGAAGAAGGATAGATTGTTTTTCAAGCATCTGCCCTGGTTCCACTTGTCTCCCCAGACGTGAAACGAGGTGGTGGGTCAAATATGATGGCTCGGTCCTGATGTCTCTGCCATCTCTGTTCTGAGGGAATCATTACGGGAGAAGATTTCAAAGTATGTGAAGGACGGCACTGACCACATCTGAAGAGTTCAATAGCTGAACACTGCTTTTCAACGACAATCACTCAGGATGCAAGACAACACGCGTCTTTATGATGTTGCACATCATCCTCTGGTCATGCCCGCTACCTCTCTATACTCTGGCTAATGTGTGATCCAAAAAAAAAAAAAAAAAATCAACGCATTCTATCTGATTTGTTGATCATACTGCTACCCGTCTGTGTGAAACCTCTAAAATTGCATCTGGTTCTTGGCCATTACTTTCCACAATTCAGTCCCAATAAGAGAAAGGTGACAGGATATTTTGTGTGAAATCTGGCCAAATAAAACACTTAATGGCGCGTACCAAATGTTCTGGCTGCATAGGTGGTCTGATGTTTGATGCTGTGTGACTGATGTTGACCTTCATACCTTTGGTCTGGCAAAACTTCAGAAGGAGAAAAACAACAAGAAACATTAAAAGGCTGTGCTATGTCAGCGTAACCCCATTCCCAGACAGATGCTTGTTCAGTTAAAAGCTTTTCCTGGTACACTTGACTGAGGACAGACTCAAGAGAGAAAACAATGAAACCTGTAGTTATACATACGTTCTCTTTTTGACATTTGAGCACGACTTTTGATTAAAAAGTTATTGATTTCCAAACAGTTTCCTTTTTTTGCCAATCAATGGTCCTTCACAGAACAAAAAGGAAAAAGTGCCTATCTTAACGTTACCGCCTGCAAGATAGGAAACAACCTGATGTAATTGACATTTGTGCTGTTTAAAGGTGGGCATTTTTTGTCAGGTGTCACATTTGTCATTTCTTTTCTGCCCTTCAACAAGTCTAATAAGTGTTGCCTTTCTAACAGATATTACTCACATATATGTCTGCCAAGGACACGGTCAACAGATAGTTTGATTAACATATTCTGAGAATGAGAAGAAACAGCAGGGTATCCGGTTGCCTGGCAACTACTCCATCCCAGTCTCGCACTTTACATAGATTCGCTATTTAGGGAATAAAGATTCCTCCCGGAGTCATTAATTGAATGTGGTGAAGAAGTTTGTGAGTCACCGTACTCTGCCCCTGCTGGGGTCTCCCAAGAAAAAGGGGCAGGTAGACAATTTGACCGGAGAGGGGAAACCAGGACAACCCCCTGGATTCAGGCCCGGAGGGGAGGCTTAATATGATGGAGAGCTGTCTCACGAGACCCAATTAAGAAGAGCACGAAAAAGGCACCGGGATTGAGTGAGCGGAATTGGAGAGGTGTGTACGGTGGCCTCTGGCATGGCAAATTGACGGCTGGTCTGTGCAAAAATGGCCATTTCAAACACAGTGAGAACATGTATTGTTAATCTGTCTCGAACAAAATGGACTTTGTGGTTACACAGTAGCTGAGCTTGAAAGAAAAGCTCTTGATTCAAGCTGTCCTGGGTTCTAAGCATGCAAGTGTGTTTACAACATCTGGGTAGTCACAGAAATAATTTGGTGCGGATACAAGATCAGGAAGACTTTCTTCGGCGGGGTGACCGCTTAGTCTTAGATCGGGTGGTGACCTCTTGCTAGGAGTCAGCGGTGGTGGCTCAGGCATCTGGTTAAGATGCCCCCTGGGTGCCTGCCATTAAAAGTGTTCTTGACACGTCTAACTGGCAGCAGCCCAGCTGGTCAATCCAAAGCACGCCAGAGATTATGCAGCTTGTCTGCCCAGAGAATGTATCAGACCTGATAATTAATGAAAACAAACAGGATCTTTTTTAAGAGCAAGTGGATGTACTTTAACATCATTGTCTACACGACTCATCCGGTCCACATCTTACCCCCAAGGTAATTTGACTCTTCTTTATTGAATTCCTCAATAAAATAAGAGACTCTGCTAATGATAGATAGTAACCACCTCAAACGAAATACCCTTGCAGCATTAATACGTTTTACAAAGAAGTCTCTCAAAATATGTATATTTTCTCTTCTCACAAATCAAGTGTTTGAAGGGCTTCCTGTTTTGACCTGGAGTATCCAAACAAATAAAACTGGACAGCTGGAAGCTTCGTGCTTGACATCGTAGAGATACTGTGCTTCAGAGTTTGCTCTGACAGAAGACACCAGCTATTGAGGGAAAACAGAAGTTTGTGCAAGATCTGTTTTAAGTTTTGCTCCAAGCGAACGAAACACGTTTATAATCATTTGAACAGGTTTGTGAATATCTTTTGCCACATTATCCAATGATCTGTGCATTCCCTGAATTTGTTTTTTAATTATTTTTGTGGTTTTGCTGGATATTTACTCCATCAGGCCATCTGAGCTGCGACGTGGATGAATATTTGTTGTGTAAATGTTATGTCTTGCCTCCGGGCGAGTTACGCATTTTAAACAACGATGCAAACCCTTTACCACGGCTCATTTGTACCCTGGTAAAGGCTGTGCTTTGGTATAAGAATAACTAGTGTAACCTTAGGAGAATGCCGAGTGACGACAGAACAGATATCGGTGGCTATGGCCCAGGCGAGTGCTAGTGAGTCAGTATACTCTCATCAGCAGTACACCTATGTTACTATCTCGCCTTAGTAACTTTCTTGTCTCTATGATATCTCAACGGGAAAACCAAGCCCAACGGAGGAATCTGTGAGCAGCAGGAGCAGTAAAGACAATGGCAGGATGATTGAATATTCCATATAATGTTGGCAATATTCCAAATATTAAATGGAAAATTAATCACAATGCTGTTTTGAGATATTTGGAGTGGGTCTGTTGGCTAATTTACTCCTTTGATTGCATCAAACCTTACAAATATACATTGTTGTTGGCTTTTTAATGTTATTTTGCCTTTACATCCACTGAGGATGTTCAATAGGTCTTTAAATCTGCTTCATCTCGTACTTGCTAAATGAATATTCAAAAGTGGGCAGGCGGATTTCGTAACAAAATAGCCTTCTACCTTTCAAGATGCCAATATTTGTCTGACTTTGGCAATAATGTTTTTATTATGTATTATATACATTTGGTGTCAAGGGACGGACCCATGACACAATGTTCTCAGAACAGGAAATGGCAACCATGACAACCATTTCCAATTCAGTTCCATTATCATATCATTTCCAGATGTAGTACATATTATTTAAGACCTCCTCTCCCTGTTTCCTGGATAATGTAAATATCCACAGTTGTGCAATTGTTGGTTTTGCCCAAGGGTGGGCAAACTATGGCCCGGGGGCCACATCTGGCCCGTTGGTCTTTTTAATCCGGCCCGCCGAAGATTGGTACAGAATTCATACTTGATGTGAACGATTGAATCATTGGATCGATGAATGTGGGAGCTCAAACAGGAGGTTATCTTATTTTTGAGAACACTTGAGAATTTTCCTGAGCTGAATGACACAGACTGGCCTTGTGATTTAGCCTTTACTGTTTACATACTGACACGTGAATGAGCTGGACGTGACACTACAAGGGAAAAACGGGTTTGTGCATGAAATGCAAGCAAACGTCAGAGCTTTCAAAACTAAGCCGGCTATATTTTCAAAGCAAAAGTCAGTCAATGTTCAGACAAATGTCGGACAAGACTGATATGTCCTGTTAACAAATGTTTTTTTTTTTGCTATGTATCGTATCTTGTGATGACCCGGCCCGTCTGTCAAATTTTAAAAGTCAGTGAGGCCCCTGAGCCAAAGTTTGCCCACCCTTGGTTTTGCAACTGTGGACGTACGAAACATGTCAAGAATAAGAGCTGGCCCTACCTGCCCATTAGGTTTTAATGTAGAATGCCTTAATTTCTCACCCCTGGATCATGCTAACACACAGAGGTAAAATATATGCGCAACTGTGTTTTGCAGATGGTCACACAGCAGCAAGAGCACGTTTTATCACATGCACACAATTGTTTTTCATTGAGGATGGCAGGGCTTCGTTTTCACAGAAGACACAACTCCCAGAATGGCAGGAATGTTTCTATCCTTTGTTGTCTGAGCGGTCGGCTGAAGAGTGTCATCACATTCTCTTATCACATCTGAGGGCTCACGAGGTAAATCTAATGTGAACCAAAGCCAAATGAACCAAATGAAAGTAAGCCTGTGGTGATTCCAAATGATTATTTCAGGGGGAAAGCATTGTTTACACCCCAAATAGCTAGATAGATAGATAAATAAAAGAATAAAATAAATAAATATATCACAAGCACTACATGGACATTCCTTCAGTAATGGGCTGCAACCTTAATCACAAAACTGTTATAAGAAAGGAGGAATGCCATGTTAGTTTATTTTTTAATCAAGTCTTCGACTCAGTTGACAGTAAAGTAGATTACTTACGGAATCTAGATATATCTCTCAGAAAATAATACTGTGGTTTTTAAAGACCATGACAGCTCCCAGTAAAACTCTTCACGATATATACACATCATTTCTTTTGTACATAGACACATGTAAAGACAGTTTCCTCACATCTGAAAGTGGATTTGTGTGGACATGGGATTGAGGTTTTACTGTTGAAATAGCTAAAATTCTTACATTTATGATGTACTCATCAATACATTTGACACTGGAGAATTTTTAGTGTGTTTCTACACCTTGCTTCTTTCAATTCAATTATTGATGATGAATCAAGTTTTTTTTTCTTGCTGGACTAACCTTAAGACAACAAACTGAAATCACTTTTAACAAAATAATTGAGCTGTGTGATCTTGTGCCAGTGTGGATCAATTTGCTTTTTTTAACACCTGTATACCTTAAGGGGTAATAATCAAGTCTGACAATTTTTTCGCTGAAGGTGCAGCAAGGTATCCTTGACTTTAGCAGTAGTGTCTTTTAAAACATAAGATAGTATTGTTGCAATAATTGAGTTTCAGCTACAACCACTGATTGTATTTTAGTTGCAGATATCATAAGAAACTGCTATATTTTCATCCATGTATTGTTTAACTGCAAACAAATTATGCAACATCATATTAAAAGGTTGAAGTTGATGCAAGAGCAGTGAAAATGAAAGAACAGTGGCTCAGAAATTCTATAAACAGATGCTGATTGCTAAATACTTGACTATTTTGATGCAAATTTAGGTCTATTGGAAATTTCTGGATTCTAAAATTGTCTTACATCAAATGAACAGACATAACATAAACTTAGACTTCTTAAAGTCAAATTACATGACTGTGATTAACTGGTGACAAATCCAGGGTGAACTCTGCCTCTTGCCCAATTTCAGTTGGGATTGGTTCCAAGCTGTACAAGTGACCCTGTGTGATAGGCTGTATCATGAATTTTGTAAGTATATGAGAACTGTTTCGTTGGAAGTTTCTGGAACCTGATGATGCGGATCACAAATATTCACTTTTCCACATGGTTAACTTTAGAGGCTCAATTTTTTTTATGAGAAAGTGATCATTTAAATGTTTGCAAGGCCTATACATTTTTCATTCACAATGTCCCTCTTTAGAAAGGACTGTTACAGCCATGAAGTAGTAGCGATTTTCTTCTTGGTCGATTATTTCTCATAGAACTCTTTCATCATTTCTGGATTTAACTATGTCAAAATGAACAAATTGGTAAAATAACATTCATTTCTTGCTGCTCGCTGGACCTTTGGCAAAAACAACAGAACAAAACAAAAAAGAAGAGCAGAAATGCACTCATTGAGAAACAATTTCCACAACTGCAAGTAGAAAAAAAAACTGTAACTAATAGGACTTTGAAATTAGTTCAAATGATGATTAACTGAAGCTGCATACATGTTTATGAGGCTAAACAATCTAAGATAAACAGAACATCCCACTGCTTGGTTGCAGACACTCTCAATTAAGCTATGTAAAGAAGATCAAAATGATTGACACATTCAAGCTTCAATATTCAGAACAGAAAATTCCAAGTGCACAAGTTTATGTAAAGAAATACATGTCAGATTAGCAGGTCTGTTAAACACAAAATAATTTACTTGCATTATCTACAAACAGGTTTTTAGTTGGAGACCACGCATGGTTTTAGTGTGATGAAACCGAGTGTCTCGGTCTTACATCTGTTCATGTTAATGCCCCACCATGCTGGTGTATCTGTTTATAGGATTAGTTATATGTTTAGCTATCTCGTATTTTAAACTGGCAGGCAAGAAATGTGCGGATATCGTTAATGAATGTGAGCAGCATTACAGTTAAACCACTGTGACCAATGCAGTGTTCGCAGGTGCTTTACCCTCTGCACTTTGTGGTGGTTTCTCATAGTGCCTTGGAAGGGACTTGGTCAGGCCACCAACCCAAATATGCTCCAACAATCCAGGTGAAAGTATATGTCCAGTCCCAAGGGCCCTCTCTATGTCACTGCCTCAATGATTCTGGTTGAAGCATGTGTGGAAGCTAATCACACTGAGGAGGCTGAGGAGACGGACATCAACCCAACATTTTGTGCTGACTTTGAACAATTTGAACTGAGTTGGGTCGTTGAGGTATACCTGGTTATATCTGAACCCTGAATATAAGCAACTAGCTGTGTATGGTTTAAAAGTGGTGTGGATGCACAGTATATACATTCAATTGAAAAGGTTTATACTAGATTGATTATCTTCTGCTTGACAAATTATGAAATCTCATCATGCTTTTGAGTTGTAAAAACCTACAAATTCTCAAATCTCAAAGATTATCTGTAACATTACCTACAGTGCTTTTAGCAGCAGTAAAGTACTAATAGCAGAAACCCAAAGAAAAGCCTCTGAAATTAATTTACGTCATGTGTATAAGAGAACATGTTTTCTACTCCATCTTAAGATTCTCAAAGAGTTGCTCTCGGATTTCAGGAATCATTTTTAGTACATTTAAGTAACAAGAAAAACAGCTCCAAAAGGTGGAACTGCATTCTCATTCAAGTGGTCACAGTCTCTTTATTGAGGGCAATTAGATAGAAGCAAATTTACGGTTTTCAAGCCAACCAAACCATTTGGTTATCTTTAATGGGTCAGGCACCTTACTATATTTGTTAAAATGTATTGTGTTGAAAACATGATGAGGTATTAAATAGCTTTATTTTCATATTCCCTCTTTTAAATTATTTCAAATTTTAAGTATTTTTGGAGGCCATGGATAATATTAATTGTGTTTAGAGTTATATTTGGACAGTCAAGCATAAACTTGTTAGCAGAATATTCACCCTTTAATATTTGTATCAGAAAAGCCACACCCACTGCAATAGATAGAATAATGCATGGTCAACCCAAAACTAATAGGACATTCGGGTAATTGTGTAACTCAGAGAAAACACCACACTGTGAAAAGGATTACGGCAGTTTACAAAACCTCAAACAAGAAGTCAGAAAAGTGTCTTAGTGGACAGCTTCACTTAGTGACAAAAACTATCAGCACTTAGTGGTTTTTGCTTAGTTTGTCCTCTTACTCCAGACCTTGGTGTAACAGATGAAGTTCTGGAGGGTGACAGGAAATTCCACAGTTTGCTATGTCGCTCTTAACACAGTCCAGAGCAGTGAGGGAGCCCTGTCATATACTGGCTCTGTCGTGAAGAGATAAGTGCTGCCTAAGCCAAGAGGTGGAAATGGGGGAGCGGGCAGTGTGCCGGTAATCTCCCGGAGGGTAGTCTCACGTCACTACTTGCTGCACTGTTGAACGTTCATGGGGGCAGGACTGGTCTCTGCAGTGCAGCCTCTTGAGCAGCCTCTGAAGCTTGTTGGAGAAGTTTTTGTTCATCTGCCTATACATGAGAGGCATGGCGAAGCTGCTCGAGAACGCCAGCAGCTTAGACACGCATCTCAAAAAATAATAAGTAGGAAAGTAATGTATGTTGCTTGTGTACCCTGGTGAGCCGGCTATGGTGTGTACCAAAAGTGTCATGTAGTATGGGGTCCACAGTACAAATTGCACACAGACTGAGGCTAGCAGCAGCTTGTGAATAGAAGGGTCCAAGCGAGCAGAGTCCTGATCCAGAGGTGTTGACTCCTTTCTTATGCGTAAAATGAGGACAAATGCGTAAAGAACAGCGACAGCTGGAACCACATAGCCAATAAACATCATGATGGCATCTGCTGCCTCCTTGTTCTGCATTTTGGAACACTCAACCATCTTTGTAGAGATGTGGTTGCACACATAGAAGAGCAAAGAAGAGAAGCTGGTGAGTACAGCGCCACCCCATATAAATCCACACACATGTTTTGTGTTATAGACACTTGACATGTATGTGCGAGGCAACGCCCGCTCTATATAGTAGTCCAAACTCAGAAGCGTGGTGGAATACATGATGACCAGAGATGAGATGTTAAAGAGGATGAGCAGGGTGATGTAGACCTCATTGTTGTACTCCCATGCGTGCCAGCGGGTGAAGTCGGAGCTAAGCAGCTCCACAGGTGCCACCAGGTTTAGAACAAGGCCAGCGATTGCCATGTTGACAAAATAAACATCTGGCATGGTCATAGAAACCTTGTTTGAAAGATTGACCACAACTAGTAGCCCATTGTAGCACAGTCCCAAAGGGAAGCACACCAGGAGGTAGATGAGGGAGAATACTGAAAGGATGAGGCCGAAGTCCTGGCAGAGCCGGAAGTCCACGTTGGTGTCCGTCTCATTGTAAACCATACAGATCCACATTTCGGGGCGCTGGCTAAGGTGAAACTCTCTGAACAGGTTCCCTGTAAGCTGAAAGAAAGGAAAAATGATTTAGTCAAGGCATAGAACATGTTGAACACTACCATTACAGTTCACTATAACTATGTGAGACATTTTCCATGATTTTTCAGTCACAGTATGCCATTTATTTATTATTTACAACTAATCTTTAAATACTGTCAGCAAAAGAAACAAACTAAACCAGTCGTGGAAAAAACAAAAAATGTTCTACTTGGATCTTAGGTGCTGCAGCAAACCATTTAGGGTATTGGATCAAGATTTGGTATCTGGTCAGGTAAAGAACTTAAGATGACATTTAAAAACTAATTAAAGATTTTATTAGGATTCATAAGTTTAGGGTTTTAATGGTCATAACAACAAGAGATCCCCTACTCCTAACCTAATAAATAGATCCAGTTTTTAGTATAAATCAAGTAATTTCTATAGGATGGTGATGATTTCTAGTCAACACTTACATTATCACAACCAATTCAATTTAAAAAAAATGATATATTTGTCTGCAAGGCAAATTAAGGCAAGTTAGGCCAGCATGGCAAGGATGAGTCGAAAAAATGTCTTTTACATTATATGTAATTTACATTTACATGTCAGAATAGATAGTACAAAGGATTAAGGATGAAAATAACAAACAAAACATAAAAATCTATAAAAAAAAAAGCAACTGAAGAATTAAAGGGGTTAAAATAAACACATGAAAAAAAATTGAAAGTTACAGTTTATCAGATTTGAACAGCATCTAACTATTGAAAAAACAAGAAAACACAACATTTTCTACATGTAACTCCTAATGTAGACTCAGACTCTTGTTGATCATGAATAATTAGATGTTCCTTATGGCCAATGAGTTGAGATCCTGTCGTGTTGTCTTCAATAATACACTGGGATTTATTTCTTATTTGTAACCATCTTCACAAATAATTAGATTTGGGTTTATTTGCTTCAATTATGAGGTAAATTATGAAAGAGTTTCAAAGAGAAAAAATTAAAACAAATTATAAATGAAAGGTTTTTTGAGGGCAAACAACTGTGCGGGCATGTCATTCATACATGTGTCAGGGACTCTAACCTACATTTTAAACCTCACTTGTGGTTATCTAGTAATAAATTTTAATTAAGGCGCCTTATTTGACAGTCAAGGAGTGTCAAGTAAGTAAATAGATTTAAAAGAAACAATGAAAATAAAAACAATAAAAGTGACAGTGGTTAAAAATGTATTATTTTTATAAATATTTATATATCTATATTATTTAATAAGCCCCATGCGCAAGAGAGCTTTGTTTAACAAGAATATCCTTTTGAGACAAACTAGTCAAAAAGGTAGTCATTTATTAAAATACATTTTCACGTACTGCCAACACAGTCTCATCTAGAATTGGGCAGTACAAGGAACATTAGGAGATATCCCTGGTTAGCCTTTAAAGATTGGGAATAAATATATTCTGAAAATGACTGTCAAAGATCCAGGATGAATGGTGGGGAAAATAAGGACCAAAAAAGTTTAGTGAGGAAGACGATGGGAGGGGCAGTGAGCTAGGACGAGTGCAGGCATAAGGGAAGGAAGTATGAACATGACTGGAGAGAACAGGACGTTGGGGAGTTAGACGTTGATGGGAACACAAAGTCAAGACTGCTAAATTACTGGAAAAAGGGAGTTGAGAAATGTGGCCTTATTACATTAACTAAACTGTACTGAACTTTGCTGGGTTGTGAGTAGGTTACTGAAGGTTCTGTTGCATTGTTTCTGCACATATTTATTATTGATCCCTACAGATTTTGTACTTTCCTGCTTGTGCACATTTGCTGTTGATAGGATTTTTCCCCATGGCGGGAAAAAATGTGAATGAGCTAATCTTGAAAAAAAATGACACTTGAAAGTCTAGAAAACCAAGTGAGTTCATCCTGTTTTAATTTGGAGACTATACTTCAACTATGTATATTTAATTGTTTATAGATCTTACAGGAGTTCCAAACCAATTTGGGACTATTCTAGTACTACACATTACAAATTTGGCCATGTGGCAGGAATGAAGAAAAAAAGCAACATTTCAAATGAAACATAATGGTACGGCTCAATGATATTGTGAAAGTTGCTGTTCACCATGATGGTTTGAAATTACAGACATGGGAAAAAACATGGGATTGCACCTAATGCAAAATGTAGTCCATATGGATGGTTGTACAGTCTACCCAAGAGGACAGAAGGGTTGGTGGATACACAGGCTTTCCTGGTAATTCAAACACTTGATTTCTAACTGCTGTAAAACCCTGTGGAAATACTGAAGCACACAGTGAGGCACAGGTGGATTTGAGGTACTGGTTCTGATTTGGCAACAGTGTGTAGGGTGAAAAATTATCAAAAAACAATGATATTTGTATTATCCGTCTGGTAATTTTTGCCTAGTACGACATGTTTAACTCACAAAGTTGTTGTGCACGTTTTTCCATGGCTGAGTAGTCTTTGGCCACAGTCCATATGTTAACTATGCAGATGAACTTTGGAACAGACGACTGTAATAATTAGGCTTGTTTTAATATATTTAAGTAGTTAAAATATCTCTATAAAAACTACAGACAGAATAAATAATATTGATTTATGGGTAATAATGTGGTTAAATGTGCAGGCGTTTGCCTGTTTAAACATGCGTACCACTAATAACTCCTCGCATACACAGGTCATTTGTAGTCTTGATGTTGTGTTTGAAACTGCTCAGCCAATGTACACATTTAAATGGGCACTTCAGCCATAGCTGAATAGCAGCCAGGTATCTGGTGGTGGACTCATCTTACAACACTTCCAATTTTGTACTAATAAGGCTAACGAGGCACATATGACTGAGTAGGTGGCCTTTTATGGTTGTTGGCATCTATGAAGTTGTATTAGTGCCACCTTCAAGCTCTTGAGCTCTACACCCCAATGACTTCGGGTTATTAGTGACAACAAAGTATATTTACAACTTCTCACTTTAGGATTTGCTCGTGACCTAAAACGACTTTATAGCCTCCTATTCCATTCACCCTGTGACTTCACTGTGAGGACAATGTCTTACTGTGTGACCTCATGACATCAGACCTGTGTACACCAAAGAGCGGCTATCTTTATGAGGGCACAGCACGAACTTTAACTCTGTTTGCATGACCTAACTATTTCTCAGGCCAAAACTAATTCCAGTCAGACCCTTATACCTAACTAAACCGCAATCAACATAAAACCATTCATATGCTCATTCGCAATGATAAAGTTTACATGACCAAAGTGAAAAACTAATAACAAAACTAAAGTGGACTCGATGATTGCTAGAATTGATATGATTTCGTTTCTCGAATTTCTCCACAACGTAATTGTGTTGAGGACTTGCAAACACTATCAGAAAGGTCAGTTAAACATGACGTGATGTGTTTTCTAAGTGCGTGACAAATTATTGATCATGGACAGATCATTATAGATCACAGACTTTAATGCTGTCTTATGTCATAACTAAGCTTAGCTTCCGGCAAGTGAACGGTGGTGCAACTTGCCGGCCCTGTTCGCTGGTTAATCGTCAGTTTCTAACATGTACTCTTTGTTTGGGCATGTCTGTACGGCGTCCTTGAGTATCAGGAAAGGCACTTTCAAATTAAATGCATTATTATAAAGTACGGTGATGTTTCCTCAGTGGACTAAAAAACATATTTCAGCAATGCATTCTATGCTAGTTAGAAGGGCAAAAGAGCCTTAGAGACAAAACATTTCAGCTGCAGTTCAGCCATTATGCCCTGGGTAATACTGTTAATTTCACTTCATTGCATCTGACTGGCTGAATACAGATGGCTCACAGTACATTTCATTTGATAGCTCAGACTTAAAACCCACTATTTTCTTCTATATGGGAGCCACACTTCGATGAGCATATGAAGCCCTTGTTTAGGTGGAAGAGAACACAAAACTTAATTTGTTTGAAGGCGCAGCAAAGCTGTTTTTCCAATCACAGGGACTCTGCCACCTGTGTGCTTTTTACAGGATCAAACAGCCAGGCAAAGGAGAGTCAGTTTCTAGCCACTTTACAGACTAATTTGAATCTATCTTAGATAGTATCTTAGATACTCCCTCTGTTAAAGCTACTTCCAGGGTTGACCTGGACACATGCAGTTGAGATTTTTTACGAGAATCTAAAGCCGGCTCTGGTGCAGAGTCAGCCTTTGTATATTGTCTGGGAGTAAACTTGAGAGATCCTCCAGCTCCCAAAACACTTATGTAAAGTTCCCCTTTATTATTGTCGCACGTCATTTGACGAATTATTCAAAAAGGCCTGGACTAGGAAAGGATCGTAGGATGATTGCAAATCGTAATGATGAGTCAGACAAGTTCTCTGTATTCTATAATATCAGAATAGAAAAAAAACAATCACTTTTGATTAAAAAAGTGTGTGCAAATCCATTGAGGGTTTTCTGGAAATTTCTCCTCTGAAATATCCAGGAACAAAGTGCAAGAAGGCTTGTTTTCAGAAAGATGAGTAATAGTGCCAGGAAAGGGAAAACATTCTTGCTTCCACTTATGTAACACCACTACAGAGGGGCTGCTTTGGATCGTCCCCAGAGAAAGATGTACACACAAGAGATGAATCCCACCTCTATTTTGGTTGTTATAAAGAGAATAAATTAGAGGCTGGATGTTGATTTTGTTTGGAACAAGATCAGGAGGAACAAAGTGTAGTTTCTGGATAAAAAGAAGACTTGAGCATCAGACAGGCCTCCTGTAACAATCACTCTCAACCGCCAGTGGTTGAGGGACTCCTTTTACTCCAGAACAGGTCTTGTGTTACGCAAATCATCAATCACTGTCTTTAAAAGTTTCTTTTTCTAAATGTCCTCCCAATTCAGGGAAAAAAGGGGATCTTGCACTGTCTTTAATTATTTTTTTGTCAATTAAGACGAAAGTTAGTTTTGGGCAAAATAGGCATAATAAAAAAGTACATCCAACATAGTGGATACAATTCTAAATACAAACTTACTGTATTCTGACATTTTTGCTATATGTTCTATTCACACTCAGTCAAGAGGGTATTTTATAACTTCAGGTGTTTTGGGTTGAGGGTGTATGTAGTTCATACGTGAGTCTGACCAAATCCAAGACCACGGATGCTTCAAGCTTCGTGTGGCAGTGATTAATCAGTTAATTTCCAACAACAATTTGGAGTTGTTATTTTCTATGGAAAAAAAGCTATGTGTCTTACTCATCATGACAGTTGTTTCATGACTAGATGACATGGCAAATGCCTGTTCCAGCTAAAAACATTACACCAATTATGTGGTTTGGAGACCCTTCAGGTTCAGGGAGCATCATTGTACAAGCATGAATTTTCCTAAGGCAATAAGTAATCATGTTATATAATCAAGACTTCAGTATAAAACAAAATTATCTTGGTAATATTACAGTGGATATAGTTTTCACCTTGTGGGTAGATGTGCATTATGCTGAATGGGGTCCTTGAGGGACAATGTAGCCCCATTCCCCCCCACTAGTATGTCTCATAAAACATAATTATATCCAAAAAGTGCAGAGAAACACTGATAAAATACAGAAAGTGCAGCATGTGGTCATGGCTGGGAATGCTATTTTTAATGTATCAGTAAGGCACACTGCACTTACCAAAGTAGCTGTCTCATGTATATTTGCTTGGAGTAACAGCAGAAGCCCCTGGCATATGAGATAATGCACATTGGCTTTTGCGACTAAACTTACATGACAATCTTTCACTTCAAAAAAAATTTTTTTTCAATTATTTAAACCTTGGTAAGGCCACTAAAGCCATGAATGATAGAAAAACAAATGGCATCCTGCAGGTTACCAAAAAAGTAAAGCCAAAGGGTCATCACAAAATTTAGTCCTTCAGAGAGCCAGTTCATAGTTCCCATCAAGCTACTTGCTAAAATGGCCAAATTTACAGCAAAAATAATAAATTAAACATGATAACATTGTTATTCAAATCTTTAATTTTAATCTCAAAATGAATTTTCTTTGATGAAACTGTAGCTAAACTGTATCAAAACTATAGCTAAATAAATCAAAAAATACATGCAATATAACTGAACCGTAATGAGAATGCCTGCTTTTTATGGAAAATTATCCTGTTGTTGTAAAACAAAACAACAGGCTCAACAAGTATGGCATAAGATCCTGCGCAAAGATGTGGTTTTATTCCTTCATGCACATGACTAACTAGTCTTTAAAAGTGGTCTAGCCCAGTTTGAACTTTTTGCATTACTCCATGTCATGAGTAGTTAAATCAAATACTCCCAAAGGGGGAGGCCTTATGTCAGCCCCACCAATTATGATCTTGTAAGAGTGACCCCACGTGCTTGACGTCTAAGCATTCTGAAGCCAGATCTCACAGGCTGATGGGAGTAGTGTGACATAGTGAGCCAACACCCCTATATATCCTTACTGGAATTTACAAGCCATTCTCAGAAAGTACTGAGCAATGTCACATGATTCTGGGCTGGTGTCTGCAACAGTGTGCAGACACAGCAGCAGAAATACAACACAGGGAAAACAAGACAATGCCCTTTCAAAATGTTGTGCCTTCGCAAAGACGTTGGAATGGAAGCGTGATCATTTGATATTTGAGGCATTTCAATTTGGACCCTTTGTTAGTTAAATAGTTAAAATGAATAAAGACCTAAATGCAAGATTAAAGAAACACTTGGAACCTCTTCAGGTCAAAATACAATTGTAGTCCATCTCTCAATGAAATGATGCTTCAGGTTCCTGCGGTAATACATTTTCTATTTGACAGAAGTTACTGGCATGCATATATATATATATATATATATATATATATGTATATACTTTTTTTTTTCAATCGTAATGCCATTTCTTGCTAACCACACACATAGAAAAGCTCTTCGTCCAATCACATATAAACAATTAATCTACAAATCTGAATTAAGTGACCATCAAATTATTGCAAATTTAATGAGCTCACTACAGTAAAGAGGATGCTCATCAGCATGATATGTGGAAAATGAGGTTAACCCCTGTCCTCTTGTCATAAAATGTGGTAATGCACAGGTCAAAGTAAGTTCAACGCTTCCTTGACTTCTTTCTGGCAACATGTTGAACTGTCACAGGCATCAACAAAGTCAAGAGTTCAATGCCTGACATAAAGCAGGCTTACTGTCATTAAGCTGTGCTGCACATGCCCACTTCGCTTTTGGTCACATTAACGAAGTTAAGGAGAACAAGTGCAAAGCCTAAATCTCAAAATGCATTTAATTTGCAGAGACTTAGATTAATCAGACCAGAACTATATTGTAAAAACGGAACTCTCAACTCCATAGAGCATAACTGATCAGTTATAGTATTCAACCTAAACGAAAGACACACTGAGATAATAAAGGAAGAGCAACTGAATGAACATTCACATAATAGCACTCAATTTGGGACCAAATAACATGGTGCTTCAGTAACACAGTAGCAGTCCCTAAAACACAGTGCCCCTAGGAAGCAGAGGACACACCCACTTACTGCACCTGACTAATCTGAGCTGCCACTGGCTAAGTTAGATGCAATCTCAATAGCTTAGCGTTCGCTAATTACTAAGAAATATTGTTTTCGATTTTTACACGACTCACTTGTGATTGTAACACTTGTAAGTTAATGTTGACTGCCTTGTAAGTTAATGTTGAAATGTTGACTGCCACTGACTTAATTCAACTTCCTCCTTTCACACACAAAATTTAAACGGTTTCAGTTTAGCATTAGATATTTCTTATTTAAATGGGATCAAGAGAAGCCTGTTCCTTCTTTTAAATGTCTTTCAGTGGAATTTATATCTGGTTCCACAAAAAATGTGGCTAAGGAGATAAAAATAAAAACTAAAAAAGAATCGCCTAAGTATGAACTCTACGTAACATTTCACATATCACTCACTTGAGCATCATTGTTAGCAGTTTCACAAGTTAATTTTACAAATATAATCCGAGACGTAAGGAAGATATTATGCACTATCCAGCAATGTACATCATACACTGATGTGGCTAATTACCTGTTAATTTCCTAAATTGCTAACATAAAATGCTAAGAATTAGCCTTACTGAAAACCAAAATAGGCTAATTGATCCAGACTTTCTCAAGAAATGTCCATCTCCGTTAAAATTATGAAAATAAAAACAATTTAAAGAAATAAATAAGGCAGAGAGATGAACAAGATCAGGTGTACTGACCAAAGTTGAAATGCCCCTAGTGGTAGAGGGAATGTTGCTGACCTGCCTTTCAGAGAAACGTATGCTTTATTTTCACTCTTGAAATTTTTTAGTGACATTAACCTTCTAATCGACAGTAAAAATCATGACAAAGTAAGTCAGTAAGGAAGGGAGTAAACTTTTGAAGTTTTGTGGACATAAATATGGGTTACCCATTTTGGCACTCAACTGTTGTAACCCTCGATGACCCGGAGGTGGGTCTGAAAAAAAAATTGAAATTAATGTAAAACTGAATTAGCATTACAAAAGTGAATTTGCATTATGAAAAGTGATTTGCATTATAAAAAGTGCATTTGCATAAATACTTTCCGTTGAATATTCGTTTAGAATGAACGTCAGTTGTGGTGCAAATGAAATAAAATTCATCCCATTGAAGGTCCGTTTCTAATTGTTCATATTTGCTTTATCGCTTTTTCAACACGAATGAAGGTATTCAGATTCATTTTTATAAACCGTATTTGAAATACGAGTTAAAATAATGCGAGCAAAATTAATTTTTATAGCAGTAATTCAAGTTGAGTAATTCAAACCTCACTGCAACCACGAACGCTTGTCCACAGCTGTCATTGTTGCACTGTTATTGTAAGTTACATTTCTATTGCTATTGCAACACTGAGGCCACTCGCATTCTCTGACTGAACCCTTCCCAAGGGGACGCATTCACTTTCCTACAACCTTAGAGCTAAGAGTTAGAGACAAACCTGCCAAATAGATGGATACATGTGCCGGGAATGAAGAGGGAAAACTCACCGGAGACGTTTAGAGTTGGCTAGTTGACAAACCTACGGAGGCATTGAGTTCGGATGTAGCATTTCCACTGGCATTTCTCAGTCGTTTCATTTGACAAACAAATGTCCTAAAACATGCGCGTCGGCTCTCCCGGCTCTGATAAATCCCTAAGTACGGCAAAAGAAAAGTCCTTTCACTTTATTTCGCTGGAGACAGGCCTCATCTATCAACTTTTTGTACGAGGCTTGTTCTGAAAAAGGGGCTGTCCGTTGGAGACTTTACTACTGCTGCTGAGTCCTACAATGTGTACACACGTGACCCTCCCCCACTGCCTCCCCGCTCTCCGCCGCTGATCTCCGGTCGCGAGCCCCGAGTGGCCGTTCTCCACTCTGATTGGCTGCGGAGCAGGGAGGTGGGGCGCCAGGAAGACTGAGGGGGAAATCGCACACACACACACACACACACACACACACACACACACACACACACACACACACACACACACACACACACACACACACACACACACACACACACACACACACACACATTTACATCCCTCGTGGGGACCGTCATCGACATGAAGCTCCCAAGTGCTCCTCACCGTAAATTTGACCCAGGAGCGGGTCAGGAAAAGCTACAGGGTAGATAGTTGAAAGTTTCTGGGAAATCTATTTTATATGTTGTAAATCTATCAATGGTGGAAGAAGTACAGTTGCATAGGTAATAAAACTTAAGCAATGGCAGTTGGACAAGTAAATCTGAATTGTCGTCAAAGTTATCCTTGGTCTGAGTTTGGTTTTTACCTCGAACACATGAAGAACACAAACCTATATGAAAACACTGTGTGAGGTAAACAGGGAAATTGATTTCAGATTCTGAATTAATCAGAAAAAGAATCATAATCATAATTATCATCAAAGGACACTTTAAAAAGGATTCATAACTTGCATGAACTTCACCAGCAAAAGATCTACAAAAATCAACTACTATGATTTATAATCATTTGTGCAATTTATTTATTTTTTGATGATCAAGCAAAGCCTGTTTCAACTCACTTAAAATAGTTGTAATTAACCTTTTTTTGTATACTGATTTTGATATTCATTAGTTTAGTTATTTTAGTGTTAATTTTAAATTCAAATTGTTTTTTGCAAGAGGACTGTATTCATTCTAGCTTCATGAGTTATTACTTGTTTTGTGTCGTGGTAAAGTAATTTGTGTACTGGAAATCTGAGATTTACTTTATTTTTGTTATTCCCTTTATGTAATATCTGTGGTAGAGTTCTTTTATCCATAAATTATGAGAAAATCTCTGAAATGAAGCACTCGCTTTTGCTCAGGGATCCTGTAAAAACAGAAACACTTAATTTAGTTTAATCAAATTAAGAAATATTTACTACCCTGAATCTTTCTAATTTACTGACAATTTGTACACTAAGATATGATACCTGTATGTGAGTTACAACATACAAGTTGTTTGTGCAGTCAAATTGCTATTTTCTAATTCGTTCCCTGGAAACCCAAATCTAAATCCTTGTTGAAACTCTAATAACCTAGGGACCACACACATGCTTGTGCACCTTCTTGGTTAATTACTATGTAAGATGAGCTGATCATTTCCACTGTTTACCTTGCAAAACCTACCTGCAGTGATTTCTTAAAGGTTTGCATTCTTCTTGTGTCAGTGGTAAAGGGCTGAGCTCAGAGCATGGCCAACTTTGACACAGATTCTGATTTACTTCTACAAGAAAAGTGTCACTGGTGAAGTTTCAGCAAATTTGACATCCGTGAAACAGCCCTGGCTACATTTTGCCCCAATCTTAACAATAAATGCTATAATAATTGCAGCTCAGAGAAACTTTTGCGCAATGTGTTAATTACTCTGGAGACTTGACTCTCAAATCTCCCTTCCAGTATTGTCAAGGACTGGCAGGAGGAAGAGGAACAAATAAACAAACACCAGTGGAAACCATGGCTTGTGTAATTATTATATAGTTTTTTTTTAATTTTTATTGCAGAACTGCAATCCATTGACCTTAATTATTATACCACAGGGGGCATTTCCATGAGGACCAATTTTTGCAGGAGCCCCCCTTACAGTCACGTCATTTTCTGTTGTGTTTGTTCTTATAAATGTGCATTGCATTTATGTGAGTATGGTAAGCATTAAATTGCAATTCAGTCAGGTGAACTGCAGCATCTAATTCCTTATCACTCAGAACAAACTATCAAATACAGCCTGTGTTTTTATTAAACATGTATCATACGCATCTCCAAACTGCTGTCATACTAATAATTTCAGCAAATAACTTGTATAAATATTATCCTTAAGCAAGTTTTGTAACAAATGTGGTCCATTCTTCCATTCGCAATCCCAATGTGTTCAATTATCGAAAGAGCTGCATACCATTCTTTATGGTGGCACATAAAGAATGACTCTTTTTAATGCTATTACAAGAACATGCGCATGGACTTTGGTACTAACTCTGTACTGCACAATTTACAATTTTCTCTTTTACAATCCATCCTGGTACTTTTAATAACACTGTGACAATTATGTAGTTGGATGTGGCCAATTAATGACTCTAAGTTTTTTTTCAATTGCACCAAATAAAAATGGCATGTAAAAGAAAGGATCGTACAGACTATCATTAGGTCTTACAAAATGGCTCTTATAAAATACCACATTTCAGACCACATTTGTTGCCAGCTTAAAATGGTCTCTCTCTGGATATTTTCCACTGTATTTGTTGTTGAGTCTTATCTTGTTGCATGTCACTGGGAGACCTAATTCTTGATTGAACATTTAAACAGGAACACATGCTGATTAGTGCTGCTGTGCGTGGCAGGCTCTCCGATGTGATAATTTTCAACAGCACTGGCGAAAGTTGGTGTTAATGTTAAGAGCTGAGTGGACTGCCGGTCTGTGGACTAAATCACAGTTTATCCCCAATCAGGCTGTGAAATCTGTTCCTATTCTTGGACACCTCAGTGACACTGTAAGTCTCTGGCCTGCATTTACTTTCCCCTAAAGACTGCTTGATGACTTATGGATTGTTTACAAGTGAAAGACTACGTTTGGTCTCAGTTGGCCTGGATGCATGTCACTTGTTTGCACAGTTACTTTGACCCTAGATGGTAACAGTAACATAATGTGAGTCTAATGATAATGATTACACGACAGTATCTGTTGACAAACTGACATTTTTCAAATTTACTGAATTATGACTTCAAGAGTTGTTTTGTCACAGACACCTGTTCGAAACCAAATGGCTCACTGAATAAGATGTGATTTTACTGGATAAACATCTTTCCTATCATAGACTCAAACATGCAGTTACAGTGGGTTACAGTTACTCTAAAATCAGCAAACAGTGCAAAACAGCAATACACTGTGCGCATGCCTCAAAGCTCAGTGGCCTGGGGGTGCACATTAAGCTCATTAGGTCTGTGGTGGAGATTATGGTGTTCTGAAGAGCATGCACCGGCGGCCAGTGGCTGGGACGTCTCAGCACTTTCAGATGACAGTGGTGCGGAATTGCTTCTGGTTCCTACCAACTTGATATTTCTGGTCCAGCTACATGGCTAATTGAGACTCCTGTATTTCTTCTTTACACTTAAAATAAAACTTTAGGTCTTCCGCATTTTAATCAAATAGATATCTTATTTGATGTATTTAATGTATAGACAATATACTTGCTGCGATGACGCAAAAACAACTCGTGTGTAATTACAATGCGTCACTTAAATCCATGGGGGGCAATCCAATGTGATGTTGAAAGTACAACTGGCTGCACACATATTCATGCACACATTTTTCAAACCAAGTCCATCATTTAAACCTCTCTGTACCTCACAGCTTATTTTTGTTTTTCCATCATCGCTGTAACAGCATTATACAGAATTCTGTCATCCTGTCAGACAACTTCCTAGAAAAAAAGGTGCCCCATGATGCAGCATTTATTCCTGCTGGATGTACAGGTTATATTTGTAATTCAGGCGACAACATTAATCTAAGCAGTCAATAATCATCAAAAACAATCTGTGTATAGGTCTATTCTGTTAATATTCACAAATATGAAATGTGGTGCTGCTACAGAAAAAGAACATTACAAGCCTGGATTCACACAACATGTAGCAAGTGTCTTCTTAAACTTGTGTATTTATGATTCTTTGTTTAAACAAAAAAAAAAAAAAAAAAACAAGTAACCCAAACCCAACAACAACAATGAAAAGATGATGGATTTTAATATTCCCCTCCCATCTGTCTCACCCCTCCGTTTTTTTTCTGAAAGATCCATTAATGACTTGGCTTTAGAAGCAGAATGATGTCATTACGTATGTTAATCTTTTATTCGTCCTTGACTAGAGCTTTTTGTTTGTCATTAAGTGAGCAGTTTGCCTTTACATAACAAGGCAGCTAAGCTTGGAAATAAAACTGAAGAATCTATGATCTTTTAGAATCACTTCCAAAACTAAATACTGCAAATTTAGAGAAGCAATTTTCACAGGGGTAAAGTACATCTAGATATTACACATTATGTCATCTCTCCATGACATCATAGCCCTTTATTAACACTTTCAACTCTCAGATCTTTAGCCCAAGCCTGCCCCAAACCCAGAGCTCAGAATTCACTGTCAGTTTTCATCACTTTCAGGTTATGGGGGAGTTAAAATTGTCTGTAAAAGAGAGAAAATAATATCCACACATTACAAAATACACACAACTAGCACTGCAAGTCGCACGCACGTATTCGACCAGCAGTGAAGCAAGAACCTAGTTAATGTAGTGTGAATCGAGCAACTCAAGCCGAGACCTTGTGAGACGAGAAAAAACACTTTTCCATTGTTTACCTCCATGTCTGGCCCGGACGAAAGTGTTTTCTGGAAAATTATGTAGTATGAAATTGGCCTCAGGGATATGCTATGATGCATGCTTATTCCAAAATATTTAGCCATAGGCCAGACAATCAAGATGCAAAGACAAGGGGATACCACGAAGAAACCAAGAGGACTAAAAAAGCAAATATTTAAGGAAAAGTCACGTCCTTTGAGTAAACTTTTTTACCACTGTCTCTCAAGCAGTCGCAGTGGCCACAACTGTGTCTCCTATTTTAACATACTTGTTAAGTGAATGCAGATTCTGTGAACATGTAAATCAGTCGCAATTAGGCAGCGATTTTTTAGGCAGGTGTTGCCGTATCCATGGCAACAGAAGTACTGCCGCTGTATTCTGTAGATAAACAATCAATTCTATTATATTTCTGCTATTCTGTTACTAAGTGGTTGACATCCAATCAGTCAGTCAGTGCATTTATGTTAAATAAAGGAAGCAATTACAAGGATAAATACGATAATTGCTGTATCCAAAAATCATGTACCCGGTACTTGTAACTTCGGTGAAGTAGGCTTGTTTCAGTAAATGATAGGAAAAACTAAAATGAATGTCACTATCAGAGATAACAGGTCGCTGTTGCAAGGATGAACATAATTCCGCATAACATTCATTTTTTAGCCCGAGTCTTATTACCGCGTAAGGTCATGTATGGCCATTACATAGCAAAACCTATGTGTGTATGACAAGCCTGCAGTACACAGTGCTGCATAGCTTAGTCACATTCCCTGAATAAGTGAAGTCTACGTTAATGTTTTAGTGGTGGGTGTGTTCAGAAGAGGAGATGCAGGGTAACTTAGGTGGCCCACGTTCAAGAGCAGGCAAAAAAAAAACAAAAAAATTAAAACATGGAGACAGCTGTTTCTACTGACTGCTCTGCAAGCAGGTCCCCGGTGAAAGAAAGTGTGCTGACCTCGGAGGTCAACTTTGTAATGTATCCTTTTCAATAACATCCACTTTCAATGTAAGTTTTAACAGTAGTTTTATATGGCACATTCTTTAGATTTCCTTTTCTCTCCAGAGGCATTTAAATGTTGACCTTGGTCACACAATAAGTTTTCAAATTTATGAATGAAGCTTTCAGTGTAAATATTAGCCAGAACACCGAAGAGAGACTGAAGTAAGCCATGGATTGTGTGCTGTATTTTCCACTTAATGGCAAATAGGTTCATCTCTTGGCAACATACTTCAGTGGGCTTTTAAGAGTCCTTCAGCTGCTCCGTCAATATTGCTGTTTCTCATGTGAATGAAAAAGTGAAGTTGTTTGTTTTCTTGCAACTTGTACGTTGATTGCTCATGCACTGCTTTAGTGTTTTTTTTTGGCTTCAAGAAGATTTCCCCCCAAAGTCATTGTCACCTGGACTCTTTTAACACACAAGACTATTTTTTGTCTGCTTTTAAAGCAGTAGTGAAAATGAGAGGATTTGATCTCCTCATCTTTGTAAGGTTCTTCTATTTGTGATTTATCAGTTCATATTCTAGATTAAAAAACTTTGCTCCATTTCTATTTACACTTGGTGTTATAATGAGATTTAAAAGGACCATAATTGATGGGATTCCATTTGTGGGCTTTCAAAGTACAAAGGAAAAAAATGCATAGTTTGGCAAACTGATAGCAATAACTGTGAATTTGACATGCACTGTGTGAATGTTCTCAGGATAGTTCGATGTTAAGGTGTCAATATTTTCAAATTACCAATATTTGAACAACCACCTAAGTACTTGATTTAATTTGATTAATCCCTAGAGGTGAATTGCTCTTGGAATGTTTAATTATCTTTGTAAAATCATATCAGTTATGGCCGATTTTCATGTAACATGACAAAAAACACATTAGCAAAGATCGATTGGAATAGCTTTGTCGATATTGAATATTCAAAAGAAAACAGAAACACCGCAGCTTTGTTTGACTAATGGTCAGAGCTCTGTAGAATAGGGAGGCCACGCAAATCCTCTTGTTCTTAATCTCAGTAAGAATTTTTTAGCTTTCCTGCTACATGATTCTTGTTCCACGGGCCTTGATCTCACATTAGAAAAAAAGAAAATTAACTCTCACTTTTGCTTTGGATGTAGTTTGAAAACTAAAATACAATTCTTAAATTTCAGGGGGTTGTTCAGGATGGTAGAGGGATGAGTGATGGAGCCACAGGGGATGTGGGCAAGGACTGCACGACTCTGGCCTCAAGGGCCCCTCAACTCTATTCTGTGGCTGTGTAAGCCAAGATTATTCCACTGTTTAGTTCCACCAGATGCGGGAGCACGACTGGATGGATACTGTCTGGACCCCGATGAGCAGATCTAAGGATTAGCGGGCTGTTGTGGTGGATCGACGAGAACAGTGGGAGGCTGTCCACACACAGCTGTGTATTTGCACGTTTCATAATGCGCTGGCCTCTGGCCTGTCTCAGTCTTTGGCTCAGACCCTGAACCACCTTTCCCTCCCACTGACCTCATAGTTCAGGGAGCTCCCTGACTGCAGACAGCAGGAGCTGAGACAGTTCTGGAACAGCTTGAAGGCTTTCAAACACGATTCCGCCTCAAAGGCTGTGAGAGAAATTCACAGATGGACACATTGTTTCAGCTGAAGACTTGGCTTGATTTGCAAAAATCCAAAGAATGTTTGCTGGTTGAATGTTTGTATTGAAAAGACATGTTTATACATACATTGTAATACAAGTCATTTTCAAATAGTATATTGTTTGCGAAGTAGGGACAAGTAGGCATATTCTAAACAACATGTGTTAGGTGTGTATGGAAGGGCTGATCCCTGCAAAATGAGTTGTAAAGACGAACTTGTAAAATCCAAGAAATGTCGGGAAAGGTTTTGCACTCCGATGGATAAATGTAAAAACATTTTGTTGGTCAAAACTCCTATTAAGAAAGGGGTGTGGCAACACCAAGAAAACTGACATCCTTGCATAGGCCTGAGAAACTTCTTGGACGGGTTGAAACAGTTGCCTGTGCAGACAATTGCTTCTGTGCAGGTAGAGCTGCCAAGTTGTGTCCTCACAGTCAGTGTGGTCATATTTCAAGTCTCCATAGCAGCCACTGCAGGCTCTATTTACAGAAAACAATCCCGATGGACAAAGAGACGATGAAAAATGTCAGATGATAAATGTCACACAGGGAGAAATGTCTTCACGTTTGCTCCGGAGAACTTTGCAAATCACCGTGTTGCATATATCATTTGAGTTGCCATATAATCCATATAGATAATCACACATACAAAAGAAAATTGACTTTGAAAAAGGGAAGACTGCAGCAATCTAGTCAAAGAAGCATAATGATTGTTTATAGGCAATTGAGGCACAAAACTGTTTACAATTTTGGTTGGACTACATGACCAAAAATGGGCTCACTCATTTATTTATTTATTTTTTGTCCTGCACATTGATAATTTTGCCGAAGCCCTTTCAGTTTGTTGACATTAGGGGCCTGAGAAGGGTAGGGGGTAGGATGAATGTGCACTAGAAGGTATGCTACTGCTTGTCCCACACCTGAACTATTTTTTTGATGTCCACTTTGATTCTTTGTCAGTTCATGCATTTACCTCAATTAAAATTGAACTATATTTGAATACATATCTCAGCCTCAGGGCAGCACAGGCCAGTCTCCTTGAGCTGGTCGCAAGCCAGGATAAATTCAGAGGGTTGCGTCAGGAAGGGCATCCAGCAAAAATGTTTTCCCAAAACCAAACATGCAATCAAACCTAATAATCTCATACCGGATCGGTTGAGGCCCGGGTTAACAATGACCACATTTGGTAGTGATGACTTACAGGGTACCAGTGGAAATTGGACTTCTATGGGTCAAAGAAGGAGAGGAGGAAGGCATGTTTGGAAGCAGAGAGAAAAGAGGAAAGGCGAGAGTCTGGGACTGAGAGTATGGACTTTGATTATGGGTACCATGACAGGAAAAGGTTGAGAATTGGTCGACATGATGCAGAGAAGGAAGGTGGATGTACTGTGTGTCCAGGAGACCAGGTGGAAAGGTAGTGAAGCTAGAAGCTTAGGAGCAGGCTTTAAGTTGTACCCACATGGCACTGACAGGAAGAGAAATGGAGTAGGAGTTATCTTGAAGGAAGAGTTTGTTAGGAATTTTCTGGAGGTGAAAAGAATGTCAGATAGACTTATGAGTCTGAAACTGGAAATTGAGGGTGTGATGCTCAGTGTTGTTAGTGCCTATGCCCCGCAGGTGGGATGTGAGTTAGAGGAGAAGGAGAAGTTCTGGAATGAGCTAGATGAAGTGATGCGGAATATCCCCAGAGATGAGGGAGTGGTAATTGGTGCAGACTTGAATGGGCATGTTGGTGCAGGCAATAGAGGGGATGAAGAAGTGATGGGCAGATTTGGTATACAGGATAGGAAGACATAGGGAAAGATGGTGCTAGACTTTGCAAAACAGATGGAAATGGCTGTCGTGTAGTATTTTCCAGAAAAGACAGGAACATAGGGTAACATACAAGAGTGGAGGTAAGAGCACGCAGGTAGACTACATCTTGTATAGACGAGGTAACCTGAGGGATCAGTGACTGCAAAGTAGTTGTAGGTGAGAGTGTTGCAGGACAGCATAGAATGGTGGTTTGTAGGATGATGTAGTGGAAAGGAGACTGAGAGC
Organism: Fistularia commersonii; assembly: GCF_037954325.1. NCBI lineage: Eukaryota > Metazoa > Chordata > Actinopteri > Syngnathiformes > Fistulariidae > Fistularia > Fistularia commersonii. The sequence continues at coordinate 5,623,944 of NC_141311.1, forward strand.
AGAAGTCAGAATTTGTGAACAGCAGTATGGCTTCATGCTTAGAAAGAGTACTACACTCAGTATTTGCTTTGAGAATGTATTTGCTTTGAGAATGTTGATAGAGAAGTACAGAGAAGGCCAGAGGGAGCTGCATTGTGTTTTTGTAGAACTAGATAAAGCATATGACAGGGTGCCAAGAAAGGAGCTCTGGTATTGTATGAGGAAGTCTTGAGTAGCAGAGAAGTATGTTGAAGAAATATGACTGGTGCAGGACATGTATGCTAGCTGTGAGACAGTCGTAAGTTGTGCAGTAGTAGTAACAGAGAAGTTCCAGGTGAAGCAGAGACCAGGTTGAGAAAATCTAGAGGGGTGGAGGTATGCTCTCTAAAGGAGTGGAATGAAGGTTAGTCGCAGCAAGACAGAATATATGTGTGTGAATGAGAGGAACCCGGGTGGAACAGTGAGGCTACAGGGAGTGGAGATCAAAAGGTTGGAGGATTTCAGGTACTTAGAGTCAAGAGTTCAGAGCAGCAGAGAGTGTGGAAAAGAGGTGAAGAGACGGATTCAAGCAGGTTGGAATGGGTGGAGAAAAGTGTCAGAGTTACTATGCGATAGAGGCCCGATCTGCCAGAATGAAAGGAAAGGTGTACAAGACAATGGCAAGACCAGTGATGCTGTAAGGCCTAGATGCAATGACAATTACAAAAAGAGAGGAGGCAGAGCTAGAGGTTGCAGACATGAAGATGCTAAGGTTCTCTTTGGGAGTGAAAAGGATGGATAGGAATGAGTCTATCTGAGGAACAGCATATGTTAGATGTTTTGGAGAGAAGGTCAGAGAAGCCAGACTGAGATGGTTGGGTCATGTACAGAGGAGAGATAGTGAATATATTAGTAGATGTAGATGCTGGAATTACTGCTGCCAGGCAGGAGGTCTACAGGAAGACCAAAGAGAAGATTTATTGAAGTAGTGAGAGAGGATATGAAGGTAGTTGTTGTGAGACAGGATGATACAGAGAATAGGGTTAGATGGAGAAGGTTAATTCGCTGTGGCGATGCGTGAAGAGAAAATTTGAAAGGAGAAGAAGATTTGAACACATCTCTCTAAACACTATTTTGGATTTGCTGCGCATCAAGCTCACAGAAACCGAAACGTGTCTCGGTAGATATAGTCGAGTCTTCTTTAGTGTTTATACCCTTGTCACACCTACCGTAAATTTTAATCATCCTGGATATGGGCCGACATCGGAAGGAAACTCAAATAACAACCTCAGATAATTTGCAACAAAGGATGATTTGTAGCATTACTGTAAAACAGTGGAAAAGGGGATTGCTGGAAATTGTCATCAGGAAAAAGTTAGGATCAAAATATTGTTCTCCTGTTTATAGGATTTCAAACTTTTTGGGAGTTTTGGGGGAGACTATGACTGAGCCAGGAAGGTTTCTAATGAGATAAAATAAGATGATGTGCCAAATATGAGTGTATTACTTTTTTTGGCAAAACTTCTGTGGCTCATTCAGAGCACTATCTGACACTGATTACCTCCTGCTATTATATTTGGATTCACTCGATGGCTTGTTGTCATGTGACCCACACCGACAAAGGAGCTCAAGTACAAAAATCCAGCTGTAGCAACGGCTCAGAGCTGTCTCATCTCATTTCTTTGCGGAGCCGCAGTTTTTGTTTTTTAGGAGGGCCACATTGTTTTCTCCACCCGCCCTCCCTTCCTTTTCCTGAAAGACTTTCTCAATAAACCGGAAAGTAGAGCACGTCAACAGAAATTTCTATCCATCCAACATTTTTCTAGAAGACCTTATTCCACACACATCACGAACAACTGTTTAGATTCAGTGTCTCACTTTCTGTTTGATGTTGTGGTTTGGCTGCCCTCAAAAGCGTTCATTTCAGAGGGGTTACTTTGGGCCTCATTTTCTTCACTTGTCTGCCTACACCCTGTGGTCTACCATCCACTACATCCACTGTTGCATGTGTCTGTGTATATGTATGGTATTTATGTGCCCCAGTGCTGCACTGTCCCTAAAAAAAAAAAAACAACAAAAAACTGTTATTTACTCGATATTGTTTGTTATATCTGCAAAATAGACTCGTTCGGTCCGGAAATAGAGGTGAACCGTGAAGAGGAGCTCCAGGCTGTCAGCCAGTACAAGAACCAACTTTTGGTCAGCTGATGTTTTTCAGCTCAACTCATCATTCAAAAGCATACAGAATACTGAAGTCAGATTAGAGGCTAAGGAGGCTAAGAAGGAGGCTGAGATGAAGAACATGCCAGTTATTTCTTAATGAATCTGTCATCTTTAATTCTGTCTGAGATATGGTCTCTTTTAAGTGTGGCGCTTATCTTGCTCAAAGTGTTCTTGATTCGCTTTGCGAGATAAAGAAACTTCCTTGGGAAAAGATAAGCCATTCCAATGGAGGCTTCTTTTACATTAACGATTTGTAAGAGGAAATCTTGGTTGGTGGAGAAATTGAGGAATCAGACCTGTGCGTTTTTACGCTTCGAATTCCCCGATTATATTTCTCATTCTATTTACAAAATAACCTTTACACCACCCCTTAGAACACAGAGAACATGTTACATAACATCAGGCCATGTGTAATACAATAAATCAAAAAAGGTTGTAACAGTTTTGGACAAAAAAAGCATTCGCCAGTTCCTGAAAAGGCTGTTGTTTTTGGAGCAGAATGTTCTCTGGCGGGGAGCCTTAGTTCTTACTGTATTTTTATCTGGCGTGTGTTCCACAAACTTCCATGAAGTTCCTGAGTCATTTTTAGACATAGGGATTTGGAAAAGCGAAGAAATAGAACAAGGGTCTGAAACCCCTTGAAATTATAACACAGAACTCAGTCTTTATAGCTCTTGATCTGTCCATTGAGGTGCTCGCTGTTGGATGTTTTTTTGAGCGGCTCGCTGTGAATTCTACCTGGCTCTCTGCTTGTGGAGAATCGTACCGGCTCGGATGTTTGCACAGGAGAACAGAGGACAGCAGGGGAGGAAATGCTGATGATCTTTATGGGTAATAGACAAGACATATATCTTCAGGTCTGACAGATGCACGTGACCTCTGAGGTGATTTAGTCGCACTTAGGAATCTGAGTGAGGGTCTGGGGAGATCTGATGTGAAAAACCCTTTCGGAGTTTTACTGACGCATGTATGAGAAAACACAGAGGTATCCAGTCAAGATCTAGCCTTTTCCTCCAGGAACTAAAATGTCTCTGCTTTACATCAGGCTCCAAACTGCTGGCACAAATCTCCAGTTTCATTCAGAAGCGTTTTAAAGAGCGCTCTTTTCAGCACACATCCGACTCTCTGTTATTTATTATTGATCTTCCCGGCATCTCCCTGTCATTGACCTGCGCGCGTTTGTGTTTGTTCAAACATTTCATGTTCTCTGTGCAAGTTCGCGTTCAAAAGGCTTTTGAAGGGGATTGATTCATAACGACCGCCTTCCTGGAGCTCCTAATGGATCGGAACCCCCCCCTCCCGAACACCCACCCCAGTCGGTTTCCTCATTCGCCTCCCATGAAGCCCTCGAGCCTGATGAGATGACTTTGGGGCCCCGGCATCAGATAACGCTGCCACTGATAAGACTTGTCTGCTTCCGAGTCTGCTCTGAATAGGACCCACATTTAAGGTAACAGTGAACAATTATTCGTTAACAAACACTTTGAAATTTAAAGGAAAACATATCTTAAGAGAGTCTAGCTTGAAGGATTGATTCCCTTTCAAAGAGTGAGACTAGAGGAATACTGATAAGCCTTTATATCTTTCTAAGTTATTCTGATGTGCTTTCAGTATACCTGTGTTTTTTATTCATACCATAGATTTCGTCTGCTTGACACTATTATACACTTGTAGCATTTTCTTTTAAACTTAAATCATACATTATGTTACATTAAGCTTGTTGAACATAAAACTCAAACCTGATCTTTCAACCTTGGTGATGCAATAGCAAGTTTCCATACACAGAACTGATCAATATACCAATGGACTCACTATTCTATGGTTATTAAAGTGTTGTCGACCATGAAATGACTCAGACGTTGAGATTTAATGCAAAGCAAACTTATTGAAAAAAGGATATACCGGTATCTTTTACATACAAAAGAAAGATAAAGGGCACTGAAATATACATTTACAAGAATGAAGTTATGCAGTTATACAGTTGTGCTGTCATAAAGGCTGCCGAGGCTTTTCAAAAATGCCTTTTCTTTCCTCACTGCTAAAAACAGCAACTCCCTGCCTTCTTCAAAGAATGAATCCTGGTAGCACCAATTTTCCTGAAATGTATCTTCTCTGTTCAAGAGGATAGTAGACTTTGTTTTCAGCTGTTTTATGACTATTTGATTCATGGTTTCTTTTGTTGTATTTTTTTTTTTTTTTTTAACTGAACCATATAATTTTCACATATTTTTAAAAGAAAGAATTTTCCTTATTTTGTCTCCTGCATATGAGATGGACATCCTGTACATTGTGTTGAAAAGGCTTTTGTTGTGGTTCCATTGTTGTTACACTGACAGGTCGTGAAAAAAAAGCCACAGCTTTTCGGAAATATTTCTTTCTGCACTCTTGCGGCGTCCCAAATAACAGCCAGAGGAAGAATCCACCATCTGTAAAATATAAACCGTAGAATAGGACCATGTCCACCTACTTATGGTTTGGAAAGACAAAATAAACCAAGGGAGACTGTTGACTGAGGAATAGACACCTTCTCTATTTTGATACCGCTTTTACTGACAGAGCAAGAAAATACAAGAATTATCTCCTGGTGAAGAAGCCTTTCATTCATTCATTTTCCGTACTGCGTCTCCTTCACTCGGGCCTGGGCGTTGCTGGAACCTATAACCAGCTGTAATTTGGCGAGCCGTTGGGTTCTCCCTGGACCGGTCACCAGTCGATCACAGGGCCACATTTTAGAGATACACAATCATTCACTCTCTTATTTATAAGTCCGGACAATTTAGGGGCTCCACTTGAACTACTGCATGTTTTTGGCGAGTGGGAGGAAACCGGAGAAGGTCCCCCCTGTCGGAATCCAACCAGAGACCTTCTTCTGGGAGGCAGAAGAGCTAACCACTGCACCGCCATCCCACGGTGGAGGAGCACTAATGATGCAAATAACCAATAACAACTAAAAAACATTTGTTATTTCCTTACATGAAAAGGGCTCATTGCAAAAGTAGGTACTAGCCACATAAACACCCCAGATGACACCCACTGCCGACACAGGAGGGAGGGTGAATCCCCATCCTCTTGGTAGATTTACCCAAATCTTTGGAGTTTTGCTTTGTGTTCTCGAGTGAACATGAAATTACATGTGCATTAATTCAATTGAACTAACTGTGAGGCAAATCATATGGTTGCGTGACCAAATCTCCATAGTAGCGATATATTTGAATGAGAAGCAGATCTAATGTGAAACATTCGCCATGCCTGTAATTTCTGTTACAACTTGTTTTTTTGAAAAAAAAAATTAAGTGTTTTTACAAAAAAAAGTGGCTGCAGTTTTAAGACAAAGGTCAGAATGATGTGAAACCAAGCATAACAAAAGTGTGTGTATGACAGACCGTTCTGTTCAGTGTGTCAAACAAGATTAATCGCTTGTTACTTTACAAAGTAAACTTTAGCGAGGTCACTCACACCCTTTTATTTTTAAAGATAAATATAAAAAAAACAATGTAGACATCTTGTCAAACGTATCAGATTTCAACATTGCACCCCAGAAAACACTGTAAAACAAAACAAGTATGGATTTGACAACAGCTAGCGAGTGATTCCATTTAAAGTAAATCTAGGCTATTTCATGCATTGTTGGTGTTGCCCCGACAGCACGAGCAGTTTTTCTGCGCATGTTTACCGACGGTCTCTGAAGACTGGAGACCGTCTGGGATTTCAAAGTGCTCTTATTTTCAAGAGACCTACTTTCTGTTCCAGATTTCCAGATACAGATGAGCTTGTGATTAAACTTGAGGGAATCATCCAGTTCTCAATTTAGTTGCGGCAATGCGACTTTCAAGTTTTATTAATTAGCTTGAGGGAATATTGTTGGTTTTTTTTTTTCTTTTTTACTGGGTCACATGCAACCTCACAGGCACCAGCATCATAATTCAAAGACTCAATATGATTATCTAATATTCATGTTGGTGCCGTTCAGAGAACTAACTGAACTAAACATCTGTGCTTGATCGATTGTCTATTTAGGGTAGTTGTGTCAATATGAATTACAAGTGATTAAGAATCCACATCAGTTGGGTGTCCATGAAGGTTTTCAGTCATCCGGGTCATGGTTAATCGCAATGAAATGTTGTCATGGCAACTGGACTTTTTCTTGAATAGACCACAGGGAGTGTCTGGTGTATAACTGCTTGGGTTGGGGTTAGGCGCTGGCCCAAATTAAAATTAAAATTCGTTATGTTAACACTTATCACAACTGACATATTAAGATAATGGACCCTCTTGCCTCAGATCAACGCCCAACCCCAACCGCGGCAGTCCAACCCCAATAAAGTCCAATTGCCACGACAACATTTGATAAAATGTGCATATCAGCACGACTGAGTTGCTTAAATAGCAAAATGGGGGGAAATTTTGAAACTGCAGCAAAACCCTTAGTCTCCATATTGTGGTTAATAAGACAGAATGTACAACAGTGAACAGTGAGCTGTTGTTCCGTTAAAAAATCCGTTAAAAAATGATAGGATCAAAAAACTGTTGAAGGCTCCGCTTCCTCTTTCCTCTGTTCCTCACACAAAACTGACAAAAGAGGCCATGAACAGCACACAGGCCAAACTCTCAGTGTCAGTCAGTACTCAAATGCACTCAATCATCAAGCCATAATACTTCATCATCTTTCATTCTTCACTGTTCGGGAGGGAGAAAGGTCTAGGGGATGATCTCAGGTCTTATTGTTGTTGCACACACAGCACAAAGGAGCAGAAACTGAAGTGCTTGGATCTGTGATATTCATATCTTTCCATCGAAATAAAGGAACATAGGAGTATCAACCTGCAAAATGACAGCTTAATATGACAACTCAACTAAATTAAGAATCATCCATATCTTGAAAATGAAAGATGGACACTTTCATGGAATCTCCTGAGTTATAACTACATTTTGAGATGATGAAATATGAAGTGTCTTTTTCTTATGTCAAAAGGAAAATGAAATTGATCTGTTGTCTGGGAAATGATGACGGTAAATATGCTGTGCTCCTCCCAGAGCATCACACAGAGCGGCTCCCTTTTCCTGCTCTGCTACTCCATGGGCTTTTCAACCGCCCCAGTCTGGGCCCCCTTCAACCTCCAAAGCCCGCCTACTTTCTATTGTTCTTGTGTTTCGTGCTTTGTTGGAGGCCTGGTCTTATCATCTGCGTAGGCCCCAACCAGTCTATTTATAAACATCTCAAATATCTCTGGAGCTGTGATATTTGCTGCAAAACTAAAAACAAAAATTAAACACAACCAACCAGTTGAATAATTTGCCTGCTTCCATCTCTTATCAAAATCAGCTCTCCTCCCTTACTTTCTGCCTGTCGATCGCCCCGTTTATTGGTTTTTTTAATGCATTGTGTGTAGGTAGAATTGAGGTAGCTGCCCTTGTCTGGAAACCTGTTTTATGGGAGGTCTACATTCATCACAGACAGATGACCGCAGCACACCAAACTTCTTTTCCCCCTACCAAGTTTGAATCGAAACATTGGAGGTACAGAATCCACTGTCCTCGTGTTCGTCACGTGCACATTATTTATGTATTTAATGTGGGCGATGGATTAGCAGTGTGAGTCTAGTGAGGTCACGTAGAGGTTGTAGTGTGTGTTTATAGCCAACACATGGAGGACCTTGGGCTGGATCAGCGAACCACAAGGGTGTCATTACACAGTTTTTCTTACATCAGCCACATTTCCTTCACACCCAAAGAAACACACAAACCGTGCGCAAGTAAAACTATGAAATTTCAGATTAACATGTAAAAACAACCAGCACCACGAAGCCCGGCTTCTAGACATTTTCGGGTGTTCTTAGGTGACATTCAACCCAAGTCACTTTGCAGAGGTCCCTCCGGAGAGTCAGATTAAATAGCTTTACTTGTTGAAAAAAAAAAAAAAGAAAAAAGTATAAATGGATAGAATTCCGTGCACACTGAATCAGATAAGAAGCGCAGGGCTGCAGGTGTAAACGTCACTGAGCATTCCTTTTGTCTTTCGCACACAAAGCTGCTTTTGTCCACTCATTATCTGCAATCCCTTGTGGTTGTGCAGCATTCATGTTGTTTATTAGCTGTAGAGGCCTTTAGTCACTTATATGGATTAGATAGAACGATGGGAGTAATCAAGGAGATGAGAATAACAGGACAAGTACCCAGGAACTTTGGTATTAAGTGACAGGGAGAAGCTTGAGTCACTCACTTCCTCTTTAAACTCAGTCAACTTCCTAGTAACTGCTTCACAGGTCTTTTATCAAAGATAGCTTCGACCAGCTCATATGTTTCTCTTCAACTGCCAGCTCTGCATCTGGTGACCTACTGTTCTGTGTGTGCATCTTCATTTTTAAAATCAAAGGGGGTTGCTGTTTTAAATTAATAAGCCACATAATATAAAGGGATTATTATCTCACACAGTCGGAAAAGTCCGTAATCATTTCAAGCATTTTCATCTCTAGAAAAAAAAACAGTCATATTAAATTCAAAGAAAGTATGTCATATATGTAGGCAGTGATAGCAAAAAAAAGGAAAAAGAAAAAGAAATGATTTGCAGTGTTATGGTAGATGAAAGTCTTCCAAACTGCTAATTATGAGCAAATGCCTGTGGCAACGAATGAAATATTGCAGCCTTTGACCGTCTTTTTAAGCAGATTAACAGGAAGAAAATATGGCCTGATGATAGTGATATAAGAATTACGCCATCAACAATTAAAGTGCAGCCCATAATAATTATGTACTTTTGAAGTTGGGCCTACACACTCAGATGTTAAAAAAATTGTTTTAGCTCATTTACAGCGCTCTTTAATCTCAGATGTTATGTCTACTTCCTGAATAAACTAAAATAGTACTTAATAAATGAGGGATATCTTATTTCCCGTTTTTTCTTTAATTCAGAGGTTTTGAAAACATCCATGTTTTAATTCGGCTGCTTCACGGAATAGATGTATCCAAGGGTTTATTTCTAATAGTGTGTTCCATGAATTTCAATAGCAGTTGAAATGTATGTTTGGATATGTGTTTCCAATAGTGAGGATGTGTCTATTTGCAGTGTGAGAAAGAGCCATCCCACAAATCTGTTTAAAAATAAAACCAACAGCACCCCACCTGTGAATCATTCCACATTTACAATCTCTATCAAAGTTCTTGCATTTGTGCACTCACTTGTTAAAAAAAAAAAAAGCAGTCATGAGAGTCAACATAAAAGCATGAATGGATGAAATTAGAAGTTGTACAAAATAGTTGGCCATGTAATTTCATTTTCATTACATTCAGTTAAAGAAAAAGAGAGTCGGTACTTTCGGACTAGGCCTGAATTACTTTCAGCTCTCTCCCTCCGGAATCACGGCTCTTCGGTATGTCTCCGATTTTGGAGAAAGCATCAGATCATTTAAATAAACCCCACGTAAGTCAAGATGAATCCATGGCAGACTCCTTGGCTGCCATGGATGTTGATGGAAGCCAGTCAGGAGTATCGGCTGAAACAGTGCTGTTGTTGCCAAAGAGCAGGCATCTGGATTGAGTTTCACCCCGCTGAGGCAGAGTCCACAGCAGATGGTGCTTGGCAAACAAGCAACGCAGCGCTGATTAGAACCAGAGGGGCGGTCCTCACACTTACATGCACTCATTTCATGCATGCTTGTCAGAGAGCCAATTTTAATAAAGGAGAAGAGAGGCTCTACTCTGTTCTGTGGTCAGGTCAGGGAAAACTTAATTTACTGTGAATGAGAGTGCCGATTGATCAGCAGCACTTCATCTTCTTCTTGTAAACTTGCAGGAAAAAAAAAAGGAGCATGCACTTCGAATATTAAATCTATTTTCTAAATCTTTTCGGAGAGATTTGCGGATCTGTTACTTCGTAACAAGGGAGCCAGTTTGATCACGATTAAGAAATTGTAAACGGTTTAATTGAACCGTCACACATCTTCGTCAAACTGGCCAATGAAAACAAGTCCAAGGCAACGTGATGGAGGGCCGCAGGCATAAAGTTACACGTTCCCCTGCCTTCATCCTTTACCGTACCTCTGAATTATCAGACATTAGTCCCCGTGCCCTTTGTCAATCGAGGTGGTGGCACGACCAGCTCCTGTCCCGCAGGAGCACGGGATGGCAGGTTCTTTTGAACGGCTTACCACGTGACGCGAAAATACTGCAGCGCTAACACACACAATAGCCACGGAGTTTACCAGCTGATGAGAGCAGACTGTGAGTGTTGGCAGCTGCCGCGGTGGTCCCGAGAACTTAACGACATCCACCGGGCTTTGACCTGACTAAAAAGGCTGAATGTGGGATTTGGGCTTAAGCCTCGATAGGTGTAGAGGATTTCGGTTGAGGCCTGGAAAAATTGCCACCTTCAATAAGGTTGTTTTTTTTTTGTTCCTCATATGCACACACAGTTGCAAAAGTAATAAAAGGCAAGATCAACTTGTGACATGAATAAAGTTGACTTCTTTTATTCTTGACCTTATTAACATACTGAAGTAGCTAAGTGCTCACATATGTGGCTGTAGACGTGTATTTATGTTCAGCTGGCAGAGCTGAAAGAATTCTCCGAAAACAACAGCCGATGCAAAGTCGGTGCGCCGAAACCAGGTCGTTCTGAAATAGCTGTCCAAAAGCAAACCGGTTTTTAACATATATTTCTTATTTTTCTGATAAGCATTTATGCATGATGGATTTTTCCTCTGTCATTTTCTTCCCTGATTAAAGTCTGCATGGGTGTGTTAATATGCGGTGCACTGTTTGTGGTTATGCACTGTGCCCTCGCAGAAGGGAAACTGTAGCTTGAAGTTCTCCAAAACCGAGATGGAATCTGGGGTCGATTGCGTTCGGGGACATCTGCAAATTTGGGGGCGAAAAAACAAATACCGATGATTTCGCCTCCGCCGTTCGACTCTTATCGTCCTCTGAAACGGGCTCTTGGAGTGGACGTCACAGGCGACAGCGATGCAAAACACGGGACAGCTGCGGCAGTTGTGAAACATTGAGTGCTTGGATAGAGTGGTGGGATAACATTTTAACAGCTGCTCCTGCCATGAAAAAACACAACTTGAAAGTGCCAAGTGCCAGCATCCCCCTCGGAGGGGGGCCCGGGGGAGGTGGTATGTGGCCCGGCCAAGGCTTTGTCGGGGAAAACTGCTATGATGCTTGTGAAGTTGCGGGGGTTTGAGAGAAAGGCTGACAATATACACCATTCTTCAGACATTCATACTGTACCCACAGCCTCCATTACCACAGAGGATTGCTTTTGGTTTGTGTTTCTCAGCCTTATTCCCTTCTGGGAGGATTCTTGCAGTTCATTCCCACAGCCCCCGGTCAGGAGAGAGAGAAAGAGAGCCATCCATATGATTGAACCTCCCACCGAGTGAACTTTGACTTCCGCAACTTTTTTAGAACGGCGGCAAAAACTGCCCGCCGCACTCTCACAGTCACTCAATTCACAGGAAAAATAGCAAACTCTGTTCCGTTTTTTTTCCCCTGCTTTGCTGACTGTTGCACAATTTCATGCTTATCCATGCATTTAATTCATGGCGTAAAAGGACATCTATGGCGTAGCCCGACGAGAACACTTCAAAAGACTGAATAGCAAATTTAATTCACCGAGGATCTATGTTACATCGAAATGTACTTAAAGTTACGTAATTTTCAATTACTATGAATGGTTTCCCCAAAATTTTGCAAAGTGCGGAGAGTCCGCTGACCTTGAAATGAACCGAGAGGTTTTATCTGTGGCAACGTGCCGCATTCTCCCTCTTTCACCGGCGGTGGCCGTGGATACAGTCGTCATTGTTTTTTTTTGTTTTCTTTTTCTGTGCCCATTAAAGACTTCAAAGATGGAGCCGTGAACACTTTGGCTTCGCGACTGACCACTTGACCTCCCAGACGCCCCGCTTGTGCGGCGCTTTAATAGGAAATGAATATAAGATTACTCCACAACCAAGTCGGTCAAGGAATAAAACAGAACTCCACACTATAGGCCATCACTCTTTGCCGCCAGAAGAGAGAGTGCATCGCTCATTCAGTGATAAACGCGAAGGTGGTGGTCCTTCAGATTCAATTAATACCGACTTTGGGCAGCATGACCGCAGATTCAAAGAATCTAGGCTTTGTGATTTATTTCTTTTTAAAAGGGCAGCGGTGGCGCTGATAAATAAGGATGTGACTGCACGGCTGTGAGCAAAATGTCATCTTTAATGCCGCGCCAGTGACTGGAATAATAGCAAGCATAGTTTGATTAACAGTAGATACAGAGCTTTTCTCTATGTAGCGACTCTCGCGTTTGGAAATCCTCGTACCCTGCGGGTTCAATCAGACTGAACACAGTTTGTGTGTTTCTTTGAGTCACAGAGTGAGGGGGAGAAGCAAGTTAAGCAATATTCATCACTGGAGGCAACATTTGCCAAAAAGCAGAGATGGTTTACATCTTCTAATGTTCTGGTAATAAAACTAAAGCCGGGTCAGTGTGAGAAGAATACAGCGCAAAAGAAGAAACAGCTCCATTTGAACTGTTTTTTTAATTTATTTATGTAAAATAAATGTATTCCTTCTTTATTAAGACCAAGTTCCTGGCACAGACACTTTTTCATAATGTCTGCCATCCCTTTCTGTACAAAACAGTTGCAGGTTTGAGCCACTGTAGGATTTAGGAGTTGTCAAACTTTACTGTATCTTACCAAACAAAGAAGAAAAAAAAAACAAGAAATAAGTCAGATTATTCAAAAATGAAATAATTCCTGTTTCACGAGATGTCAAATATTAAATTACCTTGCCCTGGCAGTCCAAACTCGGACTCATATTTCACCGTGATATTATCACCACACATTCCGATCTCATTACTTCCACAGAATCTTTGTTCCACCTATGTAACGTTCCACCTTGAAACACTTATTACGGTATATCGTATGAATGACTGAGGTTAGTTTTTCCACCGAGACTCCCGGTTAAGTCTTTTCTTGTTCATAAATAATGTCGGGACTAAACATCTTAGTGCCGTGTTTTCAGTCTTTTCAGAAGAGAAACACGTCAATCTAGAGAAAGACGCAAATCATTGTACTCTACTGCATCTGTAAATCTCTTCTTTGGTCTTCTTCTAGGCCTCCTGCCTGGCAGCTCCACCTCCAGCATCCCATTACCATTATATTCACTATCCCTCTTCTTTAAGTTTAATATTTTTTCCTTCACCATTATACCAAGACCCTTTAAGTATAAATGTTGTCAGGTCACAGAGTGACTGTACTTACCGATAACCGATGAAGACTTAAGATGAATATACACTCCTCATGAGCAACAAATATTAGACTACAACTGCCTCTGAAGGATATTAAATGAGCTTCCTATTTGAGATCACTATATCCATATGAATGCATTCTATTTTGTGCACAACGGTGTCATTTTGGCAATAGAGCACATATAAACCAAATATAACTCTGTACCCTACATTCTATTCCTATGACTATCTGTGTGCAGTATTGCATCGGTAACATTTGCGATGCAGAAAAAGCTTGAGGTGGGTATACGTGTTTTAGGAGCAACTTGAGGAACTGCACTTTGTTTGTTCGTTGAGCTGAATGAGTCAACAGGAGATTTTTGTGGAAAGAATAATCCTGCTATGAAAATAGTTCTGGTTTCATTTTAGTCAGAAAAGTGATTGTTTTTCTGAGAAATCAAACTCTAACTCCGGCCAGCCGTGACTTTTGACACGCTAGTGTAAACATTCCCTCTTCCAGTAAAACAAGCGACTTACCGAGGGGAAACTAAGCGCTTCTTTAAAATTTGGTGTCAAATGGGGGAAATCCCATGTGCTCATGTGAAAATCTAATAGCACATCACGAGTTCATGAAGCACATATTGTTCAAAATGTCATCAGGCATTGTATAATTTGCCACATATAATCTACATATAACTCACATTAAGTTGTGCACAGCTCTTTGTAGCACACCGTATATATCACATAAGGGCATAGGGAGGGAGTCAGGCAATTCGACATGATCTTTTTCTCGACGGGGGATGAAAATGTCATTCCGCCAACCCCTGCGTGTGCAGTTAGAGAATGGACTCAGATCATCTGAGAGTTGTTACTACCCTCGGACTGTTTGGAAGGGATTCCCAGACACGTAAAGAGAGATAGTGCCACTGAGTCAATGCAATGCTGTTGGTTGGCACGTAGAACACACTGACTGCTGCTGTGGATCCAGATTCACAGTCGATAGTAGGCGCGGATCGTATCGCAGGACGACCAAAAAATTATTTCGACTGCGCATTGAGATATTATTTGCTCCCCGTCCCAACATTAAGTCGAGTCAGGCAGAAATTCTCTGAATGAAATATTTCAATGTGAAATTCTTGAGCATGTTGTGCCACATACTGTTTAAAATTTCAAAATAGTATGGCATGATATGAAATACAAGTATGTCAAGCAGTATGGTTTCTCTACATGTTATATAGGATTACCAAAATATAAATTTGATGGTTTGAGAGGACTTATTCACCATAGAAGTGTAAGAAAATACAACAATAAATAATTTAACACTTTTACGCAACAGTTTTACACTTTTAAAAGAGAAAAAAAAATCGATATGGTGTAAAAAGGGTAGCAGCTCGCTTTAGTGACTAATATCAAACACTGGGATCATTTGGCAGAAGCAAAAGTACCCTGAAGTTGTATCATTATTTACTCAGAGTATCGAGTGCCTTCAAAACCAAGTCGTCACACATACAGTATTTCAATGACTCAGGTTCAGAATCTTAGAGTACGGGACTTTTAGTTGGCCAGGTCAAAGACAGTACAGAATTCAATGTATAGGGAGGTGCCATTCGTGGAAAAAAAAACAGATTGTGTATTTTGCACTTATCTGGTCCATCTTACTGCATCGCTCCTTTCAGTAGGGATTCAGAGTTCCCATGATTTTCCTTTTTGTAGATTATTTTGTTACTTCATGATTAGTGAGTAAACCACAAAGCATAATAATCCCCTTAAGCATTTACTGATTTTACAGTTTGACTGACCTCTTGTTGTTTGGAATTACCAGGACGAGCCTGTGACGGCGGATACGGGGATTAGATCACAACCTCTCCCGCTCGCTGTACTGCGATCAGCTGGCGCGCCTCTGTGTGAAGCTTTTTTTTTTTTTTTTTGTGACAGGACCTGTTAAAAGCCTGGACAGGGTCGCTGGAATTTAGCCAAGCTTTGTACCATTTGCATTCCTCAGAGGCAAGCTGTCCACTATTATCTGCGATCGCTCCAACTGAGGCCCCTGAAGCCATAAAGGACTCGCTGTGTCGGCCTCATCATATTTTGTTGAGGGACGGACGTCAAGGTGTCTCTAATATACAGTGTGTCGATGCCACTGTAAACAGCTGCAGAAAGCAGGGGTCTATGACTGAGAGCTTGGTTGATAACGTGGTTAATTCTAAAATGTCTCCTTTGTACAGTGGGTGTTTATTTTTGTGCTTCATCTGATTCACAGTTCAGGAACACCACACATATTAACTCCCTTTATTCCCCTGTTTCACATGGGATACTTGGTGCATATCAGTAAACACATGCACTAACACGTGCCTCCGTTTGATAGCATGATCGCGTCCGACCGAGGCAAAGCTTTTGGCTGTTTTTGGCTGATGAAAATGTGTCAGGTGGAGAATCGTGATTAAACATGTCTCGTCAGTCTTTCCAGGAACTGCCGTGCGGCGCCACGTCAGGGAAACTGCAGGTGTGTAATCGCTTAAATCTGACCAAAAAAAAAATGGAGGGGGGATGGAGCGGGGGTTAGAATGAGGGCTGCAGGTTGATCTGCTGCAGTGGGAGGGGATGGGTGCTGCAGGAACGTTTCTGTGTGGAGGATTAGGGTTGTTTGAGGAGAGATAAACACAGTGGGATCACAGCGTTGGTCAATGTATCTGCCAGACCTAGCAGAAGAGCAGTATCACTGCCGACACTCTGCCAACATTCCTGTGGATCAACACAAGCTGCTTTCTCCCCTCCTGGCATAACTTAAAGACCTCCTGGTATGGAGATCACCAATTAACTAATATCGCCACGCTGAAGATGCTCTTGAACGTCGGTTCAGCTTTTCTCCAGCACAGTAACCCATCGGACAGATGTAGTCTCAAATTTTCATGATTTTCTCTGTAAAGCATCCAGTGAGACGATGGCCGCTGAGAATGAACGGTGACAGTTAAAAATACACAGAGGCTTTCCCCAAGTCTCGGAATAGTTTCTCAAATGAACGAATCAATGACATGTTTTTTCGCTCACGCTTGCATCTTCTGACATCAGAGGTGTCATAGCTTTGATGGAGATTTATGATGAAAATTTGTCCCGGCTTTTCCATTCTCTGCAATGTTCTGCTGGCTGTCAGTGATCCGCAGGCATGCAATGAAAGAGGACAACAAGCCAAGAGGCCTGGATGTAGGGATTGGTAAAATAACGAGGACATCTAGTGGTAAAAAATCAGAAAATCCATAATGAAAATGCCAGTCAAAATACCACGGTCTTATCTTTAACTCTAAGGGATGGTCACCTATATTGAGCCGTGTGCTTGAATAAATGGAATTTTTTGAATTTATTGAGCTTTTTCTTGGTTAGGAATTAGCAGTAAACGGATGTGAGAGAGGCACGGAGTTTGTATTCGTTGCCATGCAATTTTTTCCGGCATGTGTTTTGAATTTTTGTGCAAGACAGGAGGGAGCCGGCGGGACCCAGTTTTACAATGTGAAGCACCCAGAAACAGAGACAGTAAAGTACTAAAATGCTGTGCAGATAATGAACACTGCACCAATTAATGTGGTGTGTGTTTGTGTGTGTAGGCACTGGGGGCATTTCACATACACTCAGCACAAGGATGTTACTTTAGAGTGCACAACCTGTCATCTGATCTTCATGACAGGAATTTGATCACAGCAGGAGCTCCAGCAGTGATGTGGGAAAACTGGACAGCAGAGCGATCATGTCATGATGTGTCTGCTCCTCTGATTTCATACTGGATGCTCTCGTATCCCTGTGTTCGTATCCTATTCCTCTGCTGGTGCTCTGGCATTATGGGGTGTGTTTGATGTCCAGCTTGCTGCTGTGGAGGGGAGGAAATAAATTAAAAGGACAAGAAAAAGGTCCGCAGTCCACTGACTGAGAGGTCCATGCAGGAGGATGGAGAGAAAATAAAGGCCGGAGCTGAGAACCTTATAATTAAAGGAAATGTTGCACTGTTAAATGGAATTAATGCATTAAAACAATTTTAGCTTCCTTGCACTAAGAGAAGACGCCAAGTTCAAATTGAAATATTATTTTTATTCAAGGCCACAGACATCTCCCAAATGTATTATCCAATAAACAGCAATACAGGCATTAACAGTTGAAAGACAAATAGATCACTTTTACAATAACGAATTCAAGGTGTTTTGCCTCGAGACACATTTTTCACCAGAGGTTGCCTTCAAATTTGGACTACACTGATTCAGCAATACTCCTGTATTAATACTTAAAAATTGAATAAAACATCCTCCTATTTCAGGAAAGTGTGATTAGATTGTAGATTCACAGTCTTATGCCGTTTGACATGTTTTCTAACCCCCCACCCCCCACCCCACGCACACATAGCCCATGCCCCTCTTTTTTTTAATTATTTTTGTTTGCGTTTTCTTCTTCTAATATCACCGCAGGCAGCAAAACAACAGCCATTTATGAAATGCACATTGGAGGGAATACTCTGATCGTACAGCGACTTCACTGACTACTTAAAGACCGAACATACATGTGTCTGAATTTGAAAACCATCACACAAGATCAATTGTTTTTTTTTTTATTTTTTTTAAAACAGAGTCTTCTGCACTTATATAGGCAAGATTACCTGTCTCTGGGGAACTAATCTATGAGATATTACACTGAAAAATCATCCGCCTGCTGCTCACACAGGGGGAGGTGAATAATACATGGCAGGTCATTTTTAATAATATCCAACATTAAAAGAGTCAGGTAATAAAGATAGAGCGAATGAAATCTTTCTGGAGGAATATAAAAAAAAGTGATGTGATGGAGTGAGCGATTTTTTTTTTTTTTTTTTTCCTAAGGCAGCTTTCCTGAGTGCCTGAACAATTCCTGTAACACAACACACTTTCCAGGCGTAGACATTAATTTTTTTTTGCGTGCATTGTCATAATCCACGGGGAAACCACAAAGCATGACACAAGCAGCTACCGTAAAGTCACATCACTATCAAAATGCTGTCGGTGTGATAATTTGGTGCTAATATATCAGGACTTGCTACAGTGTTACTCTTCTTCTACTCCATTGTGTTTGCACTGTCATGAAGGTGTTTCTTTTTTCCCCAAATAAAATCCCATAGTTAAATAGTATCTACAGTATTAACCCCTTTAGGCTATTTCATCTCGCCTTTTCTGTAAGTGCTGCTCAGCATGTTTGAGAAAAAATAAATATAAATGTGACGGTTTGGGATTCTATAAGGATTTCAGTCAAGGCTACATAAGTGACATTGACATTTCCCAAGTAGGATTTCAGTCTAAATGTGCTTTAAAATGGTAACGCTTTATTGAGAAATTATTCTTTTCAGATTCCCGGAGTGTTAAATACATTTGATATAACATGGGCTTCGCCAAGGTCTTGCAAAGTTTCTAATCTTAATCACACATATGGAAAAATATGCAAAGGGTACATGCAGGGTATTAATAATGTGGGATTTGAATCATATAAATACTGCATATTTTATTAATTTGACCCAAGCTACATTGTAATAACATAGTAAACAGATTTGTTTTACTTGAGAAAAAACTTCACCGGACCCCTTTCAGAGAAACAACAAGTTTTGACTAGCTTTCTTCTATAGCCTTTTGTATTTTTAGTTGTTTCTTTTGTCTAAATAATGACATATATGAATAGCTTAATCTTTGTGGTTCCACTCAGTCTAGTGTAAGATGTGCACACCCTGGCACCAATTTATTTTTACCATCAAAAAGTCAAAAAGGGTTTTTTTTCAAGTATCTGACTGAGAAAATGTTCTCTTTTTCTTTTTTACTTGCATTGTAAACCTGACCCTGCACAGGAGACAGGGCCTTCGACTGGTTGTCTACTGGTGTTCCAGTTACATAAAAATGTGGTCTAGATTTATGCTCGACCTATTTTTTTTCTTTTCCAGACACGCACACACACGCACACACTCACACACACACTCACACACACACACACACACACAAGGCTCACACACTAACAGGCACGTAACTTTGGAGTTGTTCTGAGACCTGACTTTTAAAATATGCCTGCAAATCCAAACAGCAGCAGACAGGTAAGGCTTCCCACCAAATACTGCAATCAATGACTGCTCTTTATGTTTTTTAACAAATATTTTGGTGATCACTGCGCACCAGTAGTAATAAGTGGTCTTTGGTGAAATATTAGAAATGCTTGGTTTGCTTTAGGTTAGTTAACTGCTGCCTGCTTCCTGTTTGATTAACAGCAGAGTTTATCACAAAGACCAAAGAGAAAGTCAACAAAGTGCATTTGCTACCAGTCAAGGACACACATCGTGCTGCCTTCTGGGATTTAAAGGAGTACTGAATTAGCTATATTCATGAGAATACTGTACTTTAATAAAAAGTATTCTTTCTTTAATTTCCCATTTTCATCTCTTGATTTCTTGGTCAGCGTGGAACGGGCAGCTTTTTTAACATACCGCAAAATCAGCAGCTAATCCACCTGACATTTCAGTTCATTTTTCCTCTGGGAATGTTTGTTTAGTGGTTTGGTCATCAACGAGAAATAATGGTTCAGAACAAGACGTCCGTGTTTGTTCGCTGCGGTAGATGAGACGGGAGATTTAGCAGAAATGGTAATGCGGTTGATCAGAGTCAATGACTTTTCTGTCATGCAGCAGCTGCTGTCTGGTTAAGTGTGTCCATCTCTGACTCTGACTTTTGCAAGATGCGAGATTTGATTTGCAGCGACGGAGTCTGCGGTTGAGGACCTCAGTGGTGTTTACTGATCAAGAAAGCCTTCAAGAAAAACAGTGATTTGTGGCATCATTTTTCCTTTTTAGTACCTTTTCTTTCTTCAAAACGAAGGGATCAGAATGTGACTCCTAGATTGCTGTCGTAAACGACAAGAAACAAAATGCTGCTAAAATTTCGTCGGGACCCAAACCGTGCTTCTTTATTTTGTCTTTCTGGTCTTATTCCCTTTAAGAGATTAATCCCCATGCTGGCTGCACGGGCTTTACCATATCTCATGACTTTTTCGAGAATGTCATGAACGCCACATGACCTCTTCAGCTGCAGTTAGTTTTCCTTCCCCTGAACTTCTATCACTCTGACATACGTACAGTCGCCCCTGAGTCTCACACTGAGATGTGCTCTCTTTTTGAAAAGAGAGTGATATCTTATTTCCAATTATCAGCAGTCACGTTCTCTTGACATTTCCCTTTCACACTGGCCTACTAAATGAGACTCAAAGTTTGATTTTAATTGCCAAACTCATGAGAAAGGATAAATGAAGTGATTATCAATTTGGACATGAAGAAATAATAAATCACCATTCGGATCTCTTCATAAACCACAGCAATCAATTCACACGTTTGCTTTTGTCAGTGTTGTGTTTAAGTCAACCCGTGTGCGCGTCTCTGCTAAGACGTCGGTTTCCGGATCTCGGCAGCGAGAAATGAGTAAAAAGAATCGGTCCTTCCACCACTGAGGCACCGTCGTCTTTGACCCTGTCACTGACCCATCAGGAGCCTTATGAGGAGCAATCTGAAAAGATGAATGAACTGAGTTGGCCTGTTCCTCTGAGGCTGGGTGGGAGCGGTGTGTCTCAGACCTCTCTACTGCTCATCTGTCTGACTGCATCTCAGGAAGTGTCTTCCCCAAAGCTAAGTGAAACGTATTCATTATTTCCTTCTTGTCCTAGGGATTTTCATTTTTCACTCTTTGCTGGGAAGCAATCAATCAAGTGTTTGTTTTTTTTCTTTTAGGACAACAATTTAAAATAAAAAAGAAAAAGAAAAATTTCATAAATCCAATACCGAAAAAAGCGTTTTGTTTTTTTTTTTCTTTTTCTCGCAAGTCAAAAAACAGAAAATGGATGATGCCACTGCTCGGTGGCTAAAGTTAACATTTCCAGTCTTTTGACCTGAGTATGAAAATTGAAAGCGTGAAACATGATAGCAGATTTGTAAATGAAATAAGCTATTGGCTTGTAATTTTCTAAAAGAGTTCAGGTCCTTAAACTGTATCAAACCGCTGAGTGAATGATCTCCTTAATCACCGCCCATGACGTGAACACTCGGTACATTTAAAACCCCGCCCTGTGAGTAATGAATATATTTGAGGTATAGATTTACTTTGACTACTATTAGATATGTAAGCTACTTCCACAAAATAGTTCTTAGTCTATCATATCAAAGATCATACGACAAAGATAACAATAACTTCATTACAAAAAATATAGACTAGTACCATTTAGATTCAACTATCTATTTCTAAAATATAGTTTAACTGAGACAGCATAGGGTTGCACAGTGACAGGATGTTCATCTCCCAGTTAGAAAACAGTTGTGAGATTTGCTCTTTGCCTTTTTTTTTTTTTACTCTTTTCAATTTGGTATAATCACTGAACAAACAATGACATTAAATATTGTAAAAAAACAAAAAAAAAGAGATATATTGTAAACATCGTACCAGTACAAAAAGCACACGTCGCAATACGTGGTCAGAAAACACCAAAACAGGTGGTTGTTGACAGCTTTTACTCCTCCTCCATTGACTTCTCAATCTCCTTCAGCCTGCGGACAAACTCCTGAGCCTCCCTGTCTCCGACGCGAGCGTCCAGCATCCTCATGATTGGCTTCTCTGAGGGCAGAAAGCAAACAGATAGAGAGAATTTTTAACACCTGCCACAAATATCTGCCGATTGAATGGCTTTTCATGTCATATCTGAGAAGTAATTGGAAACCCAGACCCAAACCCTCTGGTTCTACCAGGAGCTTATATTATGTTTGTGTTCAAGAAGCAAGCACAGCCTAAAGCTACGGGTAATGTACCACTTGGTTTACTGCGAGACAGGTGCAGTATGAAAGGCTGGACACTTTTCCCGGCTGCTGTGGCATTTGGGCGCCCCGGCCAGCAGAAGTCGCTGAGAGGGGCGACGGCTTCACCGGCAAAGTCATTGGTAGAGAGCCAGTCGTAGTCCATCACAGTGAAGGTTAAACAGGCGAACCTGTGTCTGTACTGCTCAGGACTCACGTGACTGGATGAAACGAAAGGAAAAATAGCATCAAGTGTCTTAGCAAAAGCTCAGGGATTTTACTGGGGGACTTAAAAAGTTAGAATATTATACTGTGGCGTAAAAACCATATGCAACTGTAAGCGTCAGTAATGTTAGTAGTATAAAAGAGGAGCATAGAACAAAAATGAGCACAGTGAGAAACAAACAAAAATAAGAGAAAGCAAATTCACATAGATGTATAGATAGATAGATTTCATATTGTGTTATACAGTATCCAAGTATATAATGGGGGAGATTTTTTTTCATGCATCGATCACATATTTGTGCTTCCTTTAATATTTTCTAAAACTAATGAACTGATTATTTTTCAAAGTAAATTGTCCGTATTTCTCTTTCGTTTCTGGTTGACTTTATGTAATTTGTTAACTTTCTTCACATTTTTATTTCTAAAGAAATCCAGGTGCTTAAAAAAGGCTTTGAAATGTGGTAAAGAGCTATTTTACTGCTGAAGGACAGACAAACAAAGGTAAATACGAACTAGATGATTTTTCAGAGTCCTAAAGGTAATGCTGGATCAAACTTTTCCTTATCAAGGAAACCAATTCATCAAAGGTGTAAAGTTTTTTTAAATGCAACATCTCCTTAAATAGAAGCCAGCAGATCGCAGTCAAGGTGGAGGTTCAGCACGCATCAGTTTGAAACACATCGGGGGAAAGGTGGAGTGAAGTGCTACTCACAAGTAGAAGAATTCATCGAAAACCGGGTGCAGCGTCTTGAGCTTCACTTGCGTGCGTTGACTCTTGGCCATAGGGAAAAGGTGATGAGGACAGAGCTCCACGATGACAAATGGGTCACTCAACCCTGATGGGGATCGATAAAGAGGCGCAGTGAGAAAAGACACGTCCTAAAACAACAACCTATGTGTCCATTTACCGTTGGCATCCAATGCAATGATGTCGGCCGCATGTAGAATCTCCACGGTCAGCCTCTGCTCCGGAGCATCGTAGTAACACTTCACACTGATCCGACCAAAACGGGTGTGTTTCAGTGTTTTCTGCAAGATTAAACACACTCTGTTAATGCAGAAATAGCACCCGAAGGCATATCAATTATATTAACAAATGTCATCGGAATAATGATGTCACTTCTCTGAACAACAGCTCATCGGCAATGTTCTTTAAGAGAAAGCAGGTTTTCCATCAGAGGAAAAACAACACAAGACAGAGCGGTGTGCTGTGCGATCAATACTCCTCTGTCCACTCCGGGGCTAGAATGAAATTGTCAGGCCATCAAGTTGAAACGTACCTGTTGGGAAATCTTCTCCAGATAGTACTGCTCAATCAGCTCAAAGGAGGAACATTTATTTAGCTTTAGCTCCTCTTCCAACCCCTGAAGCAGCATGAAGAAGATCAGTGTGGAAAGAGATGAATGACATTGTGGTGAGAAAAATTACTCCTGACATGAACTGTCAGGAATCATGAATTTTAAGATCTTGTACCTTGTAGTCTCCACTCTTCATGTCTTCCAGGCAAAGACCATCTCCTTTGGCATGTAAGAATTGCAATAAGGTCTAAAGTGAGAGAGAGAAAAAAATAAATAAATAGATATATTTATATGTATGAGAAGGGAGAACAGCACCCCCCCCCCCCATCCCAACACGCAAACACACACACACACAAAACATCTTATCTCTACTGAATGCAGGGCTCGGAACATTTGATTGACAAGTTGTTCACATTAACAGCATGAAACCTCTGGCAGGCGAACGCAACATGTGGCTGCCAAACACAAGACTCAGCCCACTTGTGTGGTATGACATGACTTTTCATGCTAATCTGTCACGTACCACGCCAGCTGGTTGAATTGGCATGGGAATATTCAGCAGCCCCTACTTTGTCATTCAAAGAGGGAATTCACTTTGTTGCAGAACTGCTAGTGACTTCAGAAATGTGATATATGCAAATAATTGCACTGCAGGAAGTATACAGAGCTAATAAACGGCGGATGGTAACATGATGATAATGTTAGTCGTGTCGAAACATACTCTTTCTAAGCGGACCACTCCTGTTGGTGGGCATCAATCACATCAAGACCACCCGAATTAAGTAAAATACAGAGATAACTCACCTCCACTGTGTACTGGAAGCGGTTGTAAAACTCCACCTGAACACCCCTGTTTTCTGTTACTGTGTCCAGAATCATCCGCAGGAGCAGCTCCCACATGCTCTGGAGAACCCTGCCAGGGTGATAATAATAGATTGCAACACAATTCACACCAGAGGTCTCATTATTATTGCATGTAGTATCTTATTTACAGAGCTGCCACATGTTTCTACTCCTGTTATTATGTGGATAAAGTCTTAAAAACAGAGGAGAAACTGGATAGCGCGGTCACTCATTTGACCGATAAACACAGCCGTGGTTAAGTTACTGCATTGGACCTGCCATCAGATATACATCCACGGGTTTTTCAAATCAGCACAGGGATGATATGACCAACTTGTCAATAAATCCACCTCTTGTAGTCAGAGATGTTTCATTTCAATGTCCTGAAGGACATATGTGCGGCATGCGCATCCGTTTGTGAGCGTGTACCCCTGTATTATCTGCTTTACATGGTTTCTGTCCTGTTTGTGTTTAATGATTCAACTTCGTCAAACTTTTATCATGTGCTACGCAGGCGTTCCAGATGGAAATTAGCAATTAAGCAGAGTGTGGCTCAATAATTACCAAGAACAGCTACATTCAGCGTGCCCTGTTCCTGTTAAACACAAATAAAAGTCGTTGTTATAGTGTGGGGGCCTGAGTAATTACCTAGCCAGAGTCTCCTTTACGAGGGTTTCACTGAGTATCACCATAGTATCTTGCAAATACTTCATTAGAGGGCACACAGCCTGGAGAAATGAAAAATTATCATCCTTCGCAAAGGCACAGCAGCCATGAACCTCACAGATTGATTAATGAAAACGGTAGCAGTTCACTGTAGACGTACGTCGTCACTGTTGATGGAGTCTGGAGAGAGGCTGATGTGCTGGATGTATTTCCGGAGCTCAGGCAGCATCTGGAAAGAAATGATTTCAAACATTTTCAAACAGTTAGACATCTAATTGTTTTTATAAAAATACACAAGAATAATAGGTACAGGTTATTTTTCAGTTGTCCAATTACACCTCAATACTTTTGTTCAAAAACATTCTTAACTTATCCGTCTTCTTTTTTTAAATAAACGCCTATGCGTACCACCAAACTCCCCCGAAACAAATTATGTCTTAAGATCAGTCTGTAGTGGCTGGTATTTTGGTCATTGCTAAGTAATTTCTTTTACCAAAGACATTTTTAATAATCAACACAATCACTGATTTTAGAATGTTAGCGGGAAAATGAAAAATATTATTTCAGTAATATTGTGGGTACAGAAAGAAAAATCTGACAATGCAAGATAACAAAATTAATAATAATAATAACGATAATGATAATAATAATAATAATAATTTAATTAATTATTTATAACAATAATAATAATAATAATGATGATTATTATTATTATTATTAATTTTATTATTATTATTATCATTATTATATTAATGTACATCATTATTCTCTGTATCAATGTGCAGCACCTTATCCATGAGCAGTGCAATGAGGCGCTTAGCTTCTCTCTGCAGGTCCAGGTCCATGTTGAAGAGTTGTCCATTCAGAGCTTTGTAGACTTGTTCCTTCCCCTCCACCCCACAGGACTCCTCCATGGCCCGCTCCAAACCTGACCAGTCCAGGTCCCGAGGGAGGTGACTCAGGAAGACACGCACGTGCTCTGTGTTGTTCAGGGCGATGCAGAGCTAGCAGGAAGCGAGGAGGAGCAGAAGAGGAGAAAAAGAGGGTGGAGGTGGAGAAACAAAGAAGGAAAAGAAGCAGGGCTACAGAAAGGTAGAAGGATGGGACGCAAGTGTAAATGACTGACAATGATAAAGGCAACTGCTTTTTTTAGCATTAACATATCGGTCTGCTGATCTCCTGCTGTGCCCTTTGTGATGCCGGAGTGAATTTTTGTTGACATTTACTTCCCACGTCAACATGTGCCCTCCGCCATTTCTATCTGCTACAGGCGTTACCTGCACTGTGAAGCTCTTATGATCTCGACCCAGCTGGTTCCTCTCAATCTTGCGTGTTAGCATCTCGGAGTAGCAAACGGCCTCGCTGCAAAAATTCTGCGACAGATACAATTAGCAGACTTGTTATTTTTTCATTTAGAAAAAAAGTCCCCAAAAAATTCACAACCTTGATGTCTCTGTGTTTACTGTTGAATGCCTGATATGAGTGTGTTACTCACGTCTGTCAAACGAGTGACAAAAATGAAGGCGCCCGCAGAGTCTGGCCATGCAAGCTGCCGCCAGATTTCGCGTACCTGGCCGAAACAAGTTGTGACTTCTGTCGCTGAGGAGCTGTGTTTGGCCTGCTGTACAGGCTCGAACTACACCAAAAATACACCATAGTGTGTTTTACTGGTGAGACATGAAAAAGTTTTACTTGCCCTTATCAAAAGATATTTCCTTTATTAACATTTTCAGCCTTTTGTTTAACATATTATTTGTTTTGTCAATATATATAAAGATATTGCAAACGGATTAGCAATGACATGATTGCCAGAGCCCTAATTCTGTTTAGGTACCCGTGCTGCATTCAAAACAGCTCCGACAGGTCTATGGACAGAATGCAGACATCTGAGTGTCCAATTATTAACGGACGATCATTTAAGTCCTCTAAGGATTCCTCTGAGCCAGAAAGTACGTGCATTAGACAGCTCATTCCACAGTTACTCAAGTCAATTATAAGGTCAACAACCTTAAAATCATTACAGTGTTCCTCAAGACTGCTCAAAACCTTTCGTGCTCAGTGTCATCTTGCAGAAAGACATTTCTGGCATTATGGAACACTGTTTTTCCAAGGGGATTGATTCACTTCTATTATTGTTTCCAAAAAAAAAAACATTCACAAATAAATGAGTCATTTTCAATCCCACTTCAATAGTTTACAATTCTGGAAGATTATAAATGCGTGCCATTATGGGTTGCTTTTGGGCTATAGCACTATTTGATTCATGTGATCATATCGACATATCGAAAGAAAGCACATATCCATTATAATAATTTTAAATATGAATATATACTCTGATGAACAGTAGTCTTTTACCTTATCCGTCTCCACAGCCTTGCAGATTCGGTCACAGGATCTGTCGTGAACAATCTGCAGATACTTGTGAATCGAGGACTTGAACCAATTATGAAAGCCTGTTAAAGCCAACATTTTAGCATCCCTGTAAAAGATTCACATAGTCAATAAAAAAAAAAGCTGGAGCTATCCTTCTGAAGAAGTGACTGATGACCAATTATTGGTTAAACTCAGAACCAACTTGAGAGGAAGAAACTCTCTGAAGCCCTTAAGGATTTTCAAGGACATAAAGAGCTCGAAGATGGTCTCTCCCATCGTCTGAGTCAGTCTAGAGCTCTCCTGCTCCAGAGTCCCACACACCCTTTCCATCGCAACATTTACATCATCAGCTACCTAGGGGAGGAGAGGATTTGTTTCTAAATACCAGGGCTGAAGAAGTGAAGAAGACAACAATCCAGTGTGATGAAAAATGCCTTCTGAGGGATGTTTTTAACAAGTTCCGTTTCTAATTATCCTTGCTGACGCACGTACCAGTTTCTCCAGCTGCCTGTATGATATGCTGAAGAAATCCACTTTTACTGCACTATGAGAGAAATAGAAAGAAAACCGAGGCTTCAGCTTGATTAAATGACATTATAATTTAGATACAATTCTCCTATTCGTATATCGCTCTAAGTTGTGCTCCATCTCCTGCATTGATAATCACCTGTAGAAGAGTTTGTTGTAGATATTCTGGGCTCTCTGCATGTCTGCACACACTGCATCGACCACAACAACCAGCCTTTTAAGCTGTTCCTCCAGGGTCTATATTGTCAAGCACAACAACGCAACGAATTTTAGAAGGTCGCAGAGACTGAAAACCCAAAGTAAACCTAAAAAACACATTGACGTACCCCTTCCTCGGGCTTATATCGTGCAATTAAGCTCTCGTACCACTCTGCCGTTCCTTTCTGAGGGGGATATTACATGAAAAAAAAATCTCTTACTATTTTTGTAGTTAATTACCTTATTAGCCACAACCCTCACACACAACTCACATCTGAGCAGAAATGAGAACCACGCTTTTCCTGTTCACATAATGTGTGTTACAATGTTCCGAAATGTTCTTTATGTAACGAGACATTTGCTTCCGTTGTTACCTTGATGGCAGTAGTGATGTCCAAATGCAGTTCATTTCTCAGTGGACACACAGTCTTAAAAGCTCGCATGTTTTGCATGTAGCCGATCCCCCTGGCGTACACAAACAAGCAAAAAATAGGGGTTGAGGCTGCATGCATTGTTTTTTTTTCCTGCTCAGTGGATTCAGAAAACATGAAAACTTCTCTGTTCTATTTCTGCATGTGTGTGCGTCTGTATGTCTGTGTGTGTTTTGAACCATCAATAAAAAAACATAATTTAAGTGACACCCAAGGAAGTTGACGTTTTCACTTGGACCTTTGATTATTAAACTCTACAGACACTCATATTGCACAATAAAAGTTCAAAAGCTCAGCTTTAGAAATAAGGAATACATCATTTTGAATCATGGGAGGGAATTTGAGGTCTTAAGTGACAGTCTCTCAATCCACAGCCTAAAGAGCTTCTTGGTCCTCTCTCCACTGTTAATGGCTTTTTCACATGTCGTGACTGATATTAATCGGTGGAATGGAAGCAGGATATGATAGTAGGAGCTGCACTTGTTGTTTTACATCTATAAAAGCAATGCACTGGTGCAGATGTCTTATGATGGACGCCATAGGAAGCAATTGAGAGAGAGAAAATAAACTAGAACAGATATTTTCTGTCTCAGTTGGTTTAAAACTTTTCTACTAGTATTTTTTGTAGTTCCTTACTTTTCTGTAGGTTTTAACAAGAAGTTATGAAGAAAAAATTTTGAGGAAATGTTTTGACAGGATCATAGATCATGGATGACAGGCAGCAGAAATTCTGCATTTTATCATCCCTTAAAAGACAGACAGGTCTGATGAGTGACACAGATGTCACTCAAAGTAACTGCTCTATTTTGGCAAAAAGGAACTTACTGCTATATGCAAGGGACTCTTTTTGTCCGAGACTGATCTTGCAGCATGTGTTGCTGCAATCATAACTATCCTGGACAAGTTCAGTCTTTTTTCTCATTATGAATTAAATTGGGAAAAAAATTGACTAAAATGTACCAGCACTGAGATGCATTTTGGTTATTGAGACATATGTGGGTATTATTTTGTTAGGCAAACCATCTGATCCATAATCTGTTCATTTAACTCTTAACATAACATCGCATTATGAAAATATGTACAGCCTTTCCATTTCTTAATAGAACAAAATTAAAATTGTAAGCTTGAAAAACCTCTGTAACTTTATTTTCTTCTTTCATTTATATTCTTTATACATTATTCAATACTTACATTAATACTTTATTCATGTCAAATGACATTTCGAAATGCCACTGTTTTCTTTTTTGTTGTTCTCCACTCATTCTCTTCTTACTCTTGTCCATAACAATTTCACTATCAGAAAAGTGGTACAGTTTAAAATTAGTTTAATTCACTGTGGTTCAGGGTTACAGTCCACTAACTAACCTGACCCCTCCTCACCTGTAAACATAAGCCACCTCAGAGAAGTAATTGGTGATCCTTTGTTTTTTTTCACCATATATTTTGAATAAAATGTTGTTTTTTTCCTATTCTTATGTGCTTTACAGAGGAGATTTCTGATCAGATTTTGAAAACAGATTTATTTTTCTCAATCGCCTCTCAGGGAGTCCACAGGGTCCAGCTTTTATATAACAAACTGTGCCGACTGTCTCTACTGACATGAGTAATGAGTAATGATTAAGATACTTCTGGGAAGGATCCCAACGCTGCTTCCTCCAGAAAGTGTGACTGACTGGATGTCGTCTCTCTCTGTTGGGTAGAGAGCTCGAGTGTGTTCCTGGTATGGCGAGGGCGAGTGCTTGACGTGATGTAATGGCAGTGTGATTTTTTTTACCTCAGCATGAGCTCGTAGCGTGTAATGGCAGCGGCGCTGGCACTGGGGAAAACCTGACGCATGTTCTTCATCAGGCACAGGCAGTGCTCTGTGTACAGCCTGAAGCTGTCTGACAGCTGCCTCTCCTGGACACAGGAACGGCCCTCAGTTATAGCTTCGAGTACACTGGCTGTGAGACATTTTTGGCTGGACCAAAAACCTTGATGAATGTCAGTGAAGAGTTGAGCTAATGAGGTGACTGTTTCCAGATGATGAAAGGCATTTTCCTACCGGGAGGCCTGTGGTGGATAACCTACCAGGTCTCCCCTCACAGCGGGAGGGTCCCACTCTGCATCGATGGTCCTCAGGAGGCGCAGCAGGAGGGAGTAGCACACCCTTTGGGCTCGATGATGGCTGCTGTAACACTGCCATCGACTGCATTCAAACAAAAAATATCCCTTTTACCTGATGCTAAAGCCTCTGGATCTGATTAGATTACCTTCACTAATAACTCCAATAATACTCACATAATTGCCTGCTGAAGGGGTGATAGATCAGTTTGCACAGCATGGTGGGTCAACACAGTCCAAGCTGGAGGGCTAACCTGCCCGTTCCAGTTGTAAGGCTCTCGCTATGAAGACATTCAAAACATTGTCTTGTGTTTTTGTACATCCAAAATACGACCACGTCTTCCCGCATGGACATTGAAACCGAGGGATGTCTTGTTCTCAATCGACCCCGAATAACATAATGAGAGATCATCCGCTGTGTGAATATGTGTGTCTTTTCACTTTCCTCCAAAGAGTCCAGTCGGAATCTCTCAGCCTCGCGCACCAGCTTGGGCTCCTTCCCCACCAGAGAGGTGACATTCCATGTTCCAAGAGCCAGCATCTGCAGCGAGGATCGGACCGCCAAAGTCCCCTTCGCCCACCACCCGGCTCACATTGCACCCAACCCCCTTGGCCCTTCCTGTGGGTGGTGAGCCCAGGGGATGATTGTCTCTAATCCGGGATTTATATTTTAGACACTGCTGGACCGAATGCAAAGGCATACACATATGCTTCACAAGCACCGATAGAATTTGATGAGTAAGAGGGATTTTCCTTAGGCACTGAGCACAGGAAAACTCAACCTCCAGTTGCCACCTTATCGTGGTGGAGCTAAGTTGTCAGGGGCTGTATACCCCTGGAAGGGTCACCCAAAGCAAACAGGTCCCAGGTGAGGGACCAGACAAAGCACGGCTCAGAAGACCCTCAATCGATGACTGAACAAAATGGAACCAGCTTTCTCATGCCTGGATGTGGGTGACCAGGCCTCCTTCCGGAGTCGGGTCCTGGGGCTGTCGAGTGCCTGAAGGCTGGCCCTGCACCCCAGGGAACTCATCCAGGAGGAGCCTGAAAGGATAACGTGCATCCCTCTTCCACTCGGTTCACCACCCATAGGAAGGACCAAGGGTGGTCCTTGGTGGCCAGAGAGGGAGACTGTGGTGGTCCAGTCCTTAGCTGCAAAGCCGGGCTCTTGGGACATGAATGTCAACTCTCTGGTGGGGAGGGAATCTGAGCTGGTGTGAGAGCTATGTCTTTAGGCTGGCTTAGGAACGCCTCAGGATCTCCGCCGGAAGAGCTGAACCATATAGCCGGGGAGAGGGAAGTCTGGGGCTCTCTGCTTCGGTTGCTGCCCCTGCTACCCAACCCCTGATAAGCGGTAGAAAATGTATGGATGAATGATCTGAGCACACTTGACCATAAAGTGTGGTTTGATAAGTGCAAGTGCCTCCCACTTGGGAGTAATGTACTCAGGCCCATTTGAAATGGTCTACCTTATGACTCATGTGTACTTGGCTCCCCCCGTGATAGTAGTGGCACATTTTAAAGGAAAACAGTAGTAGATATCTTTGCAGAGTATCTATTATCTCCAGTTTTTTGTTGTTTTTAGCCAATGAGAGTCTGCGTCGAATGAGAATATGTGCCCAGGCATTTCAGCCAAATCCGTTGTTGATATTCAAACTGGTAAATGAATGGGATTTCCAACCAAAACACATCCATCTCTGTTTACATGGGATATTTTTAGTGCATAATTCAAAGTAAACTCACCTTGATGTGAGCATGCTCGTACTCGACAATCTGACACAGCAGTTTCTTGTGAATAGATACATTTGAGTCTCTCTTGGACAAAGTTGTATCTCTCTAGGAAAAAAAAACAAAACATTATGAAGTTATATCAAAACCTTCCAGAGATAAAGTTGTTTTCCAGCAAGGATTCAATCAAGAATAACAACAAGTACATACTTGAAATGTTTTTACAACAAGCTAACAAGGATCAATTTAGGCAATATCTTATATTTTTTGTTTATGTTAATTGGGCCATTTCTATGATATTCAGGTTAAATTAAATTATTTCTATCACTTGTTCATGATTGTACCCCAGGGGGCAAAAACAGGAGAGTCAAAGCAAACTGACAAACTGACAACCTGCTGCAGGCACTCAGGCTCAATGAAGGGTTGGAGGGTGGGCGTCGAAAGTAATGTCATTTGGAATTGCGATACATTTTTCAGCTTTTTTTTAATCTTAATATGACCAAATGTGTTGTTATACCACATAATCATTGTACATACTTGGCTGGTGAAAAGCTTCAGCATCAGGTGACACTCTCCCTGAACTTTGGATGCACTTGATCGTGGTTCCAGTTTAAACCAGGTGTCGTAGCCAACAGCAGGGACTTCCTATCAGAGGAAAACATGTTGGATGACTAACATACATCCAGGGGAACATGTCTCCTCTGGCGTCTGACTGTGGGTTTGTTTGATTTGTCTTCTGCTCGGGGCTGCGAAGGGTTGGTTTTAAGGTTCTCCACTTTGAACACTTACACTCAGTGAGATGTTGATGCAGCCAAGGAAGTCATCGGCATTCTCTTCTGATCCCGATGATGCGGACCCGTTCGACCGCACTGACTTTGCAATCTGCTTGAAGTATCTAAGAGGTAAAAAAGTGCATGAGTAATGAGGGCTTTCTCTGCTTGCTGCAGACCAAACAAGTCCAATTAAAACTGAACTTCAACATTTTTTTTTTTTTCAAATTTAGCTGGATCTGCAGCAAGTTAAATTAAAAAAAGCTGAACTTCAATTTTTTTTTACATTTATCTGAATTTGTATTCATTCTTTTCTCTTTTAAATTCTGATTTAATTGGGCTTTTAAAACAGACATTGGATTTTCTTTTTTTCCGCACAAGATTGATGCTTTCTGTCCATGGGCTGTGATTGGCATAACCATTTCATTAGACATGTCTGTTATTT
The DNA here is from genome assembly GCF_037954325.1 of Fistularia commersonii. Classification (NCBI taxonomy): domain Eukaryota; kingdom Metazoa; phylum Chordata; class Actinopteri; order Syngnathiformes; family Fistulariidae; genus Fistularia; species Fistularia commersonii. The sequence goes on from NC_141311.1 coordinate 5,657,766, forward strand.
TTTGGTCCTTTCGTGACCCACTTAAATACTGCATTCAGACTTGAGGACACGGAACATTTCTCTACTTCAATTAGTTCTTTCAGGACAGAGGATAAATGATTCTGATTTCTGCAGGGTTTTTCTTCTTTTAAATCAACATGGGTAGGTGTGTAAAGCAATTACTGTATTAAATGCTAGCTCTCCCCTAATTCAAGATAAATCCGGCTGTTTAAATGCCTTTGAGTTTGAATGAATGTTCTATTAAGTGCGACAGGGTGGAATTAAAAACGTATGCTTCACTAAAGTACACAAAATGACTTTGACAACACATAAAATGATTTATCATTACTTGATTGGGATTAATTCATCCACCTTTACATTTATAAGTACTACTTGTCATGCTACCTGCCCATTCCGCGAAGACCGCTGACTTCATTAAGTTTTCTGCAGGCCTCGGCAACAGACACGTCATCATCGTGATCCCTGAAAATAGACAGGATAATTTAGGGGTCATAATGACCTCTCATTTCCTGTTAAAAGACATGTTTCCTTGTGGAACAATAAATTGCAGCATCCATAATCAAGACCTGGACTTGAAAACTGACGCAGACAAATAAACAGTCAGACAGACAGATAAAATGGGCAGACAGACGGACAGACACGCATGCAATGTAATGAATAATAAAAATAAAACAGTTTTCTGCCCCCTGTCTTTTTTCTCTCTTTCTGTCCTACTCCTTTGAAATTAATTCATAAATCAAATACAAAAAATTAAATATTTTCAGAAATACTACCAGTTACTTTTTAAAAATGTTCAATTCTCCCCACTATGAGCACTTTGTTTATCCAAATTTATATGTTAATGTCTGTTTTTATTAGCGATCTTTGCATTTAAGTAACTATGGGTAATCCAATATGTATTCATGTAAAATTGATTGACATTAGAAAAGCACAATGTCCAATATGTCTCTTTCTGCATCTCTTTAATTTATCTGTAAAAAACAACAGGCGCACAGTAAGAGTTTTGCATGTTTGTTTTTTCTTAATTAATAAAAAAGAAAGTCTAAATAGATAGCTTCAATCAAGTGATAAATTAAAAGTGCCAACCAGACACATAATGACCGAAATTCTAAATGTGCTTGATGGAGGTAATTCATGTCCTGGGATGGCAATCGAGCTGCTGGTGGTGCCACTGTGCAGAAACCTTACCATATATCCAGATGTAACAGGTCACTGTGGACATCGTCGACCTCACTGGAGTAAAAAAAACAGTCACAAATCATAAATTAAGTTGTGAGCTTGCTATTGATGCCGGAAATAAAGAGCTAATGTGTTGTACTGGTCACATAGACCACAACTGTGAAAAAGTCCTACACTCACAAGACAAAGTGCTCGTCCCACACTGGATTAAGGGTCTCCGGTTTAACCTCTGTCACCTGGATGCACCTGGCAGGCAACACCTCCTTGGTGCTGGAGCGTTTCTCCAACTTGTCCTTCCTCTTCCTGAAACTGAATTTTCTCTCTTTCTTTTCCTCTGGTTCCCGGGGGCTTTGCCCCACCAAAATTCCCAACATGCAGTAGGGATCACTGTACCCTAGTGGGCCGAAGAAAAACCAACAACAAAAAAAGCTTTCTGTTATAAAGTTTGGGGTTTTAATATTAAGGAGGCTGTTAGTATTTGCAACCTTTTAATCAAACTGAAAAAAAGCCAGCTATGAATCTATTCAGCTATGAATCTATTATGAAAAGTCAGCTATGATTGTGATCAACAAAAAGACACAGGCGGGCAGTCAATTCCCTCAAATGTTTTACAGGGGGGGAAAAACAGAGTTCAATAATGATGTATGTTCATGTTTTTGTTGTTTGTGACACTACAGCTTTTCAGAAGTAGGCTGGGCAAATCATGAGCGCTAATCATTTCAGAAACCCACATTATCTGTGCTGATGGGAGGTGAAGCACTCGACTATTTACTGAGGCACTGGCATTAAAAGCTTTTCTGCTCCGCTTTTCCGTGAAAACAAAAAAAACAAATAATACATTGTGTACTTAAATTGTCTTACCATTTGCGTCCTTGGCCAATAGATTCTTTGCTTTCAAAACGGAGACTCTTAAGGAAAAACTGGCACGCTGTGGAAAGAAAAAATGCTCCGTATATAACTCTAAATTTCCAATGGAAAACAAAACTCTGAAAATAAAAATAAAGAGGCGCAGCCAACTGGGGAGGGGGGGGGTTGAAAGGGTAAAACATGTTCACAACATTTCAAACAGTTTAGCAAAAGCTTTCAATGCCAAACAGAGGGTCTTCAAAGGTCTTTTGCATAGGATACAGACATAGAAGAAAGATAAAATGGGTTTTTCAAGTGTGACAGGTCTGAGATCTAAAACTTCACTCCACTGCTGTCAAACTATGGCTCTTAAAAGGTTATCGGTGCTCTGAATATACGACCGTGCAAATAAACAAAATAATAAACAAAAATAGCAAATCCACTCGAACCACCTCCAACTGTGAAAAATGTATTGACAACAATACTAGCATTAAAATCTGTACTTTGTGACCACTGGTGATGTGATTACTCTCATGTGATGTGTTATTAGCCTTAGTAGATTTATAATGAAAACATTTTCGATCACTGCTGTTTCTTATTCTGCTGTTTGAGCTGTGACCAATGGAGAGTAATTCTCTATTGTTTGAGGTCTCTTGCTTTTTCTGTATATGAAGATTATTTAAACAATCAGGTCAATGCTCAAACCGATGTTGTTAATCAATAAATCACACGGTTTGTGCAGACCATATAATAAGTATTGTCATATTGTGTGTTAGAGCTTTGTATGTAAGCGCTCTCTGCTATTTGTATATTTCAATCCACTGGCATGGTATTTGTGCATGGGTACGTCTAGAAACTGCTACTTTTAATGTCTTTGAAATCATTATCTCAGGTTAAATTACTTAAATAATGTGCTGCTGCTTCCTGAACGAAGAGCAGATCCATCAGAGATCCCTCATCTCTTGTTCCAGAACAATTTGAGGCAGTCAGTATTTGCAGATGGCTTGTGATATCAATAAAATCCCATCCATAAATTTAAGCTACCGAGGCAAATCTTGCATTTAATTACAGCGTACTATTGAAAAGGGGATGTGAGCATCCACCGAGGACACTGCCATTGTGGGTTTGAATGGACGCCAAATTTCTCACCTTTGATTCTTGTACTTTCTGGAGAATCATGTTGTGCTCCTCCTCGCCCAAATCAAACACCTTAGACAGATGAAAAACTTTCTATTGTTATCAGAGCAACTCGGCTTGAAATTCAAAGCTGAATGGATGTAAGCTGTAAAAAAGGAATGCCACTGAATTTCTTTTATCATGTCTTTGGTCTTTTCAGCTGGGAACACATGCCATACTCTTTGAATAAAAGACACCCTCTCCTGACACACAACATAATCGGCTCCGAGACATCTGAATAGATGTAATATCTGATGCGGATATCAGTACACAGTGTGACTCAGCTCTGATGTTTAATCAGGTTTGAGCCAAGAGCATCTGCTCAGATTCTTACAGCCTGCTCTCAACAAATTACAGTGTAGTATCAGTGTTACTGGCAGAGATAGAAAAAAGCTCGGGGAACAGACTGGTTTTTTTTCTCACGCATTCTCCTTCGCTGAGACGGAATCCCAAATCTACTACTGTTTATGTCATTTGACGTAAAGGACTATATGTTTGAGAGAGGTGGAGCAATACCTTCAGCAGGTAAGCAAACAGCTCCTCATCATTTTTCACGTGTTCTGGTGAAGGCACTCCCACTCGGTTGGCCACTGTGTAAACAGCCTCCTCATAAAGCAGGTCCAGCTACACAAAATCACAGTTAATAACACCCCTTGAAAGATAAATACTTGTGTTCTTTCGCTTCTGTGCTTCCTGCTCAACTGCACATTAAAAAATAGGGGTGAATGCGAGAAACCGTACTCTGCACTTGTAAAATGTGATGGGATCGGAATTAAAAAAAAAAAAACACGTGTGGACCCACCTCTGTCCTGCAGATTCTGTCAGGGATGAAGGCCTGGTCCACATATTCTTGAGGCGGCGGTACTGTGCAAGCTCCTTTTTGGCACTGTAAGTTGACGGAGACAATTCGGACGGGAAATTTGAGTTGTAGCGAATCGAGAAGGAGGAGAGCAAGACGTTATTGACAGTTAATCCTTAATCACCACTTGAGAGGAGCACTCTTTCATTGATTTCCTTTACCGTCTTCATAATAACTTGAACAATGGTGAATGTAACATGCCCGCACCCACAGGCCTCATTAGGAATTTATAAACCCAGACCTAGCACCTCTCCTGATCATCGCCAGCCTGACAAAGAATAACAGAGGATTTTGCCTTCGGCTCAAACATCGACTGAGTGAGATCCATAAAAGATCACATTTTTCTTCACCCGGAGACAGAAAAAATATAATTTCAAAGAAAATTTTCCACTTTAATGTGCTTGAGATTTAGTGGCAGGAATTTGAAATTCAGCTGCTTTTGCAAGTGAAAGCAAAAGGGACTTCTCATCTACAAACTTCTTCAAGGTAAAAACTGTAATGGGCTCATTAATGCCAGCATAAGACCAGCAAATTTGACAAGAATTGCCATCTAATCTATATTTCAAATGCATGATTTTCATTCAAGCCATCTGTCAAGGTCTACTAATTTTCCTTTAAGCCATCTGTCTCAAAAACAAATGTCATCTTTACTCTATCAATATGCCAGACATACATAAGTATATGTAAACAGCAGGGTTTTGAAATGTCCTCTATTTTTTTACATTTGTACAGAGTACTGGTCCGTATAGTAGTGAGAATCATTGAAACGTGCATCGAAATTGTTTTTCTGTTACATATTTGAGGGAGTTTTCCCTGATAATTTCTTGTCCTCATTATTATAGCATCACTTTGCTGCACTCTGTTTTGCATATTCTTGTTTTATTTTTCTTCATAGCTGTCATGTTTAAACCTGTTATGGTACCAAGGAGTATTTTTGTTGTGTTTGTTTTATTATCTTTCTTTTTTTTTTTTTTTCTTTTTTCCCAGGAGCAACAAATTCCATTAAAATTGGTGAGTGGTGCAGAAAGTTATTTCAATCATCCCAAACTCGTAGATGATGCATATTATTGTGTTTCTTGCCAGGTTACCACAGCATTACCTGAAGAGTGTCTTCTGATAGAAGTATAATTCCCAGCACCTCAGGTAGAACCTGGGGTACTCAGATACATGGAGACATGTCACCAGAAAATCAGGCTTTGTGCTCGGCTAGCCCTCCCAAAAAGGAAAATGTCTGAATTCTATAACCATCTATGCTTGATGTGCATCATAGCATCTCATATAGCAGTCTGAATACTGTAACCTGACAATAAGGACAAGGCCCCATGCGAAGGACATCCGTCCTCCTGACAGAATCATCAGTCTATGTACCCATGAGAGGTTCCCGATGCTCAAATTTATGCTCACTCATGAAATGCAACTTAATATGTCAAGACATGGTGTGTTCTCTCTACGCGACTGTAAACGTGAGTTAACTAATCTAATAAGGAAGTAAAACCTTAAACCTGCTTTTTTTATGGCAAATTATACTACCCTAAAAGCAGCACCCTGTCAGTGAAGCCCTTTGTACAACTGACTCTTGGGCCAATGAGCCTTAGTGTCTATTTTTAACACAAAGTGCCATCAATCCCATTATTGACACTTTATCAATTGATTTAGTGCTTAGTCAGTGCTACTGCTACGTGCCACTGCTATGAAAGCAAAAAAGGCCATTGTGTTGAGTTGCCGATTTTCAAAAGCCCAATCCAGTCCCAACTGACGCCCACTTCACCTGCCTAATTTAGCGATGAATGATGATGTCCATCCAAGAAAAATAGATGCCCCTCCTTCTTGCATTCCCAAGAAAAAAAAGCAACTCACAACCCATTGAGAAACTAACTATCTGGTAAATATATGAGTATATAGACAATAGATTAGTAGCAATTTTACATAAAATTTCAGATGCATACTATTGTTCCCTTACCTTTTTTTTTCTTTTGGCTTTTTCCTTCAGGGATTGCACAGCGAATCACCCTCCTCCATCTAACCCTATTCTTTGTGACCAACTAACCTCAGGCCCTCTTTCACTATATCCAAAAACCTTCTCTTTGGTTTTCCTCCTGACCTCCTGCCCAGCAGTTCCAACTCCAGCATCCTTCAACCAATATATTCACTATTGTTCCCAAATGAGTTGTTAAAATAGCAACAATATGACAAACTCTACCGCCATCACAACACCGTTAAGAAACATCTGTGATACTATGACAAATACATTTGCTTAAGATAGATAGATTCCATCTGATGCACTCTTTGTTTACATCACATAGTTAAAAAAAAAGAAAGAAATTGAACTAAATTAAGAAAAGCATTTGCGTTAATGCATCTGAATATAACTGAATCGCTTGGCTTTCAGAGAAGTATGGTTTTCATTCTTTTATGATGTGTTTCCAATTATTTTAAAAATGCACATTCTAACTTTGGTTTTACATGACCGTAATGAAACAAATAAACAAACAAAAAAAAAAAAAAATACAAAACTGATATTTTCCAATGTGAGGTTATATCTTGGCCATCATGCCTTGAATACTGTGGACCTCTGTTATGATTTGATGAGCTGAAACGTGAGGAAAGCAATTTCACTGTCTGAAGACTGGCAGCAGGCGGAGCTGAACATGACTATCTACAGCAGCTTGTCATAGCTGAGCATCCAGTCTGCCGAGCAGCAAACTCAAGCCAGCCCTTCTGTCCACAAGCGTCATTCTGGCCACAGCAGTGCGCTGAGTGACAGTGAGGAACAGACAGAAAGGTGGAAGTTGGGTAAGGGTTACCTCAGCCTGGGCAGCTCGCAGAATGTTCTCCTGTTTTTGCAGAATGGTGTTCATACGCTCAAAGAACTCCATACTCTCCTCTGAGATCCTGCCAAGAAGATGGAGCAGATTGGCACACACAATCCAGCTTTGAAAACAAAGAATGCTTGAAAAATGCTTTTACGAGAATGTGTGAGTTGGGGGGAGTACAGGGGAGGAAGATGTACATTCACAGTTTCATCACACTGCCAGCAGAATTTTTCATATTCATTCAAACTGCAAGCATCATACTCCTCTTTTGAAGGTAGCTTGTCAATAGAAATCTTTTTATCTTTTTCAAAGTCAGCACTTTGTTAGCCGTCACGTACTATTCAACCACTGTTTCAAAAGATGATTAAAGGCTTGTGGTTAAAACTCAACTACAACAAGTCTTAGAATTGGTAATTATTCATTACAATGTCCTTAGCCACTTGGGAACAGTATTTATTATGCATTGTTTCCTTTGACTGCAAATCTACGAACCTTGGGGTCAACTTGACCAAACTAATAAAACGGCCGTGCATTCTTTTGTTCTCTGGGTCAAATTCAATTAACTCCACATTACAATTTCATTTTTCAGCTTCACAGAGCAGTGTTATATTTTCTAATCATGATACAGTCCTGCCACAGTGCATTCTTACACTTGGCCATCAAGCATCTTAAATGTCTTATAGATGAATGAAGCAATGCATATCCAAGAAATCCAACATGTCTTGTCTCTGCGTGAATGATGTTAATGTACTATGATGAGCACGGCTGTGTGGAAAATGCAAATGATGTTGTCTGTTTCCTAAAGGTGTGAGTGAATCCTCGGACTCCCAAAAGCCCCAGTTGTCATGGCGACACTGGCAGATTCAGGAAGGGAATAGCTGGCTGAACACCTTGGGAATCTCCTCCTCCCCAATCTCTCAGCAGACATGTTTCTCCCAGCAAGCATGGAAATCACCAGGGCAGGCAACTCTGATGTGTGTTCCAGCAGATCTGTCCAAATCAGACCTACTGTCTGACCCACACACTCCCAGATCCAGACTCCCTCCTCGTCTCTCAGCGCTCTCCGTCACATTATGCAGAAGGAACCGTCCACAGAGGCTCCGTCATGCTCCTTTATTAGCGTCATCGCATCACAGCGGGAGTGTGGCAGCCTATCCTAGCACCCACTGACTCTCACCATGGTGGGAGAGCAGATGGCAAACCCCTGAGGTTTTGAAGACTAATGGCAGCCATGCTGGGAGAGCTGGTCAGACCTCCACTGTCTTGAAATCCAGACAAACTTACTATGTTTGGTCAAAAAAATACATCTGAATTATTAATTATTGAAATTGTTCTCTGGGACATTGATTTCCTGTATGAAAACTACAAGTAGTTGTTGTTGCAGTAGTGCTACAATGTAGTTTTCATGAAGGTTTGTAAAAGTTTTGCATCAATTTGTAAGGATTAACTTAATTACGATCAAAAATAAAGTTCTCACATAATAATCATCACTTAGTTTATGAAGCCTAAATGGATTTTAACATTTGTGAATGGCTGGTGTGTAAGCACGCACACACACACACACTTCACAGTGACATGAAACTTGGCGCTACTTTTATATTGGAGCTCACAGTTTTCATTTCAACATATAATGCAAACATGCCCCAGTTGATTGTGATACTTGTGCAGGGGGGACACTCAAATCTCTCTAAATCCACTCTAAATAGTCAGAGACATCCTTGTGTTCCAGAAATCTGTCCAGCGTTCTGCGGATCACGTAGCTCAGGGATTTGTTAGGACCAGGGATCTTTTGTTTCCAGTTTTGAGACAATAGGACAATGTGTGAGTAAAGTTAAGCTTAAATGATGCAAATCCAGTGTCTTGTTCCTCTTTTTACACAATTGCTCCATTGGAATAAAAATGTATTTCATGTTGCTAGGGAACAGGATGCTCTTTCACTACTGACGTTTTATTTTGATGTATTTTCAGAATTCATTTATAGGCTTGATTTGTCATTTTCTTTACGAACAGCACCTTGGAGGTTAAAACATAAACAGAAATACATGCGAAAATATCTGTTCAAACTAAATTAAATGAATGAGTAAAGAGTGATCTCTCCTACTGACTTTTTCCACTTTCAATAAAACTCTAATTAATAGTGCAGATATCATCTGAAGCATGAAGGACGATGTGAGTTTCACACGTATTCCAATAAAATGTTTTTTCAATCTGATATATCATAATTGTGACTGCATCATTGGCCTGCCACTCGTATCACCACTGAGGATCTGCATAACAAGTTATCCCTTTCAATAATACACATGGCTAGTTGTTGTGCTCTAATTACAAATTTGATAAAGCCACAAAACATTTCAGGTAAAAGATCTTCAGTATGAAGATTGAGATAATGGAAGCTGTTAAAGAGTGTCTCCCTTCAAAACACATTTTCAAACAATTTGGAGTTGAGTGCTTTAAACTTCGGGCACATTCCTTTTTGTGAGGATAAATGTCGTACAGAAGAAGATTTTACCCACTTCAAAAAACACAAAGGACAAATTTTATCAGTAGCATGTGAATGATGTATTAACATTTCACCTCTTATTCACCCTTCTCATACTTCAATCATTAAGGAACAGAGATGATAACCTCTAGGAAAGTCAACCTGGATGTATCTGATGTGATTAGGCCATATTATCATTTTTCTCAACTCATCATGTAAGAGTGCTACTCGTGACATACACACACAGGTTCCACGAACCCACTTCAATTTGATTAAAAGTGACAGGCAATATACAGGGCAGTGTGGATGATTTATAGTTAATAGGTTGGGAATGGGAATGGGAATGAGGTTGGGTTGATCACAGCGAACTATCCAGCAGTTGATGGTTAAACTGGACGAAAAGCACTAATGAAACGGATTGGTTAATTGGCAGCTGCAGAGCTGCCACAAGGACCCCCGGTGACACACAAACACACAAAATAACCAAAAGACAGGATGGAGGATGTTTTTTTCTCTGTACGGGAAAAAAAAATCAGTGTGATTTATGCTTGTCCTTAAGAAATTCCTGGATGATATTTAAGGTGTTCTTCAATCTTCTTGTTTTGATGCTTGACGTTTTATGAGATCAGACAAGGTTCAAGTTTCTCAGGTAGGATGCACTGAAATTCATTTCATGCTTCTGTAACTCCCCTATACTCGAAATTAAGTTTTTTTGCAGCTGTAATGAAAAAATTCTTTCATAAAAGGTTTTCTGGGACCGACTGTATGTGGCAAAAACAGATGTGTGAGTCTGCCATTGATTGTGTGTATGTCTATGCAAAATCACCACAATCAAATCCATTTAAACTGCATATTTTCGATCAGGGCTCAACCCTATCTTCTGTTTTCTGTTATAATTCATGAATACCATTTTCTGGGGCAGCCAGTTTTAATGTTTTTTAATAAAATTTCTGATATTCAAGAAATGTAAATGCTTTGATATGACAGGTGGATTTACTCAGTTATGGAGTTATTTCATAATTTGACAAATGAACAAAAAGTTTCATTTACTCTGACAGCTCTGTTTTTTTATTGATTGTTATACAAGCTTAAATATCCCCTGCATGTCTTGGCTGGATCTGTGCATCATAACCTGATATATAATTGTTTCACTGGCAAGTGGGGAGAGATGACATAATAATGCCACATTTAACGAATACCCCTTGCAGTTACAGTTGACAGATCATGGCTAGTTTTATAAAGGTCTTCGAAACTAAAAGCAAAAAATGCCACTATTACCTCAATCATATCGATTGTCCTTTCAGCACTTTATAGCTGCTTTGACTGTCTGCTTGAATGAGGATTGTGTATTTGATTTTCATGAAAATTGTTGAGGGCATGGAGCGATGGAGATCTTATCTATAATTCACAAGAAATTTTAAATGGTAGTTCAGGCATGTTTACAATAACACCATGCAAATCAATATTGTAATATGAATAAACAAGGTTTACTGCACTCCTAGCAGCTTGGATTAAAAGTAGATATCTATTTTCAATTATGTCTCAGCATAAATTACACTAAATGTCAGTATATTAAACTACTAGTAATAGTCTATGCTCACCAAATGTTCCACTAGTTCCCCATTAATAAATGTCTTAGTAACTCCATGGTGACCTGATATTACGATATAAATTTCTGTGTGAAATATAAAAACGAACAATTTTGTTGGAAATGGATCTGAATTGTGAAAACAATAATCCTGATAAGCGTCAGTTTGAAATCTATAAGCCACAATGCCACGGCCTTGTGCATTTCCACCAAACCAGGTGCTCTGACAGATGTAAAACCATAATTGGAAGAACTGAATTAAAATGCTTTCCGCCGCAGTGCCTCTTCGTCCACTCGGAGCCCAGCAGATAGTTCAGTGGGGTCAACAACTGTGAATAGAACAGCCAAAATGCAGGCAGACTCATTGCAAAATCTCAATTAAAGTGAGAGTGCAGCAGGTCAGCATCAGTCTGAATGGATAACAATGATCAACAGCCACCCTGTAATGATGAGCTCTGGGGGTACGTGCATGGCTGGGGCTCAGTGGGAAGGATGTAGTACCAGGAAACTGGCATGGGAACTAAAAAAAAAAAAAAAGTGACATGCATGGCACTGACTGCTAACTGTTTAATGAACGACATAAAAAGGGGTCGTTACTGGAGAACATTTGAATATGATTTTCGTTTAATACCTTAATATACGGTGTGTTACAAAATAAAATAAAAAAACACTCTCAAGATACCATCAATATGTAGAGAATGGCATTCCCAATCTCTCTATCAGTTTATTAATAATGTCTGAATCACATTGTTAATCAATGTACAATGTGGTACCTGAGGTTAATGTCCATGTTAAAAATAGACTTTGTTGTCATTACAAGTATAAGATCACAGCATGGCAGAAGCCTGTGTTTAGGTTGCTATAGAAACTTCAGGTTCATACTTAGCTCCAGCCTATAAAAAAAATGGATGGGGGGGGGGGGGGAATAATGAGATGACTGATTTTACCTGTTTCATTTTATTTGCTGTTTGTTGTGAGGCAGACTAGAGCAACAATAAAGAAATAATGAAATAAATCCTAACATGTAAAATAAAAAGATTTGATGAAGACAAGACAGGATTAAGCATGTTTAAATTAAAAAAAGAAGAAGAAACCACAGTGCAGTAAAAAATAATATTAAAATATAATATTAATTATATGACATACCGTATGTGTTCCATACTAGACAAAGTGTGTATGCATTTACATAAACACAGCCTGGGATATCAATATAAACAACAATCCAAACATCCAAAAAACACATTTCCAAATACATACAGAACAATCAACACCCTTCGCTTATTTGTGAAGTGGACATGAAAACACACAGAAACAAACTGCTGTTCCTTGAATTGCCATTCAACTCTGGATGAAAACCAAATGTATCATACGTAAAACCCATCTTCATTCTTTATAGTAAAGGAACTAAACAAAACTGATCATGCTTATACAAAAATGCTTTACGGATCTATTTTTCCACCCAGCAAAATCCCTCAAATGGGAAATGAACTGTGGCGTTTTATCCCTTGGTTTGTGGTAATGCTTCAGTACTGTGCCCTGTCTATTTTGTATTTACACAGCATCAAAATGAGAATCACAAAACATTTATTAAGAAAAAAAAATCTGACCAAGGGATCTCAACTGACCAACTTACCAGTGAAACACAGTATGCTTAACTTGTTTGTGAAGGAGAGTCATGTTACAGTCTCCAAAATTGTCTATGTGTTGGGATAATCTGGCCCAAATGTGAGGTTTTCGGAGTGCCTCATTTCTTCCTACTGCTAAAAGTCAGTCTGCAGAATTCCAATGAGAGAATGCTGATGGTTTCAAGGCCCATTTCATATAATCGTCGGCTGATGAGTATTTTGCTCAAAACACACCCAAAACACATATGAATCGATGACAAAAGTTAGGACTACCACATTTTGAATTTTGCCCTTGGTGGTCATTTTTGTGTCCCTCAAAATAGCCTTGAATTTCTGAAACTCCACTTGGCTGAATACTATAACCACAATATCCTTGAATATTAACTTTTGATACCATTTGAGTGACAGTCGTCACCCAGTTTTTATTTACTGCTTGGCTTACACATTAGGACTAAATATTTAGAAAAGAGTCTTGTAAAAAGATCATCTCACATAAGCTCCCATCCCAGGACTAGTTTTAAGTCTTAGCTTAGTCCTACTATGCTGAGACTAGGTGGAGAACAAAGACTGTGAATGGATAGATTCTTTGAGCAACTTTGCTACCATGCAATGTTTTCTCCGGGTATTTGCATAGCCTCTGCTACTTCAGTCCAGTATCAGAATCCGAATCAGTGAAATTATATTTGCCTTCACGTGGCAATTGGCGTCACAAGGGCACAAGATATAAAATGTAGGTAAAATAAAAATTTGATGAAAATAAAGTTAAGTAACTCCAACATCAATAAGACGCCTTGATAAAATGTATCTGTAGCTTTTCCCTCTCCACTTGGTCATGTTACATTGGAGAGTTGACATCGTCAAAGTTGGGCTCACAGCTCAACCATCCGCTCCTCTTTTTGACGCCCCAAACTGATTGAAATGCCCTTCGCCGTTCTTGTTCATCCATTTCGCAAACAAATACCGTCTGCCACAAATACCACTCTGCCAATTGTTTGTCTACCAGGTTTCCTTTTTTGCATTTTAGTTGGAGCTGATACATTTGTTGCCGATTCAGTCATTACGGTGATGTAATGCTAAGAACTGAGATAATATCAAACATGTTTTATCTTGTCGTAACCACTACCTGCTCATATTTAACGACTGGTATGACGAGAGCGTGCTGCAACTCCGCTAAGACTTCCCTAAACGTCTTCCTTACAATCGTCAGTTTTAAGTTTGTGACTGGAAAATCTTAAGGTGTAAACCTGGCCTTAGTGTATCCACCATCATAATAATTTAGCTTAGTAATTTAGTATTATAAAACAGACAGTCACTAAGACCAAAGTTACAGGCTAAAAACTGTAGTCTCAAAACCATGGGGAATCTGCCTATGAAACAGACGTAAGCGGATCTCCTGCGATTGTTTGTCATATTTGTCATAACATTACATATTTTTAATCACTCGAATAGAGCAGCCTACCATGGTGTGTTGTGCTAAAGGCATCAAGGCCCACAGTGTTATCTGGCATACAAGAAAGTAGCATATATGTTCCCACTTAGAACATGACTGTGCATGCCATTGTACGACTTCTCATGGGAAAAGCAGCTTTTACGTCACTGGGAAACAGCAAGTCTGAACCCGGGAATAAATGGCAACCGCACTAAAACAAGCTGTTGACAGGAAATAAGACGTTAGGGTGGTCTTTGAAGAAGAAATGAAAACAAGGTACGAAGCACTACTATTGAGTATGTGCGGCAACTTGGGGCTTATTTTAGCAACATAGAAGTCAAGCTGGTTAAGCAAAATTATAATCTTGCTGTATATTCAGTTGGTAAATATAGAGTATTAATACATGCTCGGAATCAATTTATTTAAAATTAATGAATTCATTCATTATCTAACCCTTCACTTAGGGTCGCAGAGGGATCGGATGATATCCAAGCTCAACTTCCTTGGACTGGTCACCAGTCGATCACAGGGCCATATAACTAGAGACAAACATCCATTCACTCTCTTCTTCACACATCTGGGTGATTCCTGCCGTCCATCTACCTACTGATTGCTTTTGGTCTGTGGGATGAAAGAGGAGAACACCCACGCTGACACAGGAGACCATGCAAATTCCACACAGAAATACCCCCTGCTGGAAACCTTCTTGCTCTATGAGGCGGGATAGCTAATCACTGAACCACGAGCCTCATTTAAAATTGTCATGTCAATATATATATATATATATATATATATATATATATATATATATATATATTTTTTTTAAATTATTTATTTATTTATTTATTTATTTTGATTTTTTTTTTTTTTCAAAATTGTGCTGAGGATTAGAAAACAGAATTTTGCTTTCACCATCAGTACAAAGGATGTTATCATATTTTTCAACAATAATTAAAGTGAGATGGCAGGTAAAATAACTTCAAACCTTCATTTTCTGCCACAAACCCAGGGTCAGCAGCCTGAGCAAAGTGACACATGCTACATTTTGCATCTCTCCTGCGGGAATCCCAAGCTTTTCAGTCGAGCAAGGAGACAGTCCCTCCAGCATGTCCTGGGTCTCCCTTGGGATCTCCTCACAGCAGGATATGCCCAGATGCCTGGCATCCTGACCAGATGCCTCATCTACCTCTGATTGCAGAGGAGCAGCGGTTCTACTCGTAGCCCCTCCCGGACCACCAATATTCTCAGCCTATCTCTAAGGCACAGCTCCGACACCCAGCAGAGGTAACTGATTTTGGCCACTTGTATCCGTGATCTCATTCTTTCGGTCACAACCCGCATCTAGTGACCATAGGTGAGGGTAGGAACAGATCAGAACAGGAAATCAAGACTTTCTCTTTTCATCTGTATCACGACCGACCAATGCATAATCTGCATCACTGCAGATGCTGCACCAGCCCACCTGCCAAACTACCACTCCATCCCTCCCTTTATTCATGAACAAGACCCCGAGGTACTTTAAGCCGTCCATTAAGGGTAGGATCTCCTTTCCAAACCAGAGAGGGCAAAATAACTCTGTATGGAAAAAAACAAAAAGCTCCTGAGTTTCCTGTTTTCTTAAGCATGAGGCTCTGGTGGCTTTCAATTTTCAGCCAAACTTTTGTGCCAAAAGAAACTGTAATAAAGGGTTTGAAACCTGGAGCTGTTTTCGCTCGATTCGACAAATCAGCAACAAAATGCAACAGCTTGCTCACTGGCATGGCATACCCCGTTTGCAAGTTGGGACACCCAGCTTCTTAGTTTTTGTGTAACCCTGTTGGCAGTTAAATAAAATTGGCCAAAAACATAGAAATCTCCAAGTGTCCGTATCAAACCATTTGAGTAAACAAATACGTACATTAAGTCAGCTGATCGTGTCCATCCACTTAAGACTACATTGACTTACCTGCGAGGTAAGGGCTCAGGTGAGTGTGTGAGTGGGCTGCTGGCAGTGGGCAATGGCTCCCTTCGGTTCCTCAGCGACTGGCTCCTCTGCACCTGCCTCAGCACACTACTCTTCAGGTCAAGCAGTGTTGTCATGGTCTTGGTCTGGTCCAGCCTGAAACAAACACAAAGACAAATGTCAAGACGCCACTTGCCAATTTGAAAGCCAACACCATCTTTCAGAAGTTACAATCAAAGTAAAAGTAAACGTAACAGCGTAACATCTGCAAAGTTTGACCACCAAATTATAATATGTTCATCTCTGATGCCTAGATGCCTATTCTGATTTGGTGAAATCTGCCTCACACAAAATGTATTTTTTAAATGTAATCATATTTTGGGGAAAATAAAAAAACAAAAAAAAAAAAACAGCATTGTTTTTGTCAGGGACAGAATGATGGGAAAGCCGGGCACGAAAAACTTTCTGTCTATGAGGCTCTGGCAGCACCAATCTTTCCCCCTAGCCACATGCAGTAAACATGAAAACTGAGTCTCAGCAGACCAGGGAAGCCTCCTCATCTTAACAAGTGGATCTGTCCAGTTTTGGGTGTATAAATCGTTTATCTGTCTATCCCCAGCTTGATGGAGCAAATGCTTTTGTTTGAAAAGAAGTGAAAAAAAAAAAAATCACCACACTTTTCAGCCTTTAAGATGATGGTGAAACATGCAAATTTGCAAAACGCGACATCTTAATACTATGGGGCAATAGTGTTGTGTATCTACAGTAAGCAAATCATGCTGTAGCATTAGTATTAAACTGACAGGGCTATAAAAACAGCACAAGAAGCTGCTGTGATGGGCATTAATTACAACAGTGCCGAGTCTCACTAAGTAATTAAGTTTTCTCTAATCATGATGATAGACATAGATCCATTAAAACCACAAATTTTGACTCCGTGCTTTGATTATAGGCTTGATTGTTCCTTTTCAGTAAATTGTTTGGATAATAAAATGGCACAAGTGGAAGCTGCGACAATATCTTTTCAAATTATATATTTCTGTTCTTTTATTGAAATTGTGAACTCATTTTGTTAATTTTAACTGTCAATCAAACAAGTGTCCTGTGACCAGCCATATATACATAATAAAATAAAATAAATAAAATGATTTCAGGTAACATTAGCATTTTAAAGAGGTAATGAACATTCAAGTGCAATATCACATGGTGTCATAACTGCAGCTTTTGTACCAAAACCAGGGAGTTTATGCAGGCATTCAAGGAGAAAGGTACACTCAGAGGATCATGACTGTGAAATAAGAATTTAGAAAGATAAGCCTATCTGGCGGGCCGAGAGAGATTGGCTCTGATGCTCAGCAATTCACCGAGACTGAGTGGGTCTTTCTCTGAGCCACTTGCCATAAAGTGAACTCTCATTCTGACTTCATGGTGTCTGTAAAATCTAACTGAATTATGTGGCTTCCAAAACAATATTGTGCACTGTCAGAGCTCACCTCTCCAGAGAGAGAGAGATTCAAAACTCCAAATAAAGAATCCTTTGAGATAGATTTATTAAAACAGAGAGAGAAGGACACATTGGAGACATTTTCAAATTTTCTTGCAATAGTGCATTATAAGCTTTTCATATCAGGTGACTATGGCCTATTTACAATAATAAAAACAAAGTCTGTAGAATATATCACCCAACAGGTCAAGTGACTGTCTTGATATCTTTGTGTCATGAGCTTTTGTAAGATGTTTAGTCGATGTTGGAATCTTAATCCTCTATCTGCAGTATATCTTCCCTTTAAAGGTGTTTGATCCTTTTAATCTGAACAGAGGGTTGAGCATCTATAAATAGAGGCTGTTCAAGTGTTGTAGTTGGTCTGTACATCCTGAAACAAACGAACATAAAGAAATACATTGACGGACACATTTTACCAAGTATACCACAGTACTGTGAGGGCTGGATCCTTTTCATTATTCATTTCTATTGTCAGCAATGAAAAGAAAAAAGAAAAGAAAAACATCATGAACTGCAGTGATGTACGAAGTAACACATTTAAGGATGTGCGTACATCTACCTGGGAACTAAAGAGGAGCGTTAGTCTGTCCGGGGTTATTGTCTGGTCAAAGAGTCTCCTTAACAGGATCCAATCTTTTCTGTATGTGTGTGTCCAATTTTCTCTGTTTTAACAGTTTTAAATGCAAATGTGACACTGATTGCACCTGGATGACTGGGAGTCCTTTGAAAGCCTCCACCAGCCAACACGCTAACTGAAAATCAAAGGGAGTATTGCAGAGAGAGATGGTGCAATCACAAAAGAAGCATGACAAGGACACAAGAGAGCTTGTTTGATTGATGGAGAAGTTGTTTCAGACAGTCAGACAGACTTCATCACACTCTTTTAGAGAGTTGACAGCCAATGTCTGTACATCTTAGTGGAAAAGGGGCGATGAACCATGGGCTCGGCGCTCATTCAGTTTTCAGCCCGCACAATAGTCACTATTATCAACAAACTGTAATAAATGACAATTAGTGTTGCGTGCTTGAACGAAGAGATTTGGAGCTTTGTATGCATTGTTCTAACTTTTGTCTCCAGAGTATTAAATGCATTTTCTTGCTTTACATATTTTGGATCCAAGGGTCAACTGAACAAAAACGACAGGTTATGAAACATCTGACTTGCCAAGTTTGGGAAATCAAGAATTTCATGGCACAAGGTGCTTTACCAACAGGGCTGAAGAAGTCTGGGCTATTGATCTGGGATGCTGACATCTGTTATCCACTTGGAGTAGCCACTCCATTTGTCTCGAGTGTCGTTTCTACTCTGTCAGAGTTCAACTATGTGTCATTTCAAGCCCAAACTCTTTTCAGATAAAGAGGGCTTTTAAGGAAACAAGTAAGGAAGAGTTATCCCTTAATATGTTTTGGATTTGTAAACGACAAACACGTGTCAAGTAGGCTCTCCCTCTTTAGGTCCAGAACCAACTTACAGTTGTGATGGACATGCAGTGCCGACTGCGAGACGGTTGCAACATGAACATAGAATGACTTGATTTAGATCACTGCATTCATCACACAGGATAACAGGTAAAAGCATTTACATTTTTGCTCTTACACTCGAATCGGAGTTAACTCTAGACTTGTAACTGGACGAATTTGGTGGCATCAACAGTCCAGCAAGCTGCCGAGCCCAGACCAGCCGCTACTAGCCAAAATCTCTTGTCTACTTAAATTGTTTTACCATTATTGAGAAGGGAAAATTCTTACTACATTCAAAATATATATGTAAATTTGAGCTCAGGCCATTTTTAATTGTTTAAAAGGTGATCGTTTGAGAGCTTGCTGGCTGTGATGGAACACAGGTAATGACAATGACCGTCAGACAATAGATGTTCTGGATGAAAATGTGACGCCTTACACTCGATCATTTACACTGACATGAAGAGCCAGAAATGTTTAATATCACCCAAAGTAATTTCACATCCTGTAATTCCACATAAATATAAAGAAATGGTGAAAGCTCTATGATGAGTAAACATTTTTCGATTAATGTTGAAACTTATGAAATAATGGTCATATTCTGAAATTGAGATTTATTGCAGAGCCCTGTGGAATGTTTGATCAGGCTTTGTAAAAATTCTGATTTCAGCGATACCATCTGCATTGTTGTTGCTTGGCCACCAAGCAACAGCTTTTAACTTCAACTTTTCTGGGGGAAACCCTGATGTGGTTCACGTCACATACCTCCCCCACAAATAGAGACCAATAGAGAAATAATGTTACTTATGACAATGAAAAGGTGGTGGTCAACTGGGCAACCTAAACAACACCAGTTACTTTTGCCAGCGGCCACACTACTAATACAGAAGCCCAATTTTGGCATGTCAGCAGCGCGAGGAAAAAAGATGGTCAGAGGGGAACTGCTTCTCCATACAGCATTAAAAAAAACAACAAAAAAAAAAAAAAACCCACAATAATAGAATATTTTTGACACTGATGTTTTGTTGAGTGTTATCAGATCAACATTGGATTTTAACACGGACATGATTGTCATTTACAACCCAAATTTTGACAGCAGGTCCAACATCTGTATGATGATAAATTGATAAATGCTGCCAGCTGGTATTATAATAATTAAACGTTATAAAATCTTGAAAAGTCCTACTATAAATATTGACTCTGTCATTTTAATTAAGTCATTATCCTTAATTATATGCTGCCACATTGGAAACCCTCCTGTATGTCTCTGTCTCTGTATATTTATATCCGTAACAAAATGAATGTTTTCCAGTGACAATAAATTTCAATGAAATACTGGAGGAATGTTTTTGTTGTAATAATGCTATAGGAAAATTCTGAGTTGTCATCAAATGCACATGCCAACGTTAGGCAAATAACAGGGCCTGTGTTGACCGCTTAACAACAGTGCATTCATGTGTATCTCACCCATGAACGTGAGCAGCTGAAGCCTTGCGAAGTGAGAAATTGTTCAATATTTCATGCTCTATCGAGTGACTTGTATTTAGCAGTGTTGGGCGCTCTTCGTCACATCTTTGAAAGACCCCACAGCTGTAATACGCAAAGCATATCACACACAGAAAATGTTTTCCCACTTCAAACCCCAGTGTCACGGGTTAAAGAAAAGCCCTTGTGGAGCCTCACATCATATCCAGGATATACAGACTGCAATGTGCGGACTGCGTTGACAGCCAACAGGCACCATGGAGCAGCTGTCTCCCAGGTGATCTCATTTCAATTACTGGAGTGGATTTCTCCCAACTGGATTTCACTCTGTCTCCATGCCACAAACCCGTAGTGACAAATCGAGTCTCTGTGCCACCACCAGCAGGGCGCCGGCTGCCAAGGGAACCCGTCAAAACCAAGTAAATGCCCGTCTCTAACAGTTATGCAGAAGAAGTGCCAGGGAAACACTTGCTCACCAGTGTCTCTCTCCTGTGAGCGCCAATGAGCCCCACAGCCAAAGGCGCCTTGCTGATAGGGATGGTGTGTCTCTATGGTAACAGCAGAGGAAAAGGAGCTGGTAAATACAGGTAAATGGAGTTCCACAAAGATTGAAAAGGGCCCTTATTGTCAGTAATGGGTTTGTCTGAACATTAAATTATATACATACAGTGCTTGACAAAAGGGAACAAACACTATTTTGTCAGTCTCAATACAACCCATCAGAGTCCCTGGGTCTTGGGTGTAATGCACCCTGTTTTAGTTACCCTTATGACCTACTGAACTAACCACTTTTTTTTTATTTATGTTCCAATTTGCAGTCCTTTGATGTGTGGGATTAACAAAAAAAATAGGAGGGAGATACGTTTTTTTTTTAAATCAATAAAGAGACAGGGCTTTGAATGTCCTCGGCGCCTGACGGTCATTAGCAGCTTCAGATGGACACAGTTGGACTGGTCTTTTTTGTGGCTTTAGATGCAACATTTCAAGTCATTAGCTGTTGAGCACACTTCAACGTTTGTCATTGTGAAAGTGAGTGTGGGGGCTGGTCCTGAGTCTACAACATTTAACGGGAAAACACATACACACACACACACACATATATAAAATGGCTATTATTTACCTCCATATTGGAACTCAGAGGAAAGACTCACACTAATTATCACAATGTGCATGCTATTTCTGTGCTATTTATAATGAAGAAAATCTAGTGTATCAGAAGCTTTCAGACTTCACTGGAGTGTAGACATCACTCTGCACTATGCTCACCTGCAAATAAACACTGAATCTATAACTCACCAGGCTTTGACCCAGAAGAAAAAAAAAACACCCAGAAACCAGTCTATTCCCAAAAGCTCAGTCTGTGTTGTCAAGGCACATGACAGGCACTTTGGCTTAGAAATTGATTGCCGGAGAAAGATCCAAAGAATTAGCAGTGGTGAGGTTTTGTAGAGTGAGTCTGCACCACAGCAAAGGAGAAGAATATACTGACAGCCATGCACAACAGTAGAACTTAAGCAATGGCAAAAACCCCTTGCTTAGAGCACAATAGATTCAATATTCCCAAAGTTTATTTCCAGTATACGGAGTAACTCTGAAATATATGAGTACAACAGATGTTTCTTATGATGTTTCTGCAGGCTAAATAAAGGCTAAATATATTCCTTTGAAGAGAAAACGATGAGCACGTTACCTTCTGTCTTGCAGTCACATGAATAATTATCACTGGCGTACAGTGTATTTAAAAAAAGAAAAAGGTGATGACAAATTAATGACTCAATTAACTTTAGTGATTAATCTAAAGTGGAATTTTGACCTCTGCCAAGCAACTTCCACAAAAAAGACGGTTTGTTAGACAGTTTAAAAAGAAGTGAAATGAAGAATTTTGATATCTCCATTGTATTCACTTTCACATATCACAGCTGCCCCACAATCCTGATATTTGTCTTCACCCAAACAGCCTAATTGATGCAGTGGATGAAGCCCCACTTTAACCCCTCTCCTCTCTTGCAGTTGCAATTACAGCCAATAATAAAATTACAGGCTCATTTAGGAACAGATCTGCAGCACGGAGCTCAGCTGGAAAGCAGGTCGGATGCACGTCTTCAAAACGCCCTGAGAAATAAGGGGGGAAAAAAAAAAAACTTCTTCCATCTGACAACAACGCGTTTTGTCAGCCGATACTCAAAATAACGTGTCACCGGTGGCAAAATGTGTGCGTTTTACGGTGATGGGATGTGGCATCGGCACACTTGATGTGTTTTGGTCCTCCGTGGGTTTGAAGAGGGGGAGAGGTTATCATAACGTCAACCTGGCAAGAGCTTTAACTAAAATCCTTAAACATTTTCCCATAAAAAAGGTGCACGACAAACAGAACTTTTCCATTTTTAAAATCATACATGACCGTGCTTTGGTCAAAAACATGAACTTTCTTGAGTCTTTCTCTCAGAATAAGAGGACGACGTCTATTTAAGTCTTTCTCAAGTCAGTTGTTTACAAATTGAGATTTAGTTGGGGGCATCATGACAACTTTATCATACGTCATAAAATGTCAATTCTAATTATTCTAAAGGGTGACTTTTTTTTTTTTGGATCAACAGGTTAAAATCCTCAGTTCCACCCACAGGTGGAAGTTTTTCTATTATTATATAAGTGAAATAAGGGCAAAGATGTCCTGGTGGTCAAGGATGAGGCGTCCAGCTTACCTGGATCTCTCGACGGTGTTGCGGTGAAAAGCTCGGCTGCTGCGTGTGTCAGAGTTCCGGTCGTTGCGGCGGGACTCTGCTCGCTCCTGTCAACGCGACGCGGTCAGTTCGTCCGAAAACAATGTCTTGGACGTTTTTCCTGAGAAAGACGGCGGACAAAAGCTCATTTTAATCCACCGAAATGCTTTGCCAAGCTCACGTTTCGTCAATGTTCGCCCCAAATATGGCCAAAGGAAGTGCTGAGATACTTCACTGCCCTCGGATACTGTCGGATATATTCCTTATTCTGCGCCCAACCTCACTCCCAAAATATATACGGCTGCGTTTGCAGCCGGGTTTTCAGATGATTTCTAGGGGAAATTTATCACTCCCTGCATTGTATCTCGACAATTATGGGCTATTTTGAAAAATATTTAAACAGGGAGAGCGGCTACAGTTGTACCTCATGTTGCAATTCTAAAATACATATAAAGTTATATATTTTCATGTGTATGGCATTTATTATTCTTGACTAAAACACGTGTAGTTCAATAAAGGGTGAACACACACACAGATACCTACATTCACATATTTGTAACTCTTATTCAAAAATAAGAAATAAAGGTGTGTATATATATGATAATATATATGTCACTTATTTGTGAGCAGCACATCTACTCGGATCTCCCAGTCTCTTTATACCAGAAGCATCATATGTAAAAAAAAAACTGTGTTTTGATATCAGTAGGTGGAATTTAAACAAAGCTAATCACAACCTGAACAACCATGCAATCATCATCATCATCGTCACCAAAATCGAGTAGAGATCCAGTATTTTCCTCAGCAAGAGACTGCAAGAAATTATTGCTCTACAAAGCTTCCGGGTAGAGAGGGAACATCTGTAGTGCTTTATGAACCTGCTGTTTTTACATCCATGTTTTCCCCCTCTCCTAATGTAAGAAAACTTTTCTCGCATTTTATCCTCAAACATCCGCTGATTCCTTCAGGCAGGAGGTGTTTGAATCACATAAAAAAGGAGAAATTCACAGAAGGTGCCTGAAGGCATCATTTGACTGTTGCTGAGGGATGTCGCCGAGAAAAAAATTCCCTCATTGACGGAGAGTTTCATCATCACATTTGGGTTCATGTTCGTTTACTTCTGTCGTGTTTACTCAACCGGATGGATGTCAAAGCTTTACTAGAATTAAAATAATATATTTATATATTAATGATAAAAATTTTAAAGCAAAAATTTTGTAGGGTAATTTGGTTAGGTGATAAGTAAACCAGGTCTCTGTGTTGTAGTTCATGTCTCTCAGTGTTCCATGTGTACATTAAAATTCTGCATAGTAAGAGTTTTAACGGAAAGAATACAATTGAATAAACAGTGAATTTCATTCATTTAATGTAATAAATGCAAACATGAAGTAGTCTGACTTTCTATAAGTTCTGTAATGTTTTTCTTTCTTTATGTATTTTGTTTTGATGATGTCAAATTGTGCTTGATCCATAAGCTATAATGATATTTAATAATTTTCTAAAAAAAAACAAAACATTTCAGATCTTATATTTATACATCCACAAACATGAAAGATAGGTTTGGTTACACCAGATCGAGCTGTGGGTGAACTAGAAATAGAAATAGGGTCTAATTTGGTGTCATATGAATGTGTTAAATTGATTCTTGGCATTGACACCTGTTTTGCCAATATGTTCAATGCATCATTGAAGGAAAGTCTTTCCATAGTGTATGCAAATAAGGTAAAGAAGATAACATGCAGCACCTTATAGCCCTTTTATAATAGGACACATCAAGCACTTTCTCACTTGTCTGTTTGCACATAAGGACACATGAATGGCAGTGCATGTGCAGAAGTGCTTTAAATAGTCACAGGAGCATTAATTATATGCTTGCCGTGGAGAGGTGCCTCTCACCGGGTAAAAAAAATTCACACATGCCTCTTATAAAAATGTAGTTGGTGGCCACATCTCATAGAGAAGAGCCACCACCAGCAACACAGAGTGCACATAGAAACACATAGAAAAATCCACAGGTGAGGTAGTTACGAAGGAATCACTTTACAGTGTGCAGCAATTTTAATCAATTCCAAAGAGTGACATTTTTGGTAATGCCCACATGAAATCAAATCTAATCACTTTTGGGGAAATAATTTATTGCAGAACTGAGGGAGGTTCGGTAAATGCCAGATGTCTAAAAAGGGTTCAACAGCCACATTAGAAGCACTCTGCTGTTCTGAGAAGATCAAAACAATACAGCTCTTCAGTATGGCGTGGACATGTCTTCAAAAAGGCTGTAGATACATTCAGGCCTAATGTGACATCACTCACTTTTTCTAGCTGATGACTGAATGCTTGATCCAAACACGAGTTGTGATTGGATAATTGCATGTTAATGCCTTGTATTTTCTTTTCTTGCCGTGAATAAAAGGGAGAGAACATTTTTGTGTACTGCTGCTTGTAAGGGCCTCCTGTCTTTCAAATGACATGTGAAAACACAGCGACAGGCAGAGACGGCGTCATCAGTAGCCTTATCTAATTGAGGGAAAGCATCGTAGACTGCCTTCTAAAAGTGTAAACAGTTTGACTTTATTTTATAATCCCAGCAAAATAAAGCTGAAGGTTTTTCCTGTGTTGAGTGATAAGACACATGTAACCCTTTGCCTTGTTTCCATGGACACATCATTAGGGAACTTCCCCAGCTGCTACTGCTTCAAGAGTCTACATGGAATAATAAGTGAAGGGGTTAGTAATAAGACAGAAAACATAAGCCTTCAGTGTTTACTGCCTTCATCATTCAAGCTGTCATTGACTCCACCATAGTTGGTTTGAATGGTCTGGAGAGTTAATCAGTCATTTGATTGGTTCCAATTGCAAGATATCAGTGTTATGAGTTACACTGCTATATTTAACTGAACAAAATTACAGTGAAAGTTCACCAGCTCTCATCTCTTCTCAGTATCAGTGGGCAAGAAGCAGGGTTCACCTTGGTTCGCTCATCATCTCGGTCACAGAGACATATAAAGGGACATACAAATCTTTACTCACATTCACATCAATGCACATTTCAGTCATCAATCAACCTATGGGAGGTTATAGGTCTACGGGAAGCAGCTGGAGAACTCAGAGAGAACATGCAAACACAGAAAGACCTCACTGAATTAAAACCAGGAACCTCCTTGTTTGGAGGCCAGAGTGCTAACTGCTGCACTGAGCTGCCATCAGTCAAAGACCTGTTATTGTCTCATCTTAAATGTTAAGACCAACAAGAGGCTTAGCTGAAACCAGGTGCTTTTTGTCAAAAATGTGGAAAATCAATCAATCAATCAATCAATCAATCAATCAATCAATCAATCAATCAATCAATCAATCAATCAATCAATCAATCAATCAATCCTTTTATTTGTCATTGTCAACAACACACCGTTAGATAACGAAATATCATTTTCAGTGTCCTTCACTGACAGAAAGACAGTGAGGTAGAACGCTCACAGATATTTTTTAAGAGATGAAATCATAACAAAACCAAACAATTGTTTTAGTTTTTTTTTTCTATTTCTTGATATCATAAGAAGCACAGAACTGTATGCTATGTGAGTGAGATTCACTCCACTGAGCTAGTACTTGGCTCCACCTTTGCAAACTTTGTCAAGGTTCATGAAAAGATTATTACTGTTTTACGTATCAAAATGGCCTGTTTCACACAGACCAACAATAAAATATAACGTTCTTCATGGTCCCTCCCCCAAAAAATGCCCCATTGGACCTTCCAAAAACAGTCTTATAGGAAACAACAGCTCATTTTCAGTCTGATAATGGATGTGACAATTATTTATTTCATGGCAGGGCACCAACCCAGAGCATGTCCAAAAAGGTTTATTCTTCTATTTTTACACAGTGCCATTGTTTGTACAGGTCATCCTTTTTCCAACAGCAAATTGGTTTCCCATAATGTTGGATGCGTTCACTGTCGTTTCAGGTGAATAAACTTTTCGTGTTTTAAAAATGAAGCTATCCCTGTGTACATTGTTTTATTTTGGCATCAAAAGTCTCTCTCTCTCTTTTTTCTCTCTCTCTCTCCCTCAACCCCATCCCCATTGCGTGAACATCTACAGGTTAGACTCTATTTTGCGTGTCCAAAGCGCCACTCTCAGGCAGCTTGGAGAATCGACAAAGATGCGACGTCGTGATTTGAATACAAATTTTGACTCCTACTTTTTCCTTCCTGATTGCATAACCTACGTTTAAAGAAGAAAATCATTATGCATAATATATTTACATGTAGTTATTAAAAAATTGAGGCACCAAGAAAGATTGAGGAAGCTTTTTCTTTGAAATGAAAAGTTGTAGTATTTTACGTAATTTAAAAGAATTATTATTGTTGTTTTCATGAACATCTTTTATTGTTTTTACCTAATTATTTAATTTAAATTTGTATTATATGTGTGTAATATGTATTGTATATTATACGGCGTCATTAAGTGTTGCGTAAGTAAATAAAATGTATCATGTATGTAATTATTTTCTATATACACTAAAAAAATGCATTATTTGCACGATCGTGACCGCAGGGTTAACTCCAATCCGCTAGATGGCAGTAGTGGGCCTATAAACTGCCTCACTGGCTGCCAACACAAACAACAAGAAGAAGTGGCAGGAGGACGTCTCTAATGTTGTTTGGTAGCCCAGTCCTAATGTGCCTCCGAATGTGTGAGAAATGTTAAACAACCAACGTTTTGCCATGTTTTATTTTTCGAAAGGCACTACCGATATATTATGCCGGACAGCCGCTTCCCGTCGGAGTTGGACATCTCGGATGTACGAGACTGGCGCCGTTTTTGTAGCCTTTGTTGTTGTAGCTAACGTCTGATAAAACAGCTAACGCTGCTGTTTTCGTTACCAGCAAACCCGAAGTTGATTCATTGCTGCGGGGCAGAAAACCACCAAACAAGGTAACTCTTAAACGAGTGTCCTGAACGACCAAGCGGCATTAGGTATATCTGAGTTTACGGCTGAATGCCCTAAAAACGCGCTGAGCGGGTATTTTAGGCAAGGTTAACACTCAATATGCTAACCTATTTGACATGTGAATCTGAACGCGGCGAAGTGTCGCCTGCGTTACAATGTTATCTTTAGCTAAAGATAGCTAACGCACCTCCTGCTGCCAGCAGCACCAGGTGCATTCCCGAACGCGTCTTGTTTTGAAATGGAGCGGCTGTTTGCGAGCCACTGAAGTGGCGCCGTGCTTCTCACCCGTAAAGCTAGTGAAGTGGGAATCATGTCTTGCAAAGCTGCTACAAAGGACAAGAAGTCCAGCTTCAGCAAGAAGCTGTTTAGGCGAGGCTCCGTTCGCTCTGTGGGCAGTTTCATGAGCAGAGTCTTGAGGACGCTGTCAGCGCTGTCCCACTTTGGATCTGAAGTGCAAACCGAGGACGACAAAGACGATGGTGGGTTTTCCACATTTAAAGCTGGAAATAAAGATGTGCCGATGGACGAAGGGGACATTGGGGGGTTCTTTTCCGGAGAGAGAGTTCCCGGAGTGTCAGGTCTCAAAAACCACGGAAATACATGTTTTATGAACGCAATTCTGCAGTGCCTCAGTAACACTGAACTCTTTGCCGAGTACCTCGTTTTGGAGCACTATAAGGACGAGGAGCAGAACGAGGACAAACCCAAGACAAACGGCGTCCTTCTGCAGAAGAAAGGTCCGCTTGCCAAAGGGGAGGTTACAGAGCAACTGTCAGGGCTTGTTCGGGCTTTATGGACTTTTGAATATACACCCCAGCACAGCAGGGATTTTAAGGTAAGACTGGATTGAGAGCTCGTTTTACAACACTGCCCACAAAATCAGGAAGTTCACGTTTGTCAACAAGAAAAAAAGTAGGAAGCAAAATCACCAAATGCCCAATATGATACAATACTGTCATGATGCACACTTGAAATTAAAATGGTGTTGCAATTTTGAAATTTATGTTGAATGGTACTATCTATATCATTTAAGTTGCAAATGAAGGCCCTAGTGTAAAACTTTGTCTGCATCTGTTCACCCAATGAGATAGGTTCCCTGTTTGACCATCCCCTCACTTTTCCTGAAATATGTGAAGCAGACTGATTGACCAGCACTAGCATAGAACCCAGTTGCATCTGACTATCGCTTAAAAAAGTTCTATTAAATTCTGCTTTGGAAGTCTATCTTGTTGGTGTTTATAGGCTGATGTAGTACCTTTGTGCAGAATATCTTAATCTGCGGTATCTTAATGTTTTCGGTTGTCGAACACTATGTAGTAAACACACTTAATGTAGTGCTACAGCAAAAACCTAGTATTCTGTTTAGTAATTATTGGATTATAGTTTGATAAATTCACAAGTTTCATGAAAAAGCTTCTCACAAAAGGCCTTACTGATGCATTTCATACCTTGGAAACCAATTCTTAGTTTTGAGATTTTCCATTTAATTATCTGTGTTGGCATCTGTTTCAAAGTTTAGTTTGAAATACTTTCCTTTTGTGTGAATAAGTAAACTGAGGGTCAACAACAGGTCAGATATGCAAGACCAGGAAATAGCTACACTCTGGTGCATTCTTATAGTCAAGGCTTAATTAACATTATACTGCGACAGCTTTTCCAGCGTCATAATAATAAGTTATAGGTTTTAATATATGCTTTGCTCATTATTAAATAATAGTTTTTGCATTTTTAAAATATCCCTGCATGTCAAATAAATGATGGTTAGGCATTGCATTCCATTACACTGAATTTCCCACAAACACAGTCAGAGAGCTTTACCTTTGGTATATCAGTATTGTAACCTTTGAAAAACACTGGTTGTTGCAGAATGCTGTGTCAAAAAATGCCACTCAGTTCAAAGGGAATGCTCAGCATGATGCTCAGGAGTTTCTGCTATGGCTGCTGGATCGAGTGCACGAGGACCTTAACACAGTCAACCCCATCTGCAGGCCCGCTATAAAGGTGAATGAAGAGGGTTTGCTGGTGAAACTATCAATGTTGTATACTGTTTTTGCTAAAGACAGCCGAAAGTGTATCTTAAAAAGACAGATCTCAAAGGGAATGTTTGATAATCATCAGAAAATTATTAAAACAAAGTCTCATATTTCGCTATAGTCTTTGATAGAGGTGCTGAGTTACTAACTATGTCTCATCAGCAAACCGCAGATAGACTGCGGTGAATTACAGTTTCCTTTTGACCTTGCCAATCCCAACAGAAATTTTCTTGGAGTTTGTGTTAATTTAGGCTCATTAAGCGTATTTGTGTTTGCTCAGCCTCCTGTTGAAGAACATGACCCGAGCACTGAGGGACCATCTCCTCCCCTTTCTGCTGGTTCGTTTGTACAAGAGCTGTTTCAGGCCCAGTACAGGTAGACTTAATGTCCAGTAGATTCTGGTTGTAGCTCCTACTGCCTTCAGTGTCTCTCTATTATATCGTATTTCTTTTCTTTTTTTTTTCCCTTCTTCCCAACAGGTCGTCTCTCACCTGCCCACATTGCCAAAAGCAGAGCAACACTTTTGATCCCTTCCTGTGCATCTCTTTACCAATTCCACTACCACATACTCGGTGAGCTTGGCTGTTGCATGAGATGTTATTAGTCTCTAGAGACTTATTTTTGTGTCCTTTATTTAAAAAAGTTGATTTATTCTTGGTGTTTCAGCAAGCAGACACAATTTTGAAGTTTATAGTAGGTTTGTGCGTGGTTGTGTTCACAGTTTTGACATGAACTAGATAGTGGAGATTGATGTGAAAACAAGACTGTAACCTCGTATCTGTGATTCATGGGCGATGATTGAAACTATAGTCTATAGATCCTAGGCTATCACATACTCAGTTTAATTAATATATTTTATTGTTTTTAAAGCAATACACTCAGTAGATTCTCTATCAACAGTAACTTGCAATTATGCTTTTTCTTTTATTGAGTATCGATTGTTCCATTGTTGGGAAAGCAATAACATTTGTATACCACAAAGCTGAACTGGTAGTCTTGGTTATGATAACATTTCCCAGAAAGGTGTAATTAGAGGTTTTAGATGTAGTATCCAACTAAACTGCCCAATTTGTATTCTACTACAGAGGATGCAGTTATTTCCTTTAATAAAATATCGGATGTTTGGAAGCCTGACGCACATAACCTAAAATTGGAGCGTCTTCAGGAAGAGCAGTCTGATCCTTGCCTTCCTGAAGAGGACTTTGGTATTGAGTCCACATAGGTTTTTTTTTTTTTATTGGGCAGGCTTCTTGCAGTGTACCCTATTCACTCTTCTTGCCTGAAAAAAGATGCCTGGAAATTTAATGTAATACGTTATATTTTTCCTGCCAGGCCCCTCTATGTTACGGTGGTCTACCAGGGAAAGTACTCTCATTGTATGAGAATCGGAGTTGCTGTGCCTCTGAACAGCACTGTCTATCGCCTCAGAGATGCTGTGTCACGTGAGACCAAGATCCCAATGGACCAGGTGCTATTCCTGTTTCTTACCATCTCAGGGTCTTTTGCAGGGAGTCTATATTACAGCCACACAATTTTAGACTGATTTTTTGACTGGCTGAGGGGTAACACATTTATAAGTAATTTGTCCTAAAGATTGGAATGACAAAGGTGCAAACCATGCTCCATTGTACTGTTTTTGTTGATTTTGCAACACAACTGTGTATACAGGTCATAGTTTTATATGAGGAAACATTTTGAAAAACATTTCTATTCCCTCTATTTCAGTTTGTTCTGACTGAAATGTACTATGACGGTTTCCATCGTTCATTTTGTGATGATGATGATGATCTTGACATCATCCAAGAGAGTGATTCCATCTTTGCCTTTGAGACGCCAGAGACTTTTAAACTGGAAAATATACGCACAAAAAGGGGTAACTCATACCACTCATAACTTCAAGCTTTTAAGTGTCTATCGGCTGACAGCCTAACATCACCTGCCTTTCTACCTTTTGCAGGCAGTCTTTTGGCAAACCTCAATCATAACAATTTGAAGTTTGGCCCGCCAGAAATCAGCAGGACTCCCTCGTTTATGCAGGGCGCCATGACCCCCATAACCGCATCACCCAATAAAAACCTGGGGCCAGAGAAAATGATCCTTTTGGTGTGTAACAGAGCCTGTACTGGTCACCAAGGAAAGAGGTACTGAAAATTCTGCCTGTCCTATCAATGTAAAACAACATCCTCTCTGCTGAAGTTATCTAATTTATGAACAATACTCGTAGTGAATTAATGATCTTGAAATGGTGATGTTCCAGATTTGGCCTTCCTTTTGTACTGTACATGGAGCGCACTGTGACCTGGGATGCCCTACAGAAAGAGATACTGGAGAAAATGCGTCATCTGTTGAGACCTGGGGTCTATATTCAGGTAGGAACAAGCATTATAAACTGAATGTAGTATTAAATAAAGAAATAGTCAACATAACACGTATTAGTTTTCTCTACTTCCAGCATGAGCCTCCAGACACTGAATTCAGCCTGAATCTTATTAGCATCATGCCAAATAGTCTTCTGCCATTGTTCAGATAACATTCTATAATAAAATGTCAGTTCTAATTTTACCAAAGTATCAACAGTGGGAAATTCTGCTGCAATACCCATGTGTAGGTGGGACCTTTCAGCCTTCGTGTGGTCGGCGTCGTCGGAATTACCTACCTCCTTCCCCAAGATGAGCGACCACTGTGTCACCCAACTGTGGAGAGGTCAGCTCAGCTACTCTTAGATATTGTGAAATGCATTCTGAATAATGTATTTTTTTCACCCCCTTTGGGGCCAAAAGATTGGTTTTGACATTGTTGCCTTTATCATACACATAACTATAGCGTGGGAGAGGAATTAGGGCGACAGGAACAAGTTAAGTATGCAACTGGTATGCAACATACCCCGTATTTGGTGATCATTTAGCTTTACTTAGAGCAGTGGTTCTTAACCTGGGTTCGATTGAACCCCAGGGGTTCAGTGAGTCAGTCTCCGGTTTGGCAGAGGTCAAGACACGCACCGGACTCATATAATTTGTGATGACACGCCCCACTTGGCCATTACTGGCTGCAGGTGAGTTGTGACTCATACTATTTTTGCTAATAGACTATTTCCTTCAAATCCAGTTGAATATCCATAGTTAAGATCTAAAAATGAGTTGATGGAAGCAAAGTTTTTTTTTTTATCATTTATCAGCACAGCCGATATCTTTGGCTAGCTAAGTGTTTGTTTTTTTAAAGCGCACAGAGGCAGTTTTTAACACTGATCCCGCATGTAGTTGAAATGGAAGAGTTTCCTCATAAGCACTAAAGGGTAAAGGCAGGAGTAATCTTCCTTGAACAGCATTTCTTTACTCACTCCCTGTCTTTTTCATTCCTCCCACAGACCGACTTAGATGACATGCCTCTGCATGATATTTGAAGGCTGGTTAAAAAGCCAACCTAGTTTATCTATCATCTTGAAACTAAAAAAACAAATCAGAACAGTGTCTGCATCTGAAGATTTATTGTCTCAAATTGTTCCTGTCCCTGTTGTAGTGCTAAAAACTATCACCTTACTTAACTGTCTTTGTACACATATCTGAGTAGTTTATTTTTTTTAACCTCATAGCATCTGTAGCTAAAACATTTAGCTTTGACATCAACCTCAAGTCTTAATTTTTTTTTTTGTTATTTTCATTGAATGTGCTGTAAAAATACTTTGCACATTGACTTTTAAATTCTACATAATTGCACATTTGGATCATTTAACACACGCCTTAATCAAGTGTAAGCTTATGACATTTGACTACAATTACAGAACTCCAAGGGTGTAATCACATTCAGACTACATCCACATAAATCACTTATTTTATCACCTCCTTTTTAAATGTCGTTTTAATTGCAGAGCATACAAGTCCTGTGGACAGGGGGGACCACCACACGTAAAGATTGTAGTCGAGTGGGACAAAGAGACCAAGGACTAGTAAGTTAAAAAGATATATATATATTTACTTGCATGGATTTGTGAACAGGAAATCTCAAACCCAAGTTGTAAACTCTCACAGTATTTTGTTTTTTTTTTCTTGCTATGGTATGTTCTAGTAGACTTAGAAATGGGGGTTTATCGCTAAATCTTTGTTAAGAACAAGAACACGTTCTACATTGTCCCCTGCCTAGCATGAAAATGAGCTGCGATGGCAGATGATCACCTGAGATGAATTCTGATGGTAGTTGTAAATTGCTGTGGAGGTTCTCACAAGATGTTTGAATTGAATACATCCTATTCTATTCAATAAGTCAGGGAGCTGAAGAAATGACTATTCTTTCCACAAAACTATTGAATTTATGGTCTTTCAAACACAGATTAACAAGTTCTTACTTTGAAGAATACTAAAGACATACCTAGAATTTTTGTTTGAGTGTCAGAAATGTTTTGCCAGTGCATGTCTCAAGCTTGAAGATGCATGTCAGAAAATTTGAAAACAAGAAGAAAAAATTAAAATGTTTCAAACTGTGTAAAATTACAGTTTGATTTCAATAACAAAGTTTTACTCCCATCAGCATTTTTCCCATAACTCCTTCTTCTTTGGACAGTTGTTTTTTTTTAAAATAAACTTATTTCATTTGAAAGAAATGGCCAATTTGAAACAGTAGTGGTTTTAAACCATGTCAACCCCAGATAGCAAAACTGCTGACATGACATGAGAGTGTAGTAGGACACATCTTTTGTTTGTTGAGTGGTAGTCGTATCTTCATGCAAGTAGTTTCCTCAGCACAATGTTGTCTCAATTGTAGCTCAGTTAAGTGCTTCGAACTGTCAGCGTTCTACTCTGGCATACTGTTAGGCACAATTCAGTCCACTTTCTTGACAGGGGTAAAAAATATTCTTAGCTTACCCTTTTACAAAAATCTTACTCTCATGACTGGGCTGGGGTTTTGGGGATCAATGGATGACTATGGTTTAATTTTCCACAGCCTATTTGGACACACAGAAGAGGAGTACATTCCTGATGCTGAGAGTGTATATCTGCACAGGGAACAACATCATCAGCCACAGGCCTGCAGCCTCGCTCAGTGTTTTCAGCTCTACACTAAGGAAGAGCAGGTAACACACTCCTGGGCAGTGTTAATTGACAAAATATTACTTATAGTATTTTGACAGTGGGAAATAAACGTTAGACATGTCCCACCACATACCAGTGGTAAGACTGTTTCGAAGTATGCCATCACTTTTCCCTCCGCCCCTCTGGCTTCTTGTTCTTTTGCTAACCTTCAAAAATCCTTTTACAGACTGTGGGTTTTTGCTGCGTATTTGCCTGCTAATGGTATGTTTGAAAGAAGCAAGAATCGCTAAGCAAAGACCAACAAATACATTGTGGTTTAGTGTGCCTGTGAGTGCTCTGGAAGAAAATAGAGGGGAGAGAGAGGGAAAACTGCAGGACTCTTCTGTGTGAGGCCTTTTTCTAGGCAGTGTGGTCGGAGCTCGACCTTGATGGCTGTTGCTGTGTGTGTGTGTTTTTCTCAGCTGGCCCCAGATGATGCCTGGCGCTGTCCCCACTGCAAGCAGCTGCAGCAGGGTCACATTAAGCTCAGCCTATGGACACTCCCAGATGTGCTCATATTGCATCTAAAGAGATTCAGACAGGTATTTTACCTCATATGAAACACTGTTTTATAGACGATGCAGGCTTCACACTCAACATTTGCATTGATAATAAAATGAGAGCATTAAGAGAAACAGTTTAACAGAGTAGACTTTTACATTCTGAAACATTTAATAAAATACATTGAAAGCAAATTGATACATGAGATGAAATTTCCTGTGTTGAATGGGTATAACTGACCTTTTTAACTGGCGCCAATCTGATCACTAGTCCGCGTTTTTCTTTCAGGAGGGGGAACGTAGGGTTAAGATGCAGAACATGGTAAGGTTCCCGCTGATGGGCATGGATATGGCTCCTCATGTGGTTAAAAGAAGCCAGAGCAGCTGGAGTTTACCTTCCCACTGGTCACCATGGAGACGACCATACGGCCTCGGAAGAAACCCTGATGACTTCCTCTATGACTTATACGCGGTGTGCAACCATCATGGGAACATGCATGGAGGACACTACACAGGTAAAAGAAACATTTTAGCCAGATGTTGATTGCACAACGCATCAGAGAATATGAATTCACATTCATTCAAACTGGATATTCCCCTCGCTTTGTGCTAACAGCTTACTGTAAGAACTCCATAGATGGCCAGTGGTACTGCTTTGACGATAGTGAGGTTTCACCAGTAGTAGAGGAAGATGTTTGTCAGCAGACAGCCTACATCCTGTTCTACCAGCGGAGGACTGCTATCCCCTCCTGGTCGGCCAATAGCTCTGTTGCAGGTAACTACTCTGTAGTTGTATTTAGTATTTCAAATCACATCTAAAAAGTTTTCAGTATTTTGTCATACATTGGATTTTGTTATATATTCTGCCATACAAAGCTAGATAGCTTGTGGATCAGTATATGTAAAGTTCAAAACAGCTATTAAGTGTATTTACCATATGTGTAATGTAATGTGTAATTTCCTTGAAATATCAAAAATCCAAATAAGTGAGTAAATCTAAAAGTGAATTGGGAGATCACACCTCAGTCAAAATGACTCCTTTCTGCACTGGTTCATCCTTCTGTTGTTTTGCTAAAATTGTGACAGCAAACCATGAAAATGTAAGATCATGTATTCAAAATTGTGTTTCGACAACATCAACCCCAGCTGACGCATAACTCCGAGTAGTCAGTGTGTTGCACATGAATCTGTTTTGCTTTTCACTTGTGCAGCTTTTCTAACATTCAAAGGAGCAACCGTGAAATTGTTCTTGTCTTAGTAGGGCATTCTTTTTACTTCTTCCACAGCAGTCACTGAACTATTTGTTTGTGTGGGTGAAAGACCTACATGAGAACCATTCTTACTGGAATTGTTGTTTTCTAAACGATCAAAAATATAATCAAAGACCTTACAACTGCCTGGAATTAGTTTAATTGAAAATATTTCCAGGCATCAAATTTTACCCTGTAGGATCAGTAACACATGCCACATATTTGGGCAATTGTAGGGAGATAAACTGTAATCTACCGAAACAAGCTGCTCTCTCAGCTTAGAAAACCGCATTGTTCTCTGTGTGCAGCTGTCTATGAAAAGACTTTAAGGGGCTATCTAAAAGCATCAAAAGTTACAACGTTTACTAAAATGTTGAATAATTTTACTATTCTGCCGTAGTTTCTCAAAAATAACTCTGAAATCTGTGATCTCTTTGTGGTAATAGTACAGTATACAAAATGTTTTAAGATGTTGATTTGTCACATACATAAAAATCCCCCCTTGTCAGAATTGTATTTGAGGGCATTACGTAATGATGTAGTCTCTGTTCTTTGCGGAGCTTTTGGTCTTTTGAAGCATTTGATCAACTAGCTCCATCTGCCAGTGATGCCTTGTTTCATTCATTAGTTCCATCAGTCATTCTAAGGTTTTACTTGTCAGCGCAGTCAAAATTACAGTCTACTTCTAGTAGAAAGATAGTTCAGTCTAACCCCAACATAATCTGATAACATTTTGGAAGGATGCTGAAAGCATGAGGATAAAATATCACACATAAACAAATGGTCATTCTTCTTGGACTGGGATGGGCTTCTAATGCCTCGTAATGGTAATACCGCTTCATCATATTTAAAACAATAGAACAATATCCTTTGTTTTTTTTTTAAAGTTCTTCTTGTCTGGTACATAGGCTCCACCAGTTCTTCCTTGTGTGACCACTGGATTAACAGATTGCCTGGGAGTAGGCCTGCTAGCTTAGCCTCTGGAGCATCATCCAGGCGTACCTCTCTGGCCTCGCTGGCAGAGTCAGTGGAGTTTCCTGGAGAAAGGAGTGAAGATGATGGTGAGTTGAACCTTTTACATTTTAACCTAACACAAAATTATGTTTGGTCCCTTTCTGCAAAGCTCCCTTATATCTTTGATGTGCTGCATTAAAAGCACATGAAGGTTGCCCCTGTATTGTTTGAGTTGAGACAAAGCTTCAGACTGGTTTTAAAGTTCAAAGATCTCATGAATGTGGAGACCTTTAGAATAAATTATTTATTTTGAGTATTTGGTTAATTTTTGGTTGATTGGTCCAAATACAGGACCGCAAACACATTTTCAACATATCAGATCACTAGTTATAGGCCCTGAAATGCCAGCATAGCTTTCCCATCATAATCCATCTGACAATTTATGGGCAACACAAACATCTGAACATAGAGTATATGTCTTCTTTCAATTATATTATCCCCTTTGGATCTGCAAAATACTATTAAGCCGCTCTACAGTGGTTCCCACCATATTCATGGATTTATCATTTTTATTAAGATCAAGGGAGATTCATTGCTGGAGGGACAGGATACAAAGTGACATGCGTCACATCTCAATAAGATGAGCAGGACAAAAATCTTGGCAGACCTATTTTTTCTGTGGAAAAGCTGACATGCTGGATTAATTCAAATTGAGCCAGATGTAAGCTAGGGCGGCTGTTTGTGGTTATTATAAATGTAGGTTTTCTGTAACTGTAGAGTGCAGGGTCAGCACAGTTCCGTAGAATGGGAACTGATAATCAGTACTTTTTGCAATATATTGTGATTTGACTGCATTTCTTATTTTTTTCATTATGTTTTAGCACTTATTGTATTTGCCGCAATTATACATTTTGATGAGGTACACACATGCAAATTGATACACTGTCATCTGGATGCAGTTACATTTTATTTATTTGTATTATAAACTAAATTAATCCCCATGAGGGAAATTCATATCACCCATTTTAATGCATCCTAATGTGGTCATGCAAAACAACACAGTACACACACAAGAGCAGTAGACAGCCACCTTGCATCGACCAATTAGCTGTGGTCGATGGGGAAAGTGATGTACCTCCACATTCCCTCCCAACAATTTTTCCGAACAGACAGCAGGTCAAGTGGTTACCCTAGAATGTTCACTTCCCTCACCTACTTACTCCTCCCATAAATCATAAATGATTAGTGCAATGCAAAGACACTCTGCAAAAAACACAAATTGGACTTCATAAACTGCATTTTCTCATAAATGGAGAGATCCCCCATTGTACTCCGCAGTTATCAGGCGTGGTAGTCTTTATTTAGCAAGAGGATCTTTAAATAAGGGAAAAGAACCCAATTGTACAAGTGCAGCAGAACACATTTCGGTGGTTACTGCTGAGTTCCTGTTGAAACAAGAATGAAAGGTCAGTCTGTTTAATTAAGGTGTAACCAGTTTCAAACACTTTTTCTTTTAAAGGAGGATTCTCTGTCCGCCCTTTCGTAAGGAGTATCCAGCGTCAGAGCTTATCTTCCAGGTCATCCATTGCCAGCCCCTTAGCCTTCAGTGACA
The DNA here is from genome assembly GCF_037954325.1 of Fistularia commersonii. Classification (NCBI taxonomy): domain Eukaryota; kingdom Metazoa; phylum Chordata; class Actinopteri; order Syngnathiformes; family Fistulariidae; genus Fistularia; species Fistularia commersonii. The sequence continues at coordinate 5,697,231 of NC_141311.1, forward strand.
GTGGGATTAAACCCTCTTGGTCCCTTTCTGCAAAGCTGCACATGAGATCCAACTCACCCTCACGTTTCTCTCTTGACTCTCGATGTTCACCTCCCCTGGAAAGGATAGGTGAGGCCTGTGATGACAAAGTCTCTACTTCCTGTTTTGGGAGCCACAGTAGACACGAACGTTACTTCGGGAGCAGAACCCAATTATCAACAACGGAGAGCAGTTTTAGTGACCAGGACAACAGCAAAAGGTTCCTTGACATGATGTATTGCCGGGCTCCAACTCCAGTGGAAAAGAAGTCCTCTAAAAATGAACCAACTGAGAATAACAACCAGATTACAGCTGTTGATCAAAATATTCTACCTGTCCAAGCCACTCCCCCCAAAGAACAGAAACGCAAGAGCAGCATCGGAGGGTTTGTTTCAAAGGCAGAAAGCACAAGCTCCACCAAGGCCTGCAAAGCTGAGCAAGAGAAAACCTCCAAAAAGCGTTCAGCTCATAAGTCCTCTGGCTCTGAGATTTCTGCCAATACACCTGTGAAAGGGAAGAAGGTGAGCAATACAAAGGAGAAAGGTGCCAGTGCCAAGAAAGGGACTTCAACCCCCAGCGGGACTCCTTCTAAATCAAAGGAGACGACTCAACCTTCAGTAGGAACACCTCAACAGAGGCCATGTGTCCGCTCTACACCCCAGTCATCGGCTTCTCCCTCTCCAACTGCAAATAAGAATTTAAATGTAACTGACAAAAACGCCACAAGTGGGCGGAAACGACTGGTGGAAAGGAGCTACAGCAAAGATTCTATGCACACGAGCCCTCTGGTTGATAATCTCAAAGGAAGCTCTCTGGCCCGCTCATCACTTTCTAAGACCGGCGAAAGTAACCGGCCTGAGAGGAGATCTGTGAGGAGCTCCAGCAGCAGCTCTTCTGTCACGAGTCTGCGCTCCCCTAGCGTACCCACAAGAGACCTACAGCGAAATAACAAATCTGAAGAAAAAGGGTTGTCTTTCTTCAAGAGTGCCCTGCGACAAAGAGAAAGCCGCCGGTCGGCTGACTTGGGAAAAAGCACTTTGCTTTTTAAAAAGACCTCCGAGAGGACATGCAAGCAGAATGGACAAGCCAAGGACCTCAGCGTGGAGGATGGGAAAACAGGAGGTCCTGTGTCTTTACAGACAACTTTAGACTCTCAAAAAGGTGAAAAAAAAAGTGAGGCAAAGGAGTCTTCCAAACCGCCCAGCTCGCTCAGTCGTACTCTACTACATGTTGGCAAGTCCAAGTCTTCCATCTCTGAAGTAAGTCTTAAGTCTCCCACAAACGGGAAGAAGCCTCTCGAAAGAATGAGCTCTTCCCGAAAACTCTCATCAGGCATGCAATCTCCTGCACGTACAACACAGAGGCCTCAATGATACATCCATAATGTGTACACTAAACTTATCTAATGCAGCTATTTTCTTTGTGCCTAAGTTTCAATGAGCACTCGACATATTTGAACGGAGACATATTATGGTGTTATGGTTGACAACTTAAACATATGGTGTCTGAATCACACGATGCACCTTGCATATTTTTAAGATAAATATTGTAAGGACCAAGTGGGATTTTTTTCCCCCTCTGCAATACTATCTGAACACAGAACTGAAATGCATGAGTGACCTTGAAAATTATATGTTTGACCTTCCCTCCTAGGTTTTTCCACTGCCTGTCTTTGGACTAAGGCTTTCATAATGGTTCCTGTCAAATTGTCCTAATCGCACATGGGTACTTAGTTGCCATGGCTATTCTTGACTCTTTATTATCAAGCTGCTTTATTGTCTGCACCGCCTTCTCTAAAATGGACAAAGAAGGGAATCCACATAGAAAAAGAAAGCCAAACTCTATATAGACGATGAGGATTTTGTTCTTCTAAATTAATATAGTCAGGGCAAGCAATTGATTTGTTTTATTTAAGCCAGCTGAAACAACTGTTGTCAAGATATGAGAAGAAATCTTATGTAATCAATCAGAGGTCTACAGACTGATGGCCAAATCTATACTTCAGCAAGATGCACTTCAGCACTTGCTCATTGAGTTCTTCCCCAGTTCTGAAAAAAAAAAAAAAAAAAAAAGATTTAAGGTTACTTTAAATCAGTCACCATTATATCAGCTGGTGCTCACTGTTCCACAAAATACTTGAATCTGCCCTATAATATTTAGAGAGAAAATAGTAACTGTGGGCTCTGAAGAAAGATGAAATCTCAGAAGGTTTTGTCTTTTCTTATATAATTAATGTGTAAGGACTCCTTAAATTTTACGCAACTCTTGTCTTAGATGACTGTAAGGTAAGTTTTGAGGCTAAGCAGTATAATCCCGCTGGCCACTGAACAAGATGTATCCTCAGAATTAGATGCTGCAAAGCTGGAGGGTTTGGATGGAAACTCAAGCTGAGCGACTGATTGGTATCAAACTGAAATTTGTAGGTGATACAATTACCTTTGGTAACTCAGATTAGACTTTATTCCATTGAATTTGTGATGTAGTCCTAGAATGGTCAATGGAAAGTGGTGCAGAAGTGAGACATGCTAGAAACATTATGAACTCAAGATTGGAAGGTGTGAAGCCTTAACATCAAATTTAGTCTCAGTGCAAATATTGAAAGTCAGTTTGTCTGCCAACACAAACACACAGAAGAGTTTCATTCCGATTTAACTGTGGCTAAGTGTTTATTGTAGTCTCTATTTGTAAATTATTTCCGTACTGGGCTGGAAAAGCCCTCTAATTTCTTCTACATTTGTGAATTCAATTTACTGATGTAAAATGTCACCATGCCCTGATGGAAGATGAATTGGCTTAAACTTCTTCATGATCAGTTAAATAATGATCAAAAATCCATCTTGAAGAAGATGGAAATCATTTTTCAAATAATCTAAACCTTTTTTTTAGTTATTGGTAGTTTTAACATAGAAATGTATTTTATGAAATTATTTTTAAATGAAATACCTTTTTCTCTAAAGAATAGATGCTTTGGAATGAAACCCTTTAATCAGATGTCTATTAATACACATTGATTTATCTGTACAGAAAATATGCCGCATATACTTGTACCTTTCCTTCCATGAGAAAAATTTAAAATGAACTAAAGCGCCTTTCATTACTTCTCATAGAAACAAATAATTGCCTTTGGCAACATAGTATTCTACTACTGTACGCATCGCTGATTAGGAATGTTAATTGTTCGCACTTTTTATCGACAAAGTAGTTTTTCCTCACACATGGATATATTTATGTGTGGGCACACACATGTATAAATAAGTGTGTACATGCACGCGCACATACACACACGCTCTAATGATTTTATGTAATTTTCTAAACTGTACATGATTTCAAGACATATCGTGAAGTGGGGTCACCAGGTCTGAGCATTGAAATGGTAAATGTGGGACCTTGATTTCATGTTTCAGGGGTCATTTTAAGGAAATCACTCACCTGGTGCTGCACTGATTTTCACAAGTGAACGTATTTTCACACGCTGTGACCACATGTTAGTGAAAAAGAAACCCACCAACACCATTTTTCACAACCTAAGGTTCGTTTCTTCATCGGGTCCAAATAGACTTTTATTCTCAGTCTTTGCCGTTACAATCTCCCAATTTTGTTTACTATAATATCATTCGTTCAGCAGTAATATGCAACGCAATGTTTATCATATGCCAGTATACTCAATGATCTCCTTCTGAACATTCTGCTCAGCGTGCAGTGGCACTTGCAGTATTCTACCAACAGATGTCATCATAAATATTGAGATGAAACAAAGCTCTACGGTGTTAATCTAATTGTTTCATGTTTACATAGTTCTCAGCTGGTTTGTATTTGAGGAACATTAAGTTTTATGATTTAAGCATGTTGTTCTATGTTTAATGTATACATAAAAAAATCTTACTGGATTCAAGATTTAAATCGGTGCCACATCTTTTGGTCATAGAAATGTTTTGACATCTTTTTAAGTAACCAATTCAAATGTTCACTGCATTGCCATTACTGAAAAAAATAAGCTAAAATGCAAGAATTCGGCCTGAGAGCAACAGATACTCCTTTTGTCATACCGTCTGACCAAGAATGATTTCCTAACACCTGTTGGCAGCTGTATGAAGATAGTTTAAACCAAACTCTACACAATATTTTAATGGAAAAAAAGTAATCTTATTATTGAAGCTATCGAAAAGATGCAATAAAAAGAGTTGTTACTTTTGAACTCTGAAAATATTACATGACGCAGTAACATTCTTAATGATTTAAACTGGGTGCTCCTTCCCACATAGCATGATACTCAATCAGGAACCCCTGAATGCTGCAGTGTTCTGCACCAGTGAAAAAGACAGAGCAGATCTATGTAGTCAACTCCTTAGGCTGATTTAAAGCCTTTGCCTCGGTTGCAGTGATGAATGTGAATTTTCAGAGCTGACACATGCCATTTGAATGACCTTTGTCCGTTTATCCACTTGCAGCAGCAGGTTATTCAATATGTAGTCCATTGAAATAGATGCAACTCTGTATATTATGACATGGTTAACTTTCACATTTTACTCATAGTAAAAAGTAGAATTTGGGAAACATTAAACAGTGGTCAGTATATAGTATGAATTAACATTTTTTTATTCAGTTTGTCCATTTCATTCATTGTATTAACTTTGCCTGCTGTGCTTGTGCTAGCCATGAAACCCAGCTCCACTTACACTAACACTTTTCCAGCAGGATGAGGTGAGAGACAAAGCTCCTGCACTCAGTTTAAGCATACTTGCAGTAACAGTTAAGGTCATTGCAGCCCCCCTGTGGGATCTTGGTAAAGGTTTGCACCCCTTTATGTTAAAGTTGAATGCCTGTGCTGTAACCTTATCACATGACCAGTCAGTGGCATCACCTGGTGATAACCATGATTTAAAAATCAAATCACCTTATTTATACATAACTGACACACCTGTGTTATAGCAATAAACTCTTTTTTCTTTACCGGTCAGAGTGGAAAAAGACTGCTTGATTAAACCAAACTCAACATAGCTAACCTTCACAGACCAGTCAGAGAGCGGCCTATTTTGAGTAAATCTATCCATCAGAGTTTAATGAATGCTTGCTGAAACAAACAAAATGTACCTATTTTACATTAACAGACATTTATCATTATAGAAAAATAATGAATCAAACTATTTACGCAATCACCCCCCACCTCACTTTAAACTCTTGTTGTCATTGTAAAGAGCTGAGAGTGATTAAAGAGTGCAGTAATGCATGAAAACGCTAATGCATGTGTGTTATCAACTATGCAAAAAAGTATGCTGCTGTGTAAAGTTTAAAACTGAGCATGTCTAGTGTATCTTGTAGCTTTATTTGCACACTTTATACATGCATATACATATATATGTATATATATACAGAACATTTCATCTGTAAATAGAAAATAATTAAATGCTAAATTTTTATTCAAATCTATTTAATGCCACAATTGCTTTTACGGCCCTACTAACATTCAGTGCTCATTTTTCTTTTAACTCTGCTGATTTGGTGCTCCCACCGAATTGGTGGCTACATTTCCTCAATGGTTGAATATTATATTGTACTCCAGCAGAGAAAACACTTTATATGAAATAATCTCACTATATAGTATCATTTATCTATGTATGTATTGTGGCAGAAACAATGTGTGACCTTTTGAAATGTCTCAGTTATATCTCAGATGTCAAGAGTTCCCAGCTGAATCATGTTTTCAGATATAAATGCCAGTTATTTAAATATACAGAAATGCAATAAAACTAAACTACACATTCATAGTTTTATAAGTATGACATCAGTATACAGACGCTCAGCAGTACATTTTATAGTACCCAATGCAACATCAATCCTTTTAGATACATGATCTCTTCATTATTATTTTTAATTCAAATCAAACAGTTTGTCTACAATCAATAATAAATACCCAAGCAAACTGTAATTCTGAAACTCATCTCTCGATAAGATAATTTGGTACAAAGCAGGAATTGTTCTTGCCGGGAAAATCCACACGGGCAGTGTTAGATAATAGATAGTAGAATCCTGATTAAAATCACTGTTGACACAATCTTTCTTTGTGGTTCATCGAGCCACAAATGAAAACCTCTCACTGTTAACTGTTAATGACAATGCAATAATTTTGTACGAGCATTTCAAATTGCTACGACCACTAAAAGTCAAAATAACAAACTCATGTGGGAGCCACAGATACTGTAGTTCTACAGCAATACGGGTGTACAAAGTGAAATGTTGTCCATTATATTATGGCATGAAAAACATGGCGCTTAAATCAGTGATATGAGAGAAAATTTACATATGTATTTATATCTACAGGCCTGTCTCAGAAAATTAGAATATTGTGATAAAGTTCTTTATCTTCTGTAATGCAATTACAAAAACAAAAATGTCATACATTTTGGATTCATTACAAATCAACTGAAATATTGCAAGCCTTTTATTATTTTAATATTGTTGATTATGGCTTCCATCTTAAGAAAACTCAAAAATCCTATCTCAAAATATTAGAATATCATTAAAAAGTAATTTTTGTTTTTTAATTGCATTACAGAAGATTAAGAACTCTATCAGAATATTCTAATTTTCTGAGACAGTCCTGTCTGTGTGTGTGTGTGTACATATATATATATATATATATATATGTATATATGTACACACACACACCCACACTTAATAGAATCATTGAATATCTTCTCAATGTATACTTGCTGGTTTTCACAAGCCTTAGACTGTATCTTTAGGTGACTAAAAACAGTGATTGAATGTGTTTCAGCCTGTTGGAGAAGGAATCTCGTTTTTTTAATCAACACAGCAATGCTAAAAAAAACTTGTTTGTGTCTTGTACATACATGTGTTAAAACAAATATCTGTCACACGTTTGTAAAATATATGGAGATAGTTTCCAGTTTAGATGGTACATGTAATGCAACAGCCTCTTTCCCTCCATAAGGATTTTTCTGGCCTGTGAATTTGTGTGAATGGTCATTTATGGAGGCTGTTACTTGCAGGAATGTCCTAGGTGTTACTTTGATGTGCTCCCAGCATTTTGACTTCCCTGAACCATAAACGTGATGCAGAAAACCATCAAGGCCGCCTTAGTGCAAACTCCGGCCTCCATAAAGGAATTACCATCCACCTTCACTTAAGACTTAAGACTACAATCCTGATGAATAGATTGTTTATTGCTGGGCAGTTGTATCATACTCTGCTTTTATAACTTTACCTAATAATATGGTGAGTTTATCAAGGCCATTTCACTGCATATTATGTTATTGTTGACATCTGCCTTGTCTGAACAGTTCCAGTTTTTTATTTATAAATATTTTAAAATGATTTTGAATTTTAACCCATGTTTACCTGGTCCTGATTTCTTTTGCCTTTATCATTTTTAAGATTTGAACAATTTGTTTTGACATTTAACAGTTTCAAGTAAGTACATGCAATCATGTCTGTGTCCTCTATGTTAATTTATTTCTCACGTTAGCATTTATGCACTTTTTTTATTTCACCAAAAGGAAAATGTGTATATACTCTGTTGGTTTACTCATGGAAAATGAAAATTCTGCTTTGAAAAAAAAAAAAGTTTCAGTGTCTTTGTTAAAATGTGATATTGCAATGTCGTGTTTTCAATTCCTACACTAGATGGCGCTTTTCTTCCAACAACTAGAACCCCGGGATGCCTCTGTAAATTGGTCAGACTTCACAGAGATTCATGGATTCAACTTTTAATATTGAGATCGTAAACGCTGCACTTTTACAACCTCATGCTGGTTAATGAAAGTAAGAGCTTCTGGTTTTTCCCTTGAGCTGATAACAACTGCAGAGATTTTCAGTGCCGTTCACAGCTCGCTCAAAAGGGAGTCTTGGCACATTGGTAGCATCACAAGTTGTTGGCCAGTACCTTTGACAGGTAGTCACCATTTATATTAACTTAGACTGATATTTAAATTCCTTTAGAACTTTTTTTATTCTATATAGTTCAGACCTTATTTTGCAGGTTCGTCAATACTCAATCAATCTTTCCAGAGCTCTTGATGAAGATTGTCATACAGAAAAATGAAAATGTTCAAATGTTTTGGACTGAGGGGAAGTGAGCATGTAGTGCTGTGGCTACGTCATGCTTAAATATCAGACAGCCATGTTGGATAGTGGCAGACAGCCAACACATTAACCGTTTGGAATTCCACAGTAAGCAGAGTTTGCCATTGCCTTTTAATTACCGTAGTTATTGCGGTCTGGAGCCCCGATCCAGGTTCTGTCTCCCAGCATCATTACCGGACGGTGCAGTGGAGTTACTTGAGCATTTTGCCTGTGGTTTTATCTCCTTTGTCCCCTGTTTTGACTCCGCCCGTGAGAGTTCAGGAAAATCAATATTAATTGATTTTAGAAGGCGAGAGAGGGAGGTTGGGATTCAAGGGACGGACCACCGGGAGACAGAGACAGAAAGGATATAGCGACGAGATGCACGACCCTAAGCATAATATGCATATCGTGGCAAAGCTAAAGGTCACTAACTAACTGAAACAACAGATTATAAGGTGTTCGCCTCGCAGCAACTGCGATCTCATGTGTCTGAGGAGAATCAGTGAAGGTACATCCCAGTGCTTTAGAGATAAAGGTTAGTGTTCTAGCAGATGGTTTGAATTTTTCTAACACATCCAACTTTACAGACTTTGCTGTAATATATCTACGCGATATCAGATTCCTCTTGTCATGTCCTTCCTTGTGGCGAGCAATTAAATGAATACGTACCTCACTATCTGCAACAGACCTCGACCTGGCATTCACTTCACCCCCCAAAAGACTTTTCAATCAACCTTCACGGGCCAATGTTCAAAGCAGGACAAGGCAGCGACAGACTCTCACTACACAGAGAAAGAGCTGTTTGATTTCTACTGCAAGATTCGTCCAGGGTCCGGTGGGTCGGTGTGGCTGACAGCTTGGAGATTGATAGTTGAGATCTCTTCCTGGCGGAACAGTGTTGGACAACACATGCAGTGATCCGAGGCATCAGTGGAGTTGGGCGGCTGCACACGTTTTTACCCCTCTGTGCAGTGTGTTTGTGTGTATGTGTGTGTGGTCCTCTGGTTATTGCCCCCCTCCTGCCATCAGGACTGCTCAATAGTGCTCAGTACCTGAAGATTTAAATCTCACCACCTAAGGGCCCATCAGCGGTCCAAGATGAGAGACAGTTGAAGGAAAATGGGAACCTGATTTCTTTTCAGTCCCGCTCCAGGTATTCTTTATTGAATTTTTATTATCCCACGCTGTCATTTCCTTTCCTCCTTTATCTCGTGCTCACAAACAAAGCAAACACCAGGTTAGAGAAATCGTCATTCTTCCTGATTTTGATCAGAGCCCTGTTGATTTTAATATAGATGCACACATGTGGACACTCACAACGCTGATGTGTCGATTCCTCTTCATTTATGAAAATGACACACGGGGTGGGTCTGTGTATTTGTTTGTGGAAATCTGAAAAATTTGGCTACAGCTTCTGTTTCAAAAACAATTTATTTCTCAGCTCTCTGGATTTGATTGTTTTCCTAAATTTTTTTTTATCAAATACATGAGCATTTATGTGATCAATATGAAACACAGACACAATATCCATGTGCAATTATTAGGACATAAGATGTAAATTAGTTTTAAGTACTTATTTCCCTGATTCTTGATGGTTTATTCGAATCATAGCTGCGATTATAATGTGTCTCTACTGCTGTCAACAACCTGACATTACACTTTACATTACAATGACAAATGTTGCATATTGAATATTCCATTCTGGTGTTGTTGACGTGGAGCCGACAGGCGTAATGACCCCTCCACTCAGTGCTGCTCGGTGCCATTGCACTTTCTGATATAATGATGACATGCAGTTCGGTGTTCAGCCATATTTCCATTAAGGTGGGATAAAAAAAAAAAAAAAAAAAGTTTCAATCCGCCAACGTGCAGGTCAAAACCCCATTTGCATATATGTATGGCCGGGTGCATGTCTGGAATAACAGGGAGATTATGTTGTCCTCTTGTCACGTCTTTGTTTGTTCTCCCCTGACGGCTAGGGTTACGACTCCAGTACATTGTTGCGTGACAGCAACGCAGATATGACACAGATTAATCTGCTGAGTAAAGATACTCAAAAATGAACAATTATAATTAGGAGATCCTGTCTTGATAAATATTCAGTTGAAATGCCGAAGGTTTTAGAACATGACAAGTGAGCTCAGAACAAAAAAAAAAGGTTAATGGCCCACAGGCTTTCTGACAGCTGCCCTGATGTTTTTAAAAGCAGTGTTTTATGAATTCGATCATTTTGCAACAGTTTATAAGGAAGTAGGAAAAGTAAGTTTCCACCTTCTGTGTTATCTGAATTAGGAAATACTGCGTTTATTTTTGACTGTTGTACTCTTCAGTTATTCTAGAGGCTCAGAGCTCGTGAATCTCCTTTACTGTGATACATGTTGACATCAGCGCCACATCCATGAATATAAAGCCAAAAGCCCTCATAAACCGTTTCAACATTATTTATTTAAGAATTAATGTTCCCCCTCCAGCCTTGATGTATGGGGGCTTCCAGAAATGATGTTTAGCTTGGCCCAGCGTTCTCTCTCACCTGTCAGATCTCTAAAAGAAACACTCTTATTTGAGTTTCTTTGTGCAATGCAGACAAGTAGAATAAGAGAACCTGATGCTGGTTGACAACTGAGCCAGTCACGTTGATGTTTTTTTTTTTTTAACCACCATTACCTGGAGTTAATGCATTATACACACTGAAAAGAAAATTTAATGATAGCTAGAAGCCCATATGTCTGATATTGCATAACAGCTAGTTATGATTCTGAGGCTGGCAAATGGTACTCTGAGAGCTTCAAAACATGAAAACATCTGCATTCTTGACTGACTCTTAGTCCCTCAATGATATAAATGCCTCATCTTTACTAACTTATTTAGAGTCTAAACACATCGTAGACACCTGAATTAATTTAGGCGTTATATGAATAAGGTAGCAAATAATATTGCGTTTATTCGAATATGTTTAAAAGGCACTCACAAAATACATAGCCAATAAGGAATTAAAGATATGTTTTTCGTCTAGCTTGAAATATCAATCATAGCAAAGCAGGTTGTCTGATTGCTTCATTTGTACCTGTTATTGTAAATTTATCGATTTATTTACAATCATTGCCTATTTTTGTAGTTCATCTTGTAATGCTCGGCTAAGAAATCTGATAGAAATTAAAGGAATGATAAAATCAACTCCAAAGTTCTTCATTAGACTTCGATGGGAAGGTCATTCTAAAAACAATTAAACAATGATTTATTATGCTAATAAGGGTGCCTCAACCCTCCTCCTCCTCCTCCCAGAATGGATCTGAAGGCCTCGTCACCCTGTCGCAGAACAAAAAAACAAAGTGGTCTGAATTCTTGTTTTTGTTCTGGGCAACATTCACTAAAACACATTCTGTTGATTTTGATCCAGTATGGCTTTGTGAATAAATCTCACACAGTGTTTTGTTGCTCCCCTAATAGGAGCCCCCCCCCTCACCAAGTGGATTCAAATCTGTTTTTGAATGCTCAAATGCAGCCCGTTGTTGGTTAGCAGTGATCAATATACATCAACATACTGACAAATCTCTGAAATTCTGTTTTAGATTTACAAGTAATTGACTTTAATGAACTGCATGTCTATCTTGATACTTTGGAACTGTGAAAAAATAAATACACCCGGTCCTCTGCCAGCTCATCGGGTAGCAAATTTCAAGTCCTTTTGCGTGTGGTTATCAAAGATACGGAGGGAGCAGAGCAGCTGCCTGCAAGCGTGCAAGCGTGGTGCATTATGTCAAATAATCCTAATGCGGTCAGACGTGAGAGTCCATAATGGTCAACGTTGGTTCAAATGGGGGGGGGTCACTCATTCATGGAAGGCATATGTGAAGTCCAAAATGTTAAACGTTTTAAAATCCGTCCTTTATTTGGAAAAGGATTTTTTTTTTTACATCACTTTGCTGCGGCTCTATATCTGTGCATCTTGAATACAGTGGCGTGGCTAACAGAAGAGTGAAAATCTACACTGCAGGAATTGGACCCCCTCCCGTGAGTTGTGTTGTTTGGCTTAATATGGATCAGAGTGGACGAATGTCTCAAGATGTCCCTGTTAATTCTATTACAAGACTTACATGCATCCTTGAAAGAACATGATACACACTAGTGTGGAGGTGGTGATGGTGGGGGTTCCATCTAACCCCCTCCCTTGCTCATGCGTGGCTCCCATGATACTCAAGCGAAAGGTAAATTTTTTAAAAAGGGAGACCTTAACTTCTGATTTTATTTCAGTCCGTTTGCAAAATGTCAGATTATCCAGTCACCTAATGGCCTTCTGTCATGTTCGTGACACTTTTTTTTTTCCTTTTCTAAAAGCCGTCCTCTCTGCTCCGCTAATTAACAGTAAGAGGCGGCCCCTATCACATTCCCCAGACTCCTCTTTTCACCGGCGAGAATAACAATGAACCCAGCAGAATGAATTATAGATCCATCCTACTCTGAAGAATAATATAAGCGCTTTAGTACACAGTCAATTCTGGTGACCATTTAAGGCACGTCGAGGATTTTTTTTTTCCCAGTGCCCACAGAAACTGACTAATGAGTATACTCACGGCGCTGTAATGAGTCAGCCAAGCGTTGGCTTTGACCAGAGCGTTACCCTGAACTAAAACCCAGATGCTGCTGCTCAGTATCAACCTCTCTCCTTGATCTTTCACTACTTTGTGGCTGACCTTCCAAGCAGACTTTCTCCAGTGATAACCAAAGTGTTGGATGCCTTGATTTTAAGCATTTGCAATTCGCGGAACTTAACTTTACCTTCGCAATAGCTGGAAAATCTCAAAGCATGAAATCTGGGTGGGAGAAAAAAAAAAAAGCTTAGCGAAGCAATAAACGTTTCTGGGAAAAACAAACACATTAAGGTTCTGCATGGATAACATGACAGAGAATTTAATATTTGGTTTTTTTTTTTTGTTTCGTTACTTTTACCATAAAACTACTTAAGATGTGGTAAATATTCATCCCTTGTATTAAAATTACCTGTCCACAGATATCTCACCTAAATAGTAGCATTCTAAGAACTTAATTTTACTGAGTTGAAGATGAAGCCAGAACAGGAAAACATTGAAAGCCCTTAGATTCCTATACAGTCACAAATGTCACTTGTGACTTTGAGGCATGTTCAGGTCTAAATCTATAATTATGATGTAGGGAGTCACATTAATGAATAAAATATCAAATGGGCCTCGAGTATGTAAACTTGGAGAGCCCATAGCACCTCATAAGGATCTTAAAAAATGTCGTATTTTCATGCATCTTTAATTTGTGGTAAAATAAAGCGAGGACAAAAGAAAACGGACTAAAATGAACTCCATAAAAAGTCTTTACATGAAATGCAGAGGCAATTTACAGCAATTTACTGTGGCTGGAATCCAGCAGCTTCCTCAGGCGCCTCTTTTATTTTCATGGAAGATCCAGTGACAATAATGAATCATAGTTAAGGCCATACTGCAGAGCAAGCTCGCAGTTTATTAAACAGTCAGCAGCTCATTGCTTTTGATCTTTGGGAACGTCATTGTAATAGATTATAGTCTGCCATGTTTGAAAGTTTCAAACCTGTTTTTTGCCGGCATAACTTCCCCTTCAAGTTTCAGATGTCATATTTCTTTTCAAGGAGCTCGGGGGCGGAAAAAAAAATAACAACAAGCAAACGGACCAGAAGAGCTGTGCTTTGGAATATGAATGCAATGACCTTGGCTCGTGTTATTCTCCAGAGTGTAGAATTTCTGTGGCTGAAGGCAGGAATTTAATCATTGCATTCTTTTGTCTCTGAAACAGGTTTTGGTCTGACATTCAGGTGAAGGACGAGATTGGTTTGGAAAGAGTTATCAGGTCTTCTACAGATGCACAGGCCTTTCAGTTTCCCTTTTCTGCATTGTTTCTCATCAGATGTGTAATACTTATATCAGGCTTTGGCACCGGTCATTCTTCTTAATTTCATTCTGCATCTGCCATTAGCACACAGTGGAGTGTCAGGGTGTGTTTGTGTTGTGAATGACCGTGCATCTAAAGTCATGGGCGAGATTGTGGAAGCCCAGGAAGCAGAACTGTGAGCCTTTACTAGTGAGAACAACAACTCCAAATACTCCAATACCAATTCTATTACCTATAAACAAAAACAGTTCTTGCACAAAAAGTAAAGGAGCTAATTTGTTTCTTCTGACTCGTATATTTCAAGTTGAGGCTCTGTTAGGTATTAATACCAAGGTTTGTGTATATGATCTTGCTGCTATATCTGCTGCAAGCAGGGCGCGACGCAATTACTTGATAAACCATTTTATATACAGCATGGGGTCCACAGATCAACATGAAGAGTTTATATTATGTAATAATGAGAGCGGAGTAAAGTGAATACACGACAGCGACATTGTCATTTGAACTTCCTTTGAAACGAAACCGCGAGAGGAGTGAAATGGGAAAAGTGCCTTATTATTTGTCGGAGATGTTAGCAAGCAACACACGATCGCCATGGCGCCTTGTTTTTGGCGTCAAAAGTTAAAAAGTATGGGTAAAAAAAAGTAGTTCACTCTGTAACAAACTTTGGCAGAGGAGGAGGAGGTTCCTGCAGATTTGTCAATGCTGTTAAAAAAGAATAATTCAGCGGTAAATTGCTAATCTGGAACGATAAACTCTAATCTCATGCTTCCATTATTTTAAATACCCTCAGGCCAAAGAAATGATTTTGCCGTCCATATTAAATATGGTAAAATACTCCGGTTGCTTTGTTTTGCAACAGAATGCTCGGTTTCCATTTTAAATTACTCGGTCGTCCACGATTGTCTGAGTCCTCAGAGCTGAATTTATTTACACGCACTTAAATGTGTGAAATAGTTCTTAGAAAAATGATTTGGAGGCATGTTGCAGCCACCAGCTGCCCATTACTGCTTCCGTCCGCAGTGAAAGAATTGAACACGGTCTGGAACACGACGCTTCGCAGGCGAGCGTAACACAGAAACTGAACAATGAGGTCCTCATGTTATATAACACGCCAGGTGCTGTTTCTGCCCCCGTTTAAGATTCATTATCCATCTCATCCTTCTGGCATCACTGGAAAGAAGCATCAGCTCCATGCCAAGTAATGTTCCTCTTTCAAGCTATGAAAAAAATCTAAAATGTTTCAAGTTTTTTTCTTAGTTTTAGCACCTAAAGAAAGTAACTTCTTATTTATATTCATCAGATGTTTGTTTGCAAGTTAAAATGTTGTATGGTTGAGCAAGCCTTCCTGGCTAGGCTGGAAGAGGGGGCTGGGTTGTCTATTGGTGAACAGGTGAGGGTATGAAGGAAAATGCTGCGTGGGTAGAAGCTGTGGAGGTTGTTGGAGAACTCAGGTCGGCCTTCTGAGTTCCACCTTTTTATTGTTTTTGTTTTTATCAACTCGATTGGGGAAAAAAAAATCCAGAACAGTAAAACACAGTGATGAAAAAGTTTCTTTTTTTTTTGGGTCTCTCTGTGCTGCACACACCCCCTTCTCTCTTAGTCTGGCAAGATAAACCTCAACAGTCAGTGCTTGTAGGTGGTGTTGCAAGCATACATTAAGCCCAGTCCCGGTATGTGACAATGTTACAACATGTGCATAACATTGTTTGCCAATTATTCCTGCACATTGCAATCAATAGTGCTTTCCATTAAAATAATAGGAATACCGAGAGATTCGGTTTCATCAAATCCACTGAAAACAGTGAGGCAATCCATCCATTACTCGCCTTGCTCAGCATGCAGATATGCAAGTGCAATCCGAGAGCTGTTGGTCTAACTGAGATAAAGAGCATCTTTGAAGCCCCCCAGTCCTGGGAGCATATTATTTCCCATTTCAGCATATTGCCTTGTTTTGTAATTAATCTTAATTTAGGGGCCTGTGTGTTCCGAGGGACTGTGGCTTATTGAAACTTCAGTGATTGGTCTGCTGTCAGTTTGGACCTGAGTCACGGTCTCTTAATAAGGAAGAAAAGAGGAAATAGAACGTCATCATGGAAAACAGAAGAGGCAAGGGCTGGAAGGAGTGATTTACTCCGTCTTTAAGGTTTACGGTATTTGCAGGAATTTGTGAATAAAGATATTATGTTTGTTGGTTTTTCTGATAGGCTCTCGCTCGGCTTATAAACTCTCATGTAGTGTTTTTCAAAGTTTATTGTGTCATAAATCACTGCCAATTTTATGACATTGGTTCCCCACAACAGTCTGGAGAATGTACATCTGAAATGGCATCATACAGTCACTGCTTATTTATGATTATCAGCGCTGCAAAGGCATCAGTGGCTGGGCATCTTTTTTCGATAAAGGAGCACATAGACCATAGATGCAGAGATGACCGGTGCGGGGCAATAAAGAGAATATTCTAGGCGGCATTGCATTTACGTGATAAGGCTTGTTTTCCAAAATGCACGCGGTTTCATCATTTCAGTTAAATACCAGCGAAAACCCTAACATTATAGTAACATCCGAGCTAACAGCTGCATTTATGCAAAACACAGATCCAGTTGATGAGATCAGGCCAGGCCTGTGGACGATGTTGTACCGCTGAAAATGATACAGGTGATTTGGGAAAACAATTCTTTTTATGATCTCATGAGAGATCATACGATAATAGTGGAATTCGTCTCGCAGCTCAGGGATTTAACTTTAATCACAAAATGTATTTGAATCCGTCCATGAACACAGTCAGATTAGTATTTTCAAATTGGGATGGGAAGCAGATTCTCAGTAAGACAATTTAGGCCACATTCTCCTGCAGAATAGATGTATGTTTAATATTCCAGGGATTATTAAGCTGATTCTCTCAGAGGACGGAGGGCAGCTCTTCTCAGGCTCCCTCCTTGTAACATGTTTTATACATTGAGTAGTTCAGCAGATGCAGTAATTACACATATCGACATTGATGGACTTTGCGTGATAGGGTGGATCTACCGTGTTGGAGATATTGACTGCTCACCTCGATATTTCTGTCTCTGTCTTTCCAGACGGCTTTTTTTTTTTTGCAGTTTTTGGATGATCAGCCAGAATCATTAAAGTGACTCTTTATCTTTCAGCATTGTCACCCACCAAGAGCCGAGGTTTGTATTGAGTATTCAAAACCTTGATTATTATTATTATTATTATTAATAATAATAATAATAATAATAATGTCTGTTTTGTCGACTCCCCTTGAAGAAGCATACGTCCCCTGACTAGTAATTTTTTCGGATCATCAATCACCTGCCTGTGGAGGGTCTCAGTCATCCAGGTCATGGTAAATTCTTTCGAAATCTTCTTGTCGTGGCAACTGGACTCGAATTTCTTCACTTGAAGATGTTTCGCCCCTAATCCGAGAGGCTTCTTCAGTTCCAGTGACCTGTTTTCTAATATAACCGGACCCAATCATGTTCGTAAACTCCCCGCAGGTCAAGTAAAGAAAATTCAAGTTCAGTTGCCATGACAAGAAGATTTCAACAAGAATCATATACCTGGTTGATTATTTCCTACAGGCAATAATATTTAGTTTACCGACTAAAAAGCATGAATACCATCACATTTTCATCGCCACTGTTTCATTAAGGGGATGAACATAATCAACCTTGGTGATAAATGAGGAAGGCTCACTATTTAGGTTCATTTGAAATGTCGCTTAGAAAAACCTGTTAATCTTTTTATGTGCCCGACAATAGTTTGAAAATTTCATCAAAGTATTACAATTTATTGCTAACAATACACTGGTCTATTATTCGTCGGCAAATGTGCTGTGTGTTGATGAATTTCTTTAGTCTAATCCGGTGATTGGACATGAGCTGGTCTGCCGCAAGAAAGTCAAATGTTTCATATTGAAATCTGATTTTCTTTAATGCACACTTCATTCAACCAGCTTTGAAAAATGACACGCACAAACTTCACTTATGGTGAAGTCAGTTTAATTAGTCAGTTTCGCTGTGTTTTACAAGAAAATGAAATGTGCCTCCACAGGCTATTTTGAACATCAAACAAGCCGGTTCACATTTCAAATAAATGATAAAAGACATGACTGCAATGCTCTCGGACATATAAGTTCAAAGGGATCTTCTTTACAATGCCCCGGACTCATATCTTCATAATGAGATATGACCCCCTATTTAAATATAAATGAAGAGGCAACCTTGATTACATGTCAAACAAATGCTTAAATGCAACAATTTTATTTTGCTGCCACTTTCAATTTGTAAAGTAATAATTTCAAGATGCAAGGTGATTGCACAGGAAACGTGTGAAATGGGAAAGACATATTAAAACTGCACACCTGCAATGGTTGAAAGAATACCATTACAGAACTATCGACATGACCCGTGTATTTACGTACGACTAAATTGGAATACAAATATCTCAAGAGAAACACACTGACCACAAACGAATCCGATCCTTTTCCATAGTAAGCACACACTTTTTTACTGTCACAATATTCAAAAACTGGACTTTCCCAACTTCATTCAAGTGATCTTCAGGTGTCGGTGGAAGCAGTTCAACACCGTGGCTGACCAGCCATCTGCTCTTGGAGGACGTTTCATCGCACAGACGTAGGATTGAAATCCTCGCTCTCCCTCTTCAATGACAAATTACTTAAACTGTTGCTACACCTGGTTTTCGATTTCAGTCTAAGAGGCCTGATGTGAGATATGCATGGACATGCCTGAGGCCAATAGCTCGCCTGTTGCGTGAACAGGCTATGTAGCAGAAAGGTAGCAGACTAAACAATATTTGCTTCATTCTGCACCTCTAAAAACAAACATTGAATTAATGACTTTCAAGTATTAACAACAGGCTCACACATTCTGTATTGTCTTCTAACTTTGTGCTGCAGGCTTAAATTTAAAGTAATAAGCTATTTGTGTTGACACACACCGCCTAGAGACACATAATGAGTAATAACCGCAAATGCAGGTACAGAGCAAAATGCAGCACTACATTCATAATCAGAATGGTAATACGATTTTTAATGTTAGTATTCCTGTCTGATGAGTGACTGAGACCAAGGGGTCTGCTCAGTTCCCAGGGAGAGCTGTGCTCCCAGAGATTCTTTAAGTTTTATTGGTCTCAGTGTGCTTTCGTACCCTCTGGTGTAATATATTATTCTGTTGCCTCTGCATCCAGAAGAGTAAATGGAGCGTGGCATAAAACATACATTTATATGTCATTAAATAAATAAAACTGCACCCCCAATGTAGTTTAGAAAAAAAAAAAAAATCGAAACTATACTGTTGCTGTATACTCGTTTATATCTACTCTAAACCAGACCTAGGCATTTCCCGGGCCGGGGGCCACATCTGGCCTGTTTTGCTTTTTTATCCGGCCTGCCAAACTACTTTCTTTGAATATTTTAATAACTATTGTCAATCAATATTGTATTCAGAAATTCTTTATTTTTTCCTTTTGTTTTATTTTGTATGGATGATTACATACAAAATAATGTCAGTAGATTTATGTGATCATTAATGATTTTAAAGTTTAAATAAAATGGCAAAAAATTTCAATTGGGAAAAAAAAAATTGCAATTTTAATTTTGTTCAGTTTATATGATACCGAGTTGAATCGCACATAAGAATTCAATGAGAAATATGGCCCGCCAGCCATAATGATTGCCCACTCTTGTTTTAGGGTAATATTTTTTTTCCAAATTCTAGTCACATTTTTGCAGCCAACCTGGCGCAGTTTTATATATATGTATATCTATACATATAAACATGCATATGTGCATATACATATATATACATATATATACATATACACACACACAAACATTATGGTGGAGTAAACCCAGGACTGGTCACCTGTGTTGATTTCAGCGCCACATGTAGAGACACACAACCATTCTTTGGCTCATTCACAAATTTTTGCAATTTTGCCAATTTATTCCAACTAACCACCTCCATTTTTTTGGACTGTGGGAAGAAAAATTGAGAACCTGGAAGAAACCCATGCAGGCCCCTTGTGGGAATCAAAATAGGGTCTACTCTCTCTCTCTTGCTCTCCATATTTACATATATAGTCATTTGATTGATTTTACCCCATCATATCAATGTTTGAAAGTTAGATGGAGAAGGTTTCAATGTTTGAATGATTGTTTCCAAATCAGTCCACTGAGATCGGTCCATCAAATTAATATCTTAATATTAGATGATCTGTTGGGTGAGTGAAAGCAGGCGTTTGGACTGATTGACTCCAGTGAGCAGCGGAAAGGTGATGAGTTCAGTTGAGACACTCTGCAACCAAATTATATTATCATATTATGTTGAATTTTTTTTCCCCCAGTTGCTTGAAAAAGAATAGTGGATATAGCTCTAAAATGTATTTGTCACATATTCAATTAGCCATAAGTTATATGAACCAACAAAGTAAATATAAAATTCAGCAATCTGGGGGACTTTGAAACTGCTCTAATAATATATAAAGTAAATAACAACATACTTCCAGATAGTCTCCAGAAGATGCTTCAGATCGAGACAGTGAATATGAAACAAGAGGGATTTGTGTATTCACAAAAACAATGGCACAAATAAATGTAAAATAAAGATGTGTATCAGCTGAAGGAATCATCTAGAAATAGAACTGAAAACATGCAACACACATAATACATTCAAGAACTTATTTAGTATTATTATTAATATATATAAAACTAAATTGCGAACATCTGTGGAAGTTTATGTGACCTTCCAAATGTATAATATACACTATTCTTCATTTTTGAAATGAGGGAATGTAAGAAGAGTCGGCAAAATAAGGAAAAGCTTCAGCAAACACCTTACTGGCAAAGGTAAAGATGTCTTTGGATGGTTTGGATATTCATATTTCTTGTTTATGTTTAACTCTTATGCTTATGGTTGATTATTTATGTATGCATGTGAGTCAGAAAGTTGAAAAGACTGAAATAAACTCACTCAACTAACACTGAAAAAAGGACACCATCACTGTCTTTGTGAATTCGCACTGAACTAATAAAATACCTGATGAGAGTTTAAATGTATTTTGTAGAGAGAGGTATAGAAGATATATTGAGGATATCTCAATTCTCTGTTTTCTTCACGTAAACGCTTTTTCTCCTCAGCCTCCGGATTGCCCCCTCTTGGTATCAGCGTTGTCTCTCCAGTAGAAAAACAGGGAATGGCTGGTAGAAATCCACCAAATGTAAAATGAACTCCATCTCTTCTGCGTGTCTCACCACTTGTGTAATCAGGGCTGTGAAAGAGGTGCAAATTAGCAGCTTGTGTTTTGCCTGTGTGCCGTCAGAGATTTTCTATCCGATCCCAAGTCTCGCGACAGCCTGATTGTTTCCCCCCAAGCCATTTAGTGGCATAACTCCATAATTTAGTATCATCCCTTTTTGCCAAATATCTACTTTATCCTAAGGTTGCAAATATTTGTGTTCACAGTGACTTAAGTTTGCATGTGTATCCAAAATACACCCATGATTTCTCCAGCTGTCATACATCATCCACCCCCTTAGTGGAAAAAAGGATCAAGTGGTGTCTGATTACCTTCAGTTTGTCTGAAACACTTACCAGGTCGGATAAATTGTCATTCACACCAATCTACTGAGAGGGTTTGGTGAACAACATGTAGAGTGGCTATCCACTCTGAACAGTATTGGATGGCGCAATTACAACTGTCCAGGTTCTGCAAGATGTCTTTTTGGTCACCACATTACATGATGGTGATCCATGTCAGGATGAATGTTTTTGTGCCCTTCTGAAAGGGGACCCCACCTGGGAGGACAGATTGGCATAAATATGCTTTGTTTGTCTCAAAAGAGAAAGTGTTGTTAAAAAAGCGCAAAAAATGTATTAGAATATTTTACATGCACAGCCATTGTTTTAGTAGTGCGATGCATGCTGATGACTGAAAAGTATTTTTTAACTAATATAAACTAAGATATGTTGAGAGATTTTATCGTTTCTGTATAGCTGGCACATTGAATAGGACAACAAATAACTTGATAAACGGGGATCCCTTTTGATTAAAAGTTTAGTTTGCAAAAAAGTGCATTACATGACCATGCAAGATCCAAGACCAAAGAAACACAAGGTCAACTTTTAGAGTCCTGCAGCGAATATCATACATTAAAGAAAAAGACTTGAAGACGTGGTTTCTGGATATTAGAAGGGAAAGTTTCAGTATAAATGTTCAGAGCTCAAATCTCCCCCAAATCTGGGCCACAGTTTAACATCTTATCAACAGGCTGTGAATAAGAATATCCATGTGGTCCGGTGCATTGTTTTCGGCCATGCAGTGATCCAGATGGACAGTAAACCAGATTTCAAAAATGAACAGATGCTTTGCTAGCAGCGTGATTCAGTCAGACTTCCTTGACCGTTGAGGAATCCCCTGTGAAATAAAGGTGTGCCTGGAATAAATGAGGGCCGGCGGAGACGTGTTGCTGAAGATGCTCGCTCATCTACCGGTCATGATTATGATTGACACACACCATTAATATCAACCAGAAGACTGAGGCTACATGTCATAAAATTAGAACAGGCCAAGGAAAAAATGTACAAGGAAACCCTTCTTCCTTTTTTTCCATTGTGCTCCTTTAAGTACATTTTGCTGTGTATTTTTTTTATACGCAGTACATGTATTCACAAATATGTTGCATTAATGGTTTTCTCGCAAAACCAAAAATCTAATTTGAATTAAAAATGGAGACAAATCTGTTTTATACATTTTATACTGTACCTGAAAAATATCATACCTACCTTGAAAAACAAAACACAATGCGCACACAGAAAAGTCCACGTGGTGCAATATCTCTGATGTACTGACCACTCAAACATCGATGTAGTATATCTGCACCGGCTGCTTGTAGGGATGTAGCTGCTCAAACAATTCTTCAAAAACACATTGGTGATGCTTAGTTACAGTCAGAACAGGAACATTTTCTGTTTGGTCTCGAATGCAACCTAGGCTTTGTTTGAGAAACTTATTTCAGCAAAAATGGGTGTTGTGAAAGTAACTTACACAATGCATGAGTCTGCAGAGAATTGATAAAACAGTGTAGCCCTGCCTGCTGCTGCGGACAAGAAGTCTAGGGGTGGTTCTTGACTGTAGTGTACCTCGGACAGACCAGATTTTGCAGTGTATGTTGGAATTTTCACCGATACAAATTGCGTGAGGATAGGGCCAATTATACAGCCCCTCTTCCAGGTGGGAGAGGCTCAAGTTATGTCACACAAACTAAGACTTTGAATAACTGCGGTGCTGCCCTCCAGAATTGTGCCCTGGTGATTTTCCCAGTAGTCGTATGCTCCAGCTTAGTCAAAGACCCCTGTTTGCCAACATGGCAGCGCCAGTGTTGCAGTGATTCCTCCCCACCTCTGCACTCTCCTCCTCCCCCAGGTTTAACTTCAGTTCCTCTGGCTGAACCAGAAACAAAGTTCGAATTGCTTCCAAGTCGACGGTGACCATCAGGTTTCTGTGTGTGTGTGTGAAACCTTGATTTAGCTAGTTCAGCGACCATTTGGATGTGCTACTTTGTTACGTTTCACACCCACCTTTGTTTCATTGTGATCTCGTTATATTTGAAAAGACTGACGAGTCTTGCGGTTAGCGCTTTGGCCTCACAGCACGAAGGACCCTGGTTCGGTTCTGACAAGGTGACTTTTCTGTGTGGAGTTTGCATGTTCTCCCCTTGTCTGCGCGGGTTTCCTGTTTACCTCCGCAGTCAAAAAAAAGTTAAGAAGTTCCCGAACTGGTTTACTGCATGCTATGATTTATATTTTTTTCAAACATCCCAATAAAAAGGTGATTACTATCATAAATGTTCTGGTTTCTTAAAAATGTAGTTTCTATTTTACATTCTAAGGGAAGAGGAAATGACAAGAATTTGAGGAGAAAAAAGTCCTTTTGTTTTTGTTTATTCTGAAAGTTTGAGCAAAGTAACTGTGAATTTTGTCAGGAAATAATATACCTAGGAGCTAACTAATGGTTAATTACAAGTTCTACAATCAGCCAATTATGGTAGAGGCATGAAGGACGCTAAGGGGTTCAATATCCCTCACAAGGTCAGGATGGCCCTGTGAGTGCCAGGGATACAACAAATAACCCTGCGATCCCCGGACGCCCACTCCGCCACCTGAGCAAGCCTGTCTTTTTGAGTTAAGAGGAAATAGTTGAGCTTGTGAAGGCCTTACCTTATAGTGTTTTCTGTGACCTTAAACAAGGAGGATAGATTTGTTATTGTAGGAGACAGCTGTCAGTGACAGCGTTGT
Organism: Fistularia commersonii; assembly: GCF_037954325.1. NCBI lineage: Eukaryota > Metazoa > Chordata > Actinopteri > Syngnathiformes > Fistulariidae > Fistularia > Fistularia commersonii. Next base: position 5,721,551 of record NC_141311.1, read on the forward strand.
ATAAAGGATTGTCAGACATTAGTTTAACAATGAAGGATGCCAGAATATGAATAATAGTTGATATTTTTCGACTACCCAGGATAGTTATGTGAAAAAAATGCCGATAGATTTGAGCCGATGCTTGAAATGGTTCTTTGTCGCTTTGAGTGATCGCTTTGAATACGTCCATTTTTTCATACATTCTGACTGGAAGCTGAAGAGACAGCGTGAACATTCATAACACCTCATTATGATGGAATTAAAGCTGCTTCTGTAACAGGACTGGCAGACCACATCGAGGTGGTGAAAAATCACAGTCCTCACAAGCGTGAGGTGGCAGAGCATAATAATGAGCGTTTAGATTTTATAACCGGGAGTTGTTTTGTAATTCTGTTTATTACGTGTATTAAATGGCAGTCCCTGTGGACTCAACATGGACTTTCTCCATTTGGATGCTTATCAGGTTCCCTATGTAGCAAAATGTGTGACCTTTCCATGATGAACCGTGTGGGCCTGGAGTTCTGACATATCGTTTTGTCTTGGGAGGTCTTCGGCAAAGATACTCCGGGTATCTCATGGCGAAAAATGCATGACAGAGTCCTGGAGTATTTGAAAGGCCACTGTCCATTTTCAGAATATTTAACAAGCAGCCACACAGCGTTCTTTGACCTGTGGATCACATCTGTTCATCCACCTCATGAACCCTACATTTTAATGTGGTCTTAAACATTTTTATCAGTACGTTGTGGTGCTCGGTGAGGAAATGACGCAGGAACCTCAGAGTTGGGCGGGAGTCCAACTTTAATAGTGCACCATCAACAATGGGGTGCGAATATATCCTCGGCTTAACTCCCCCAAGCTCCTCGTCCCGTGGGGTGAGAGGCCACACCCCTTGGCGTGTGCTACAACCTTACCTTTTTATAATTTATTTTCCATGTTATCAGTTGCTCGCATTTTTGTAAAAAAAAAAAACAAAAAACAAAAAACAACTCTGATGCTCAACAGCAAATGGGAGATTTTTACCAAGTTTTCATAATTATTGGCCAACAGAAAATATGAGCATGACACCACCGTACCAAAAACTAATTTATGTCTCCCCGCACTTGACTAATATAAAACAAAACCGTATTTGATTCAAATTCTAACCAGGGTGATTCCCAGACTCAATGTTGTTTGAGTTGTTTGACATCCAAGCTTCCATTTTTCTCTTTTCTCACACAAAAAAAAAAAAAAAAACGTCCAGGGAATATTCACAAGAAAAGTTTCAGTTTCATTTTATTTACGCAGTGTGTGCTCATGATGGAACAGACTTCGGGGGCAGTTTCCATGCGGAGAAGGTCATGATTACACTCGAACGGCAAGAAAATATTCCACCGCATACAGTTTGTATAGATTTAGGTGTAAAAAGTACTCTCCATCTCTCCATCTACAGTTGTGTCCATGAGATAAAAAAGAATTTTCAGAATTATTTAAGTTATTACAAATAAGTCTTTGAAAGTTTGTCAGAACTCCAAACTTCCCATTTCAACATTTCTTTAGAAGATCACTAGTGGTGAAGATCACAAGAGAGTTTATATGTTCAAATTAATTGTTACTGATACAAGACAGAAAAAGTATTCGGATCTAAGGTTTTGAACATTGCATTTTTCTGATTCTTGCTCTCAGATTTGATACTTAAAGCACAAAGTCAATTATTTGGATTGAGAAAATACACTCTGGACTCTTCATCCCTGAAAAGGTAGAAAGCGCTGGAGAATCTTGAAAACTTGAAGTGATAATTCTCTTCCGAAATGAGTTACCAAATAGACGTAACAAAAACAAAATAATTGTTGCAACTCCACTGGCTGCTGTCCGTTTCTCTCCGCATTTGTTTACTCTGGAGCAGCTGCCTCCACGGAGGACCTTGTAATTGCTCAGCTATTCGACGAAACGTGTTTTTGACTGAAATTTTACAGTCCGTGATTCCGCAGTCTTTTCATCACCTCTCCTGAAAGACAAAAATGTCCCAGAGCAACATCTTATGGCCCCTTGATATGAGACATTTTTTTGCCTCTTTCTGTGTGAAGTAATGATGAACTAAACTTTTTCAGACTGGATGTTGTTTGATAGAACACTTTAAATATTTCAGTAGTCCAACAACTTTGATGCCGTAAGACACGAAGGCTGACAATTCCACTGGAGCTCACTGTAAGTCCCAGTTATGTCAGCAAACATTAATAATCCTCTTACATTTGAAGCCAAGTAGTGCAACTTGTCATGCATTTCAGATTGATATTTCAATTGCTTCAAAGAGTTCCTACCAAACCACAAGCCACTGAGCTGCGTCTGTTTTTCACACCGACAGAGCAGAGGAACGGTCTTACCTCTTTACCTTTTTTCTCGGATGTCAAGGCCACATGTGGAGTAACGTAAATGTAAATTAGCATACTTCCACATGAGGGGTGCGGATAAATTAGAAGGTAAATATTCGCCAGGTGATCTTCTATTATTCAGCCAGGAGTGGTTTCGGCTTTAGCCTCTGTTAGCACATGCTAGTGTAATATTTCAAAATTACGCTTGTATCTGCCATCATGAATCACCCCCTCTCGTCTTTGGTGATGTAATTTCACGAGAGCAAAACATTTGACATTGCAGAAAGGTTGAACATCCCCACCCCCCCATCAAGGTGATGGTACCAAAACCAGAAATACGACAGAACACAATCGAATCTTTCACCCGACAGATACGGGTCAGGCTACATTCAATCAATACAATGGATTGCTGTTATTCTCTTCACAGAGAGACTCGGTATCATGAGTGATGGGCAACTACTTGAAAAGTTTACTCAGCTGACCTTCTGAGTTTCCCTGCAGTAAAGTAACCTCCGCAGAAACATGCACTACAATATGGCAAAGTAGCTTACGATATCCATGTTTTTATTCTGTTTGTGTGTGTGTGTGTGTATGTCTGTATATATATATGTATGTATTTGTATATGTGTGTATGTCCTACAACGATGTTCATGAACGTTCTCATTCATATCTGTAATCATATTATTAAACAATGTTTACACGCTTCTACCAGCACATATCCCAAATCACTGTGGACAGCCAAGTGGGAATTTCACAGTACAGGGAAACTCGTTTCTACACTGTACGTGTAACAATAAATGCTTTGAATCTTGATAAACCAATTGATTAAATAGTTCTCAACTAAGCAGCATGGTAGCGTTATGGTTCGTGCGTCCAACTCACAGAAGAACAGCTCCTGGTTCAGTTCTAACAGATGGCCTTCTGTGTGGGGTGTGCTTGTTCTCCTTGTGTCTGGTTGACAGCTGGAATATGTATAGATAATGAATGAATGAGTTCTGAACTATTAATTAGCTTTTATGTAGACAAAGCATTAATCATTTATAAACAAATAACACCTTGTCTTAGCAGAACAGTTCACATCTTTGTTGTGTCAATACAAGTATTCTAACCTATATTTTCACTGCCTTTTTAGGCTGCCAAACTCTGTTCATTATGTTATATTTGATATACATTGCTCAAAATAAAATGAAGTAAAGGGAACACTATAATAACACATCCTAGATCTGAATTAATTAAATATTCTTATTAATTACTTTTCATAGCTGAATATGCTGACAACAAAATCACACAAATTATCAATGGAAATCACATTTATTAACCCATGGAGGTCTGGATTTAGAGTCACACTCAAAATTAAAGTGGAAAAACACACTACAGGCTGGTCCAACTTTGATGTCATATCCTTAAACAAGTCAAAATAAATCAGTTGACAGTTTGATTTCACAGACATGTGATTGAGTTGGAGTTAAATTTTGTTGTTAAAGTGTGACCTTTGTTTTTCTGAGCAGTATAAATGTAAAAACAGATTTGTGAATTCACAGTCATGCACATCAGTCAGGCCTAGTTTTCAACAATGAAGTTGGTGACCAATCCAATGACCACCAATCACTGTTCGCTAAAAAATAACATTGGCTCCTTCAGAAGTCATTACCACCGAAGCCTTGAAAGTTTTCCCGTTGAAAAACATTTAGACATTTCTTGTTACTTGTTCATTGCTGGATGAAAATGGTGCCAAACACACAAACAAACAAAAAGCGCTGCCTTCTTTCAGTGGACACTGGCCGTGAACACAGCCGCATACAAATGATAACTGACAGTAAAACTAAAAGAGAAAACAGATTTAAAAAAAAAGAAATAAACCAGGGCAAATCAGAGGGATATCAGTACTTGAATAAGACGAAACTCTGGACAGAAATAAAATACAAGCCAAGCTAATGACATAACGCAAGACGGATGACATAATCATGGCAGGCGGGGAGCTGATTGGAGGAGAGATGAGGAGCAGAGCACGGCTGATGAAGACTGATTATTTGACAAGAGACAGAAGATTGCCAGAAAAGTAAACAAATGGAGGAAAGACAGCAAGTAAAGCAGAGTGTGAGACCTAGCAAATCAGCTTTGAGGCTGAAAGCAGGGAATGTCAAGAAAATAAACTTGACAGGAAAAGACAGAGCACAAGCTGCGACAGAGAGCTCAGGAAGAAGACGCAAATACAGGATTATAAAATAAAACCTAACAAACTACAGAAAGAAAAATCTTAAGGTCAAACATAACACAATAAAATATGAGGCAACAAGATAAAACAGGAATCAACAATCAGAGCTTTTCAGTGTTTGCAGCTCACAAGTTTACATCCATCCCATCTGAGCCCCATCCCTCCAAAAAATCAAGGCTTTTACTGTGAAATCATTATTGTTTGCTATATTAAGATCCAGCCGTTTTATAATATATTCCATCAGTGGATTTAATTCCCCACCCGCGCTTGCATGTGATGGCGACCTGCTGACATTCACACAGCCACCGTCTTCACAAGAACACATTGCCTCCTGCCTGAATTTTTTTTCTTGATTAATTATGATATTGATGATAATTGACATCTTTCATTAAAACTTCATTACAATTTTACTTACCTTGAATATTTTGCTTGGCATCCTGAGGTATATTGACTTTTCTTCCGTTCAGTTTTATTCATATTTTTATTGTTATATCAATCTCCTCCCATCACACCGTTACTTCCATGTTCCCACTTTTGTTTATTTGCAAAAGTGTCAAATTATTATCATGTGCAAACCACCTATATCCTGCTATCTCAACTGTCTTTGCGGTTGTTGTCATTCACACAATAATTCGCTGATCACTTGCTAAAATCAAGGTCAGCAACATTCCTTGAGGTGTAACAACAGGACAGGGCTACCAGGAGGGAGAGGCAGCCTTATATATTTAATATGTGGGTTTGGCGTTTAAGGGTTGTTGTAGTAGTGGTAAAAGGAGGTATCAATATGACTGCATTGAACCGTTTTCTCTGAAGGGATACAAGTGAGCATATAATGGAAATACTAAATGAGAGCCAGTGTGACGGCAAAGAGCTTACCTATAAAGTATAATTGTTTCTCCCTGAGCATTCATCCCAGGCCGGGAGAAGCAAGGACACAGTCTTTTGAATTTGTTCTGAATACTATCTCCAAAGTCAGGCCATTAGTGACACAATTACACGGTTATTCACCTAAATTTCCTCCCAAATGCTTGTAGACACATTGAGGGTCAATGAGGTATTATATCAACGGAACACGTCTTGTATCCATGTTTACAACACTGATGGCATTTCATTCACACCTTGAAAGCACCCCTGACAGTTTTATGGCCCCACTGCAATAAAGATGCCTCCGTAAATTTCAACCCAACATTAATAATTATCACACAAATGTTCGGTGCACGTATAAAACAAACCATGACAACAACAAAAAGCGTCTTTTAGGTTGGAGACATTTTCCGTGCAAAACAGATCTTTCTGAGTTTTATTCATGGACGTTAAAGCTCATTAATTCCTTCTTCCAATGCATAGATAATGCAGAGAAATGCAGAGACCACACAGAACTTGCTTTTCTGTTGTCCGTCAGCAGGTATTCATGTACACAAATACTCTATGGCCTGTTTGCCACCACGCCATGTTAAAAGCACTTCATGAAACAGTTCTCATCATGCTCTAAGATTTCCAAAGTTTTCAGATCAGAATTCTGCAGCTGCTTTGGTTCAGTTGTTGTTATGATCAATGAGAATGACCCAAAAGTAGTGTAACATCAAGGTGTTTTTAATGACAGCCTGTGTCACCACAAAACCAACATCATGTCTTGATTGTAAGGAGGTTTTCATTGAATGAATGATAAAGATCATACTCCAAGTATTTTGATGAACAACCTGCACATTCAAGAATCCTCTTTTTAGCTGCGCTATACCAACTTCTGCAAGAAGCGCCGTACTTACACAGAAAATGAACTACTTTGATTTTATTTTTTGGCAGACACAAAGTTTCAATAGTCTTATGAGACTAGATGCTGGAGTGGTGAAAAAGATGAAGCTACATACACTTGGTGAAATTCATTAATGATAGATCATGCTTTTCTTTTGCATCGTGAACACAAGAGTGTCTTGTAAATCTTCTTGTAAATCAACGCAGCAGCTGTGTCATTACATGCATAAATTCCCCTCTCATTGTGTCTGTCAGTCCTTCATACATGTAGTTGGAAGAAGAAGGGTCTACGATAATGGCTGGAAGCTGGTTTATCACCTGCAGCATGGACTTTTTGTTTGCCGTGTGTGTGCCAGCTGCGTCTCTGCTGCTGCATAGCTGCTGACAGTCCTCCATCTCTACATTGAATTTGCCTTCAGTAATCGCCATCAAATACATTTCATTTCCTGAATTAAAAGCCTCCACATGGTCTACAGCAGTGTGGAGCCACGTGATCTGTTCAACCAAGTTTGGAATAAGTACTGTGCGGTGGATTTTCGGGCCCCTGCTCAATTACCCCATGTAACCTCTTTTAGACTCTGGAGGATATTGAGAGAAATGTCTCAAATGTCAAATGCTGCCTGAGTTTTGGCACATTAATTGCTGATATTTCTTTGAAATGTACGCGACTTCCCTGGTGTTGCTTGACAAATTTCCCGCCCCTTGCCACACAACCACCACCACCCACAGGCTCTACAGAAGCAGCAGCAGCAGCACTAGTAGAAAACTCTTTTGCCGAGGGAATATATAGAAAATAAATATATAAATTCTAAACCATAATAAATCTGTAAGAGAATTTTTCCAGAACAATATTTCATGTTCTAAAACGGAGATGTATTGACTGTGCTTGTTTGGAGTGAGGGTAAATATTGTTTTTCCCCAATGCACCAGCAACCCATGTCCATTATTAAGTATGACAAAACATTTGGCTAAGGGGCAATGCAGTATTAAAAACACTTGTTAGAGCTGAGACATTACCATTGGCGTTTACTATATTTCAATTTCAAAAATGCCTTGTTGGACTGCATGCATAACAGACATCATTATGTTTGAAGGTTTTTCTGGAAGGGTGGAGGGGGGTCCTATTATGATAACTGCTGCACACCAGTTATACCACCAGAGGGTTTGATGGGTTGCCTGACAGAGAGTGACTGTTGAAGGTCGACCAGATATAATGCCAGCAAGACACCTGCATGTTTTGCAAGGGTAATTAGAAACAAGACACAGTTTTAAAGTCAGTTTAGAATATTGATCACTGTGTGTTGAGGCTTGGCTAATACTTCAGTTTCTTTGCTCGGCAAACAAACTCTGGCATCTCGCCAAAGTTTGCATGAAGAGCTTTTACTTTGTGCCATGGCAGCATTTAGTAAGACATTCATATTTGGCTACAGTTTTTCACATAGCTTAATATATATTTGCAGTTCTTTCCAGTTGATCAGGTTTATTTCTGTTAGATAAACTGCCGTGTCCACCACTCGTAATTAGTCCACAAATAGCCAATCCACTGTGAAACAACTGGGTAATATGGCTTTTTGACCTAAAACCAATGGTTCTGTGAGTCTCATCAAGGGTCTATCCCTACGTCACACCGGGTGTTTACTTTTTTTGCAGTACAGCCGAGTATAAGAACTGTCGCTTCCAGAGCAGTACTTTGGTAAAGCTCTGATTACTGATGAACTGTCCGATTCTCTCCCCCTCAGTGTTTCCTCCTAACCCACATGTTGATTCTGTTCAAGAACCTCCTGTTTGTAACTCACTTTATAGCCACCATGTGCAACGAAGATCAGATCTTTCATCTAGTTACTAATTGTGCACACAAGGTCACTGGGCAGTACTGGACTAGTTGAGAGCCAGGGTACACATAAATATACATGAAACCAGTCATTCAAGCCTACAGAGAATTTGCCACAAAGATGGATTTGTTCATCAATATTGATGCATAATCTCAAATTAATAATACAGGCTTACTAAACAAAGTGGTGGAAACCCTGAATCCCTCTTGGTTTTGGATAGTGTTTTTCATTTATGTATAGTATGAGGAGGCCCTGCTGCACATAATCACAACACATACAGTAAAAAGTTTCTTGATGCTTTATAGTAATCCATGACTGTTATTATAACCAGTAAAATGTTATTGCGGGGAGAGAGAGATATAAAAGCTTAACTGAAATATCTTATGATTGGCAAAAAGTTGAATGGGGATTTCATTGTGTGTTTGTATATATATATACCAGTGACGTGCAGTCAGTAGAGGCAGGGGAGGCCGGGCCTCACCTGGCATCATGGAAAGAAAAAAATGTAAAATGAAAAAATAAATCGAACGGTTCTATCTCTTCAGTGATTTGTACTATAAAGTTATTTCCACCTAACTTCACAATTTTTAGTAGTTTTTTTTCAAAATCGCTGAAAAAAAACTACTAATCCACTAAATATGAAGAAGAGCCATGCGGTGACACGGCAGCCAGTGGAGTCCGCCATGGATTGCACAATAACTGCGCTGCCATGCTGTGCGGCTGAGACCGTATTGCTGTCTCTGTGGATGTCACTATTAAAATTTTTAAACACTTTAAGCACTAATATATGAACTAAATTTCAGCACTTTAGCTGATGTGTATATTTTTTTCGTTAACAACTGTAACGTGTTTCTCATGCCGAGCGATCGTAAAGCGGCAGCGAAGACACACTAAGTGAGGCACGCAGTGACGGGGCCTCACGGTAGGGGGCACCACTGATCCAAGGGAGCCTTTTTACTACTCGGATAAAGAATAATAGAATTGCAATAGCAAGCTACTGTAAACAGTTAGCAAGTCAAGTGCAGCCATCCAGTCATTTTTTCCTCATGCTTGGCTTTACTTTCAAAATGGAGGATTACATAGCTAAACTGAAAGAATTTTCTAAACTGGACTTTCAGTGAAAGCAGGAGATAATAAGTAAGGGAAGACCGACGCCGGCGCTAACGGATTTACTTCGGACTAGGAGACGGAAGACTTGGTCTTTTCAAACGGAGTGGTACACACGACAAGGCTGGCTGTGTGGATGTCCAGTAAGAGAGCGCCTTTTCTGGTTTTCCTGCATTCTTTTCTCAACTTCTGACAATGTCTGGAGTCAAATGGGATATTCTGACCTGAAGAATCTGCAAAGAGACCTAATCAAACATGAGCGGTCGGCCACTCACATTCAAAGTCAAATCGCGCTAAAACATTCGGGATGTCCAGGATAGATTTGGCTTTGAATGAACAGCAAAGACTCAACATTAGCATCCACAATGCTAAGGTAAAGGAAAACCGCTCAGCGGCGCATGGACTTCATCTACAAGTAAAGGTAAAAGATAATAACATTTTTTGAACTGTGCTTTTTCTATGCTACAGTTCGTATATGTAAAGAATGCTGATATGACATTTTAAACAAAACGCGTTAACTACTGCCAGTAAAAAGGTGAATAAGCTACTCCGTAGGGTTCATATGTTTGTAAATCTGACTGATGACGTCAGTGCCTCACCAGCCATGAACCTCACCGCACGTCACTGATATATACAGCATATATATATAGTGTTTTTTTTTCTTTTATAATGCTTCTTCTTAAGGATCCTACTGCTCAGTGCAACATTTTATTTATTAAACCTGGTGAAATGGAAAAAAAATCAAATTCTACAAAACACTTAAGGAGTCACATTAGATACAGGCTTACTTTTGATTGAAACAATTAGAAGTTTTTATACTGCCCCATGTAACAGGAGTGGAACCATTTAGGGTAATGATGCAGCTCCCTAATGTATGTCCATTGTCAGAGCCAGCACTGCAGTGTTGGTGTGCAACATCTCTATTTAGTTCATTTTTAAATTGATAAAAGTATCCTATTTTTTTTGAGAACTTTCTGACTGAATATACATGGAGGAGAAAGGAAGCCTGTGGTGTTCAAAGCCTTCATTTCTTTCATAATTTGCAAGTGAACAGTGCAAAGTACACCTTGCTTGCATGTGGTACTCTATGTTTATTACCCTTGAGTATGGCAACTGCTGGGGTGTCCCAGCAGAGGTTGATATACACTTCTCACCACAGCACCCTAATTAGTGAACTGTGCGCCTGAAGACCCACTCTGCACTTGACCTTTCTGAACGTAAGGCGGCCGGCACATGCTCTACACGGCAGCTGAAACGAGGTGAGGGGAAAGGTTTTCCTGTGGTTAGTGATGCATTAGTGTGCACAAGCACTAAGTGCTCATCACATGGCCGCGTTGTGTTGCATTCAGCGTGAGAAAGATCTGCAGACACAGCTTGAAAATATAATATCCTGAAACAAATACTTTAAGCATCTGTTGGAAAAAAAAAAAACATGAAAGGATTGTTTTGTACATCTTTAATTTAGATGTACAGTATGTAGCATGTCAACATGCAAGCGATAACACCTTGGGAAAAATTAGACATATTGAAAAAGTGCAGTGATGCAGGTAGAGGTTTGCTTGAATACCATTTCGGTAGTTAATGAGATTTCCCCTGGAGGGCTGTCTGGCTGCCAACTTTCAAACAATCTAGAAAGAAGTCTGCACCTCTCATTGTCCAATGCCGAAAAGGAGCATCCTCATTATCCCCCCATGGATTTGGCTCATTAGGTTGGCCAAAGAAATGTCTTTATGGAAATACTTAAATAATGTCATCCAAACAGAAGTATTCTTGTTGGATAATCGGAGTCTGTCAGGGTAAATCTAGAGCTTTCATTACATCCCTTAATGCTGATTAATGCAGAGCAACTGGTATATGAAATAATCAGCCAATAAATATAGGCTTTCTAAAGCATGTTCTATCAACATCTGTATTTTTTATATCATTCATGCTTTTTTTTCCATTTTGAAGCAGTCTCCTTTTTTCTGTGCTTTCTGGGACAGCATCTGCAGCTGCTCCTCTTTAGATGTCTTCTCCACAATACAGAGATTACACCCACAAGCTCGTGAAGTGTGTGAAGTTTTCAGGGAGGAAGCCTCAGAGGAATTTTAATGGGTTTTTAAGGCAGACATTATAAAAGATGTAGCTAGTTGTGAAGTCCTCGAGGCGGCTGCAACACAAATTCAAATAGAGCGTCCTGATGCGTTTAATCTGATTGTTACGCATATCAATGGATTCAATCGTAATTGATTTTATTGTGTCCTGCTAGACATTTGGATGCATCAGAGGTGTATTTCACCTTAGATTCTTTCAAAGTTCATGACATTTCAAGTTCATGACATTTACAATAGTTTCTCTGGTATTTACTTTGAAGGTTAGACTGGTCAATCAGACATTTCTAGTTAACCAGTGAATAATTTGTTGATTTGTAATACACATCGACGACAGTGTATTGTCATTGCCACCTCTACATGTAATATATATCGCCTGGAGCTTGTGTATTTATAATAAACATTACAAGAATGCTTGAGAAAAAATGAAATGACAGCATTTTAGGTCAACATATACGGACAGAATTTTCCCCAACTCTCTTCCATATTAGAATTTTTGGCAAAGAAAAGGGCCGAGTACTCTTCAAAACATCCCATGGAAACAGTGGCTGTTTCATTACTTTGCAGGGATTCTCTGTATAACAAAGCTACAATTGACTGAGTTGTGACCTTATTGGTGCCTGCTGATTAAAGATGGTATTGGCTGGCTAATCAAAAGTTATAGAAGAATACACTTTAAATACCATTGTTAGCCAGTGGATATGTACAAGAAAATGGAGTGCAGTTGGAACAACATTGTTTCATTTACAATTAGTCTTAACTGTGACATGAATAAAGGGCGTCTCAATTTAGAGACACAGAATCAGATAGGAAGTAGCTACCAAGTACCATGGCATCTAATACGAAGCAGTCGGCTTTTATAATAAAAGGAAAATGAGATATGGATGGGTCTTTGCCTGCATCAGTGATTTAAGGTTTCTCATTCATGAGGAATCTCATCAACACCTCATACATGGGCCAATGGTAGTTGTTGATTTTAATATACAATTATTTTTTTCTTTTTCAAAATGTCAGATTGAAACTACTCTGCCGTTTTATAACAGATTTCATATCCCGTCACGGAGACAACTTGATTGACATTAGCAAAGAGTTTGTGTGTGGGGGGGTATTGCTTTTGTTGTAGCCTTATTTTGTCTTTTATTTCAATTTTTTTCTATTTTGAGTGCGACTGGCTTAGTTGTTGACGGTAGTTGAAAGAAAAAAAATGTGTGATGAATTTTGTCAATATTCTGCGTATCACATCAAACTTCATTCTGTCCTGGAGTTTATTTGCAACTTTCTTGACACAACAAGAAGAATGTACTGGATTGTACTGCAGGAAAATAAAGTTTGAATTCAGAATATTTTTATCATGTTTTATCAAGGCTAACAAAAATCTCAACACAGAAGAACCACTGCCAATCAATCATAAAATGTAAGAGAATTTGTCCCACCACAACTGTGATTTCAGTTGTTATATTGTGAATGTAAGAATCAGTAATTGAATACTTTCTTTGAAATGTAATTTAACTCGCCCATTCTGAAAATCAGTGTATGGAGGATCTTCAGCTATCGACGTAAGTCCATCATGATTTACAGATTGTTTGATTTTTACTCATGCGCATCAGAGCTTGGAATGATGATTGAGCAGTGATTCACAGACCTCCTCAGACCTCCGCAAGGCAGCACTTCTGTTCTGGTCCAAAGACTTGCAACCATCTACTTCAGTCAGTAAAACAACTCTGAAATGACTGTGAAATATTTATGTGTGTGTGTACGTACACACATACATACCATATGCATGGGTGTGTGTGTGTGTGTGTGTGTGTGTGTGTGTGTGTGTGTATATATATGCATATGTTTATGTGTGTATATATATACACACACACACACACACATATACATATACACATATATACACAACACATATTTGTTGTGCATATATATATATGCATGTATAAATTCATGACATGGAAAAGTTCACCTTATCCAGATGAAGCCAATGCTATTTCAGTGCAGAGTTATTTTGAAGTTAAAAGGCCTCAACATGATTGCAGTGTTTAAAGCTTAGTCTTCTATGCACTACTGGAACTAATAAGATTAGGGCAGTGAAGAAAAACAACAACCAAAAGCAAATCTTGGTTTTAAACCAGATCATGTGAGAAATAATGTAGTGAATTGAAAGCAAGGCATAAAGGAGTCAGTGGTTTGTTTGATATCAGTTTTTGATGTAGAAATTCTCTCGAACCTACGCCTGAGTCAGAGTTTGAAAATAATAAATCAGATTTAACAGTTGTGTTGTTTGCAGTGACGTGCTTTTTACATTCATTTTCACAATGGTGTGACAAAGGTATTCACTGCTATTCAAATACAGTGCTTTACTTGAAATGAAACATTTATCTGACCCAGGATTTGGCGCTGGAGAGAAATCAGTGATTAATTAGGCAATTAAGGGCTTAAAACTATTTGAATGACCAACTTTTATTAAAAAAAAAAAAAAAAATCAACACCCTATAACTGTCATGTGTTCTCCTCTTGTCCATGTTTCCACACCAAGGACGAAATGTTGAGAACTGTGAATCCACAGTCATTTATCTCAAGTTTGAATTTAATTTGAAAAACTGTTAAATTGTGTTTAGAAGAATCCCTTTTCAAAATGTGGTGCTCATAAATAACCTTAACTAGATTTTACAAGCTGAACAATTAAACTGTGAATTGTTCAAAATATATAAATAATGTATCTTAGTAATGCATATTTTCTATGTATATAAATAACAGCTGAAGGCGTTATTCTTTGGGTCTGATGTGGTTAAATGACTTACTAAGAGTGTTTTTAATAATGTAATGGCTTCCTAATTACCAGAGACACTGGGTTTGTTTGCTTGTCATTTAATTTATTTTGAAAGAAGTGATTTCAGAACCTCCCTGCCAAAACAAAACATAGCAGCAACAGCATTGGACAAATCTCTTTTACAAGATTTTCTTGTGTGAATCGTCCATTAAGTCATTCAGGTCTTGTCTAAGTACTTGTTATATAGTGGATAAACATGTGATTCGAACATTTTAACGATGACAACCTGCAGGAATGCCATTTTCATAACTTCATAAATCTTTGTACAACATAATTAGTCCCACTTAAAGTCTTGTCCCACGGTTTCAAAGAACTTGATATTAAATGGCCTGTAAAACTCCTGCAGCTGCTCGATGACCTCCCGGTCGATTTGCACGTGAGTCCTGCCTTTGGATTTGCCGAGGCAGCGCGGCAGGCTGCTACTCTCCGGCTTCTTCAGACATGGGAATCCTTTGGTTCTATTAAAGTAGAAGTGCTTGTCCGTGATTATTCGTTTCAGTCCTAAAAAGTCCTGAACACGACCCATCTCCCCCGCTGGATCTGTGATCAGTCGCTCCCCGCTGACGAAGTGAATCTGAGAGAGTCGGAAATACTGTAGCCAGTTCTCCAGGTGTAAAATATACATCCCGATTCGGATGGCGTTCCAGGACGTGTCGACGAGTCCTGAACTTTTGTTTTTGAAGGCCAACTCCTCAAATGTAGGGATGTCGGGTTTCTTGGAAAGAGTCTGCGTGTAGTCAGAAATGGCTCTTGTGACGGGGTTACGCACCACGACGATCAGTTTGGTGGCGTGGGACATGCTTGAAATGCGTCGGGGCGCCTCTCTGGTGACGAAATAACTCGGAGTCTTCTCTAATGTAATCTGACTGTCCAGGGTCCGAGGCATCAGTCCCCTTTGGAGGAAAAGAAAATGATGAAAACTCATGGATGTGTCAGACAGGTCAATTGTATTTTTCCATTTCAAATTTGCCATATGACACGTAGTCTCAGGTATAAAAGCACAGACTTGTATAAAATTAAAAGAATAGATGTTCTATTGGACACATGCACAAACAAAGATTATCACAGTTGTATATTCATCCATTCCTCTTTTTCACAAACCCTTGGGAAAATGGACATTTTCATCGAGAAAAGCAAACTATTCTATTAACATTTGCCCTTAGGATAAACGCAGTATATCACATTAACTTTTTATCTCTGTAACTCATCCTGCACACAATGAGTTGCACCACAGGGGCGTAAGTCAGTCAAATAAATTGATAAATAGGGGAATCAGGTAATTGCCATCGTAAGTTAGAGCAACACCAATAAAGTCTGGGTGACTGGACAGCGTTTATTATCAAAACACGCATCATCATTATAGTTGTCATCATCAGGCTGTCAAGATAAGGGCTTTGCACACAATGGGCAAATGCTTTGCACTTGTCACAACTGTCATGTGAGTTCTCCTTGCCAATCTAATATATAATTATTTTCACCAGTTCACTGAATATTGATGATTCAGCATGTGGTGTTCAATGCTGAGACAGTGAGTGCCTCCTCTACAATTCAAGGATGTCGTCCCTTGTTTCCTCTAAAAATAAACGTAGGGCTTCGATTGGAGCCTAACCTTTCTCAAAGTATTCTTTCTCAAGGCAGGGTTAGCCATAGGTTACCTTTAAATCTTGGAAATAATCATCGATTTAACTTTATTTATGAATCCCAAGTTGTTGGCTCGGGTGCCTCAGGGCCACAAAACCACGATTAATCTTTCATGAGAACAACATCCTTCCAAACAAACAACTTTGGTTTGGAATTCCAAAAGAAAAAAAAAAATGCAGAAGCAGTATCCAAAAAGATGTTTGGTTGAAGATTTTTTTGGCAAAGAAACTGAAATTCACACAGCACAGTGAGTATGGGCTCATGCAGAGAACACTTGTAAACTGGGAAATTACAACCCGCTATTTACATCTCACTGGGTATAAAAGGTATAATTTAGTGGTGTGAGTAGAATCCATTATTACCACTGAAGGGCACAGACAGAAAGTCATTGCACTGATGCTGCCACAGACAGATACCCTGCAAAAAACCTTCATCCGGTCTCTTTATGCAAGTTTGTCATTTTTGCCATTCATGAAACTCTCTCATAAAATGTGAAAAAGGACTTTTATTATCACCTAAAGCACCATCAGAAAGGCGTCAATTCACAGAGTTGTTTCCCTTTGAGACACAGCACAAAAGATTGAACCAGGGTCAGAGCTCCATTCCCCTCGGTATGTTTTCTGGCAACTGGTTTTCTGGATGTCCGTCTTATGTTTGAGGCGAATGAGGATGGCCTTTGAATGAAGCGCCGCTAATGCAAGATGTTAATATAGTGAATGCAAGACAACCAAAACAGCTGCAAGATAATCAAATCATTCGAGTGACCCAGCTGTCTTGCTTGAATTATAAGATCCCCAACGATTTTAAATGTCACCTGACTTAAATTTAATACAAAACTTTGAAAATACCACAGAATGTTTGTTTGGTAAAAAAGAAAATAATTTAAATGTGACACATATCATTTTAGGGCAGACCCTGGCATTTTATGGCCTGTGTGCCCGCAAAAGGATTTTCTTTGAATATCTTAATAAGTATTTTCAATCAATGTTGAATTTTGAAACTCCTTATTTTCTCCTTTTGTTTAATTTTGTATGGACGATTACATACAAAATAATGTCGGTCCATTTATGTGATCATTAATGATTTTAAAGTTTAAATAAAATGCCAAAAAATGTAAATATTGAAATTGCAATTTTCATTGTGTTGATTTTACCTGATACCAAGTTGGCCCTCACATAAAAATTAAATGTGGCCCGCCTGCCAAAATAATTCCCCACCCTTGTTTTAGGGTATCCGTTTTTTTTCCAAATTCTAGTCACTTTTTTGCAGCCAACCTCATACTTTTACAAACTCAACAAAGAGGTAAGCAAGAACTTTTGAAGCTCTGACACATGATGTCTTTTGAACTGAGATTTGAGTCTAGTCCAACAGCATCTCCTGTGAGTCGTGCATCCTTGTCAGGTTAATGGTGTTGATCAGTGTGAATAAATATGACCCTTCCACTTAAACAGTGCAATCATTTCACACATAACTCGAATAATGTCATTGCCAGAGAAATTTCAAACCGTCCGAACGTACTTTCATGTGCATGTTGGAGAAAATTATGACTTTATCCTTAAAGCTCTACATATTTTCTGAGGAAAAATCACCTACAGTCAGCAGATGGGTTACCCATGTCTGATAGATCAGTTACAGCTTGAATTTCATTTTCTTTACATGATAGAAAAAAAGAAATTTGTTCAAAGATCTTTCTCTGCTGTTCATCCAACCTCCGTCTTGCTAATAAGGACTAATAAATGTAAGTTATATGTATCTGCGACGCCACTGACATTTGATGTTTCACCTATACCTTTTGCTCGTCCATGTTAAAGACTGTGTCACTGCAGCAGCTGAAAACAAGGCACAATCGATTGATCAAAAGATTTCTGTCTTTATTTTCACTGAAGAAGAGGCCTATTAACAAGAGAGTCTTTCATGTCAGTGGGAACAGCCTGGACTAAAAACTTCCAAGTCGCGTATCTCGGAGTGATGTTAATGAGCAACACTGCAAGGCTCCTGTAGTATGTAACACTGTTTGATCAAAGGTTTTATTATTGGGGCTCATGTCTGGTTATCACAGAATTGGAAACAGTACGTGAGCCGGCTTTGCCACAGCACGTTTTAATGGTTCCGCATTAACCTTCAATAACAACAGTGGCCTTAGTGTATTTATCTCCCTTATTGAGATAGCAGGGGGGGGAGAATGAACATGCAAACACCTGAGGCAGGTGTGAGAAAAATGATTAGAAATGTGCTTTTCAGAGACCTTTTTGCCCTCAGTGTGCCCTTAAGACGTATCAGCGCTGTGTACACTCAGATTTGAAGTTTAAAGATACATTTAAGGGTACAATTGTTCTGTAGTCGGCGCTGGAATGCACTTGTGTTTTTCCCTTGCTTGGTAACAATTATCCTGTATCACAAAATCAACATAATTTTAATATTGTTGCATTTGCTTTAAGGCATTGATTATGGTTGGTTCTCATATCAAGAAAGCTGCATCTTTAAATACACGTTCAAATTCATGCAGAGTCAACATTTAGCTTTTTTCCAGCAGCCCCCGCCCCTGCAGACCTTGACGACAGTGACAGTTGAGCAAAGTCCCCCTAATTGATTCAGACCGTCTAATTCAGACTGTGCACGAAATACATTGCTGCAATTTCAAGTGTAATGTGGACCCTTCACAATGTTTGCTAAATTAAATCTCGAGTCGGGATGCATCACGGGCTGTGACATTTTAATCACTCTGACAAAATGATTCAAAGTGAACAAGATCGGTACTTAAAAATGTCCAAAGTCCTGGCCAAAACAGGAGAGGATGGCCAAACACTTATTTTGGATACTGTGATTTGACCAAGTGTCATTTATGTAACGGTGACAATTTCCTTTTTTTTCCAAGATTTTCCAGCTTAATATCGTTTGTACGACTCTTCTGTTGTACGACTCATTAACTCGGTCATTCATTCAGTCATTCATTCAATATCTATATTCCTTATCCTATGGTCAGGGTCGCAGCTGATAAAGCCTATTTGGTGAGAGGCGGGGTTCGCCCTGGATCGGTCACCAGTTGATCACAGGGCCACAAATAGATAGCTGATACCATTCCATTACTGCCTAAGACATGTAGCGCTTCCAATGAACTTACTGCTTGTATTTTGACTATGCGAGGGAATCGTAGAACATAACAAAAACCCACACAGACACAGGGAGAACACTGCGACTCAAAACAGAAAGGCCCCTTGTCAGGATCCAACAGGGGACCTTCTTGCAGACGTGCTAACCGTTGCGCTGCCGTTCTGCCCTTTACAAAAATACATTGTATTGTATGGATTCTAGCACTTCGAAGCAACAAAGAAATGTGGAATCTATGATTGTGCTATTATTTGAAAACAATTATCATGGGCACAGGGTCACATATGCGTGTTCCTCCCCAAACAAACTAGACTTTTTTTATTATAGTTTATTCTTTCTTTGCTTCTTTGACAGGAGTTTTTTGCCTCATGGGATCGAGTTACTGTTATTGCAGGCACACACATTCAGTGCACAGCACAGATGAAGAACAATCACTGTGCTTATTCACAATTCAATTACACACCAAAAGAATATAGAAAACTGCTAATGCTGCTTTAATATGTATTTTACTCAGTACCGCTTTTAAAAGTGGTGGGCTTGATCACATTATATTCGGTGAGTTCAATATGTTTATTGTATATAATGATGTTTATAATCAAATCTTCTCATGGAAAACATCTTTAGCTTTCCTTTTATGAGCTGAGATTACTGCGAAGAGCAGCATTATCTCTCGAAGCACATTGCAGTCAGTTGCTGAAATGGTTGGCTTTTGATGACATGCATAGTGCTCCTTTCTACAGTGACATTTTTAATTTAAACACTTTATAATGTCTTAGAATTTCTGTAGCACTGTATCAATCACTGTACGGTGAAATTGAGTCAATTTCACAAAATCTTAAAGTAAGACATTAAAAGTAAACAGATTTATTTGGGGGTATCTTGTTAACTGAATTGATATGAGTATGAGGGAATATTTATATGGGCACTTTGAAAAATCGTAACTATTTTAACATACTTTTGCAAAACCAGATTCGACAACTTGTTCCACATTTGTTGTAAATAGGTGGCAGACAGTGGAAAGCACTCCACTCATGGCGGCTCAGTAATGAGCTGTGGTCGACTGAAGACTAGTCTACATATTGTCATGACCCTAAGAGCCCGTTGGCATCTTGCTAAATGATTTATCTCTGTTGGCGAAGGAGAGGCAGGGGGTCATGAGATCACTCTCAGCTCCCTCTGGACACTGCAATATCATTATGGAGGAATGAGCCAAAAACACGGATGTCTTTAATTCAAAGTGCCAAGCACTCCCCATTAAATCCAGACACACCATTTCTGCAGCAGTATGTGTCCACTGGGAGAACAGCTCCACTTTCAACATCAACTGAGGCAAAACAGGACAACAACTGCATTGTTGTGGACCAATCAAATAAGAGCAAAACTCAAGGTTTCATTTATTTTCAGCTCATTTGGAGCGGCACAAAATTTCTGTAGGAAGTATAATGTATTACAATAACAATAACAATAACAATGGTATTGATCCAATTTTCCAGCATTATTGTTTGATCTTCATTCTCTGTGATTTCAGCATTATTTAAGTCAGTTGTCATTTGCTGAGCAGCAGCAGCTGACAAGAACCGAATGGAACTGAATCTCGTCTGAAACACGAGGCACTGAAATACAACTACTTTTGTGGTGCTGTTCATTACTAATATCATTACGACAATTCCGTACTGCAGCAGTTGTGTAGGCGTTCGTGTTATAGAAGGGCTGCTAAATACTAGCGTTGCCCAAAGTGACTACACAGTCACATTCTTTACACTCATATGTAAATAGTGTCATTTTCTACATATGTTTGTTTTTAAACATAAATATCCGCTCTCTGTTTTCATATCATTATTTCTGCACTGATATTCCCAAGATTTATTTTTTTATACCTGAAAGTCTCATCCAAGCTTGCAGGAGACTGTCTCTTCAGCTCATTTATATCGCAGGAAAAGGCCCTCACAGCTCAGAAGTGGAAGCTGTTTTTAACAACTCAGTGTGGGCTTGAATCAATGCTGGATCTTTTTTCATGCTGTCGCTATTAGTCTTTTGATACAGTTTGCACATATGTGCTCAAATCATGGTTGCACTTTTTGCAGGCTACATAATTGCAATCAAAGCGACCATGCACTTGTTATCCATAAATTGCTGTTTATGTAGTACATTTGTTCTTACCATTACCCTCATTGCTCTCAGTAGTTGTTGCTGACATTTGTTTAACGATAGCATAAGGAAGCCTCTTTAATTTATTTCCTTCCTTGGAATGTTGTCACTCGTAACATTTTCTACTATTATAATGAAAAAGGAAAAGGCAAAAAGAGAACACATTGGACCGGCCAAAAACCAAAAAAGTGCATGCAAAATTGAGGATGCCTTACAGATTGAAATTTTATATCTTATCTTTTAGATCTTTTCCAAAATACTTCAAAATGGGTATTAAAATACAATATATTGATGAGACCTGAGTCACGGTTTGAAGTCAGACTGCACAAAAAAGTGATAAAAATGTTCAGCTTGAGTGTTTTTGAATATCAGAAAGGATTTGAAGAGCAATGTGGAATCATCAAGGATACAGACCCTCAGAGCAAGTAAAGGTCTGCTTTGAATCCTCTCCTTGTAAACAATCAATGAACTCTGAATTTATTACTGTCATTTCACTGTCAGTTTGAGACAAGTTCTCAGAGAACGTTTGCAGCGCAAACAAAGCATTGTCATGCATCACACACATGCAAAACACAAACACCTTTTCAAAACAACCCAGAATAAAGTCCCAACCTGTCAAACAATAATGTATAATTCCAAAGGCCGGACCCATGACAAATTTAGCTTTCCTGCGTTGCTAGGTGTGACTTGTGTGCATTTAAAAAAAAAAGGAACCTAAAAAAAAAACCCAAAGTATTATGGAAAATATCGCACATTGCTCATGTCTCAACCTGACCTTGAAACATAAATCCAGCTTGTGAGATAAAACTTCAGCTCAGACCATTAGCTCAGACGAAGCCTTCTGGTTCCAGAACAAACACTGTTGCTATTTAACATTTTCTTGCTTGCGAGGTTATTTTTTTTTGTTTATTTGTTTTTTTTTCTTTATAGACAGACTAATGATGAGACCTGCTGAGATCCTGGACATGGTTGGTGCAAACTGCTATTGGTAGTGATTGATGCTGGATTATGAAGTACTATATTGGAGTGAACCTTTGGAGTGCAATGGAATTAGCTTTGGTAGCAACACGACACAAGGTAACCCTCTTTTGATATATTACCTACTTTTTTTTTAACTCTAAACTCAACAAAAAGAACATTTTATTGCAGTCAAGTCAGGATGAAAACAGCACCTGGGATCATACATTTATTAGGTGTATGCTATCTGAGGTATAAATCAACTGAGTTTATAACACGGAACTTTAAAGCACTTCTGTATTGAGTTCATTTGTCAGACTGCGATTATCTGTCAAATAAATATCAAAATTCCAAAAGTCCTACAAGCAGGGAAATGTTTCTTATAACTTTTCCCACTGTCATTGGTACAGTTTGCCTCCCTTTGTCATTTTTCACTTTTTTCTTCACTGACAGAAAAGAAAGGCTGATGGAGAAAAAAATAGCAATGAAAGTGCTACAATGTGCAGTGATTACGACTAAATATGCTGTCATATCCTCTTTTCAAACTCAAGCATGACTGATCCTTTTTGGATTAGTCCACATATATCCCATTGTACTTTTGGACGCTTTTACTTTGCTTTCTTGAACTGCTGTAGAATTATTGAATTACCACGCCTGATTCTGTTTATGCCAAAGTTAAGAATTTATGCTGAGGCAATATTGCACACTAGCGTTGCACTGCTGGCGGGGCCGGGGAACAGCATTCAGTTCAGTGCAGATTTTTACGACCAAATCTGGGTTTACATGATGTGTAGAAGGAGTTGATTCACTGCTTTCTGTTCGCCCTCTCCCCTAAAATCAAACAGTTTCTGCCACTGTGGGTTATGATTCCATTTAGGAATTGTCTCTCAGCACCTAAGCTTGGCCCTCACGTCTGAATAATCCCTGTGTCCTGGTCTAGCCTTCCTCTCTCTAAGTACTGAGATACTACCACTTTTTCGATGATTTTCATTATTTATCATTGCAGCAATTTCGGACTGTCCTCCCTATGACCTTACTCATGGACTTTTCTACACCACTACGCTTATGACACTGAGAAAGTAAACTATAGGAAAAAGTCTACCAGGTTGTAACTGCCAGTGTCTTACAAGTGCAAAAAGCATGTAACACAACGGTTTTTATACTTTTTTTTTTTGTAATATTTTTTACACAATAAGTTTAGCTGAAGTAACTGGCACTTTTTTGATGGAATAATTGAAATCTGCAAATTGCACCGTCTCTAACACAGTTTAATGATAGCGCTTAAATTGTCCAGTTCATCAGTATTGTGACTGAATCCTGTCTATAGACATCTGATGTCAGAACAGTGACACACCAAAGAAATTAATTTACTCATTAAATGTGTGTCCTAAAAACTCATTGGAGAAGCACTGTGCAAGTGTGTCCCGAGAGCCTGTCACAGCAGTGTCAAGCTAATTGCTGATTTGTGGACACATGCTTTCAATATGGGCTATCAAGTATTTTTGTTTCATTCAGAAATCTGCCCCCTTCGCTTAGCTTTTTCGTACAATTTTAACAGCATAAATCAAAAGCAACAATTTTCCTAAAGCAATGAAAAGAAACCATTACATGTATCCCTGGATTGGTGACGGTCAAGGATGTGTCCAGCCTCAAATGTCCTTCAGCTGCACGGTGTAGATAATGAAAGAATCAGTAAATTTATACTTTTTTTTTTTTTCTTGCACGTATGGGTTAGAAATAAGTTGTATTTATATAGTTAATAGAAATTTGATCTGTTTTACTGTAGTCAAGTTATCTCACTCTGGTAACCTTGGGTATATTTGTGGGCAGGTCACTTCCTTTCTTAAATAAATGCCAGACTAGTCTTTTGCTACTATTACCATGTAAATCACCTTAACGCTGTCCTGGCCATTACAGTTTGTCCATTTTTATTTGCATTTGAATAAACATTTACCTAGACAAGGATACAACCATTTGGGGTGTAATGTCCTGAAAAACTATTACTCTGGGCTGAATGCAATCTGTGTAACCAAGATTGACTGGGGAGGGAAAGTGTTCTCATACTGCAGGAGTTTCATAATGTCTGTGTCACTGCATTTTCCAAAATGGCATCCTCCCTTTTTGCTGATATGACAGCCCATACCCAGCCTCCAGCGATGTGGATGCTACATTATTAAAGCATCAATCTAAGATTACAGCTGGCAAGTCATGTGATCATTAATCACGATTGACCGAGACAAGTGTAACACTGAACCAAGGGTCCAGGGGATTCGGTTAGTTCAGGTAAGGGTCAGTGGTAAATTACAATACCACATCCACGTGACCAAAATTTGCGAGCCAAATGTTTTATAGCAGGAGGCTTTTACAAACACAAACAAAGGTGTTGGTCAAGCTATGCAACAGATTCCAAGTGCATTCAATGGCAGACTACATAGCTTTTTTTACCACTGTAAATTCCGAGTTGTGTATTTGACTCTGGAAACGAAACCAATTCCAGTGCTAGCATTTGAATTATTTTGCTTTTCCTGCAACAAGAAGTATTCATGGTGTGCAGAGAGATGATTGACACATGATATTCTTCAACAGAAATCACTGAATTGAACTGATCTGCAAGCTGTTGTGTCTAAATGTTGCACCATAAAATATTATCGATCATCAGAATGAAGAAAGTCAGGGAAAGACTTGTACAGGATACATGGTATGGCAGTTTAGGGATGCATATTGTTGAAATTGCAAACTTGAAACTCCTCTATAGGAGGACTATAGAACACCTACTTATCAAGTTGTTAAATAGTATATTAACTTCCAATACGAACGGACATTGATGAATTAACAACAGCCCTGTGTGTTCAGGAGGTCTACTGGGTTTACAGTATACCCCCTAGCAATGTGATGGTTAAGAATATTTCTAAATAAAAGGAAACGAGGTTCACACGTGCATAGTACCTTTCTACTTGGGTATTTGAAGAATACAAAAGGATGCAAAGATACAATGTGGAGGTCAGACAAGATTCTATCCTGCGCTATAGGGATACTAAGCTCCCAACATTGAAAATGAACAAGCTGACAGTCTGGGAATAGGAGCTGATACAAATTACAACCCCTCTATTAAAATGTGGCTTTTCACTTTAAACTCAGTATTTTTTTTCTTAAGCCTTAGGTTGCATGACGGCATTCTGAAGGACCTTGTCTCTGGTATGTAATACTAATAATTGATGCACTCTTGCTGTGTGTAATGACGATTTCTATATTTCTGTCAACATATAGTGCACTCAAAGGCAAAATACTTCTAGAAAGATCAATGTAATACTTATAAAGGGTTCCATTCAAATGGTAAGACCAGTCCAGAAGTCACAGTCCGGTGTTTGGTGATAAACATACGATAAAAATATCAAAAGAAGTAGCTGATCAGCTGATCTGAGTCAACTGGGAGGTTTCTTCAGGCAAATGTTACCATGGTAACAATTGCATCTTTTTTTTGGGTGAAGTATAAAACAGTTCAAGTTAGTGATACCTTTCATGTTTGAGAGTATTTTTCTTTTGATTTATTTTTGTTGTACAACAAGAGCAGCTCTGGTCAATAAAGGCAACATGAATGTTCACTGAGGTGTAAAAGTTTACACACAAATGGCTTGATTCTTATGTATAATTTTGGAGGATTACATTAAAAACTTCACTCAATCAATGAAAGGCTTCTGCGGCAGAAATTTCATAACTTTTTCTCAGCACTGCAGCCCCTCATTCATTGTATGTCAAAATATTTGTTCTCATCTAAAAGGGCAAAATTCAAGACATAATTCAGATGCAGAGACAATGTTTGGAGAAAATGCAAGAGAAGCTTAGAGTAGAAAACGCTGCGTTTTATCCTGTGGTCACCTAACTATTTGTCTGTGCATCTCCTCTTGTTTTGCAAACAACAAGATCGATGCAGTAGCTCATCATTAGTGTTGAGTCCATTGTCACTGTTGTTTTGTGTAATGTTTTCATTCGTATCATCTCGTCACATTTGACATGAATACTGGCATTTGTTTGAAAACATTTTTTTTTCCCCACATATATTTGCATCACCCTGCATGCATACTCAGAGCCTATAAATTAAGATTTTATTAAGAGAGACAGGCAACTGCTGAGTGAAACCAATTATTTGTTTGCATTACATACTGAATGTATTTTCACTCCCTCCCCCCTTCTTATGGTGTCGATGGATTAATATATGGGGCAGTTGGAAGTTACTTCTGTCAATGTTGAAGCTTTTTGAAAAGACATTTAAATTGAGCAGAATACAGGACTGTCAAGAGGAAAGCGTAATGAGTGGAAAAAATGGTGGCCTAAAGGAATAAGCTGAATAAGATTTATAGAGTACAGTGTAACACCTTCACTAAATCTGTGTTGCCACCGACTTTCAGACATCACCACTGATAACTGAAAATGTTATATTTGAATCTATTTGTTAGATATTAAATGTGACAAATATAAAAAAATGTTTTTTTGTCTTGTTTGGCAAAATAGTCCTTTTATTACATGTAAAATATTTTTTTCGATTATTAAGACCTATATCCATAACCTTAACATGGTTTGTGTAAGTACTTTATGTATGTAGACTATATGTAGTGAGACTGTATGTAACATTTAAATGTGTGATAAGGCCAATATATATGCCCACTGAGCTTCAGTCATTTTAGAGTTTAAACGTTACAGTGATGGTTTGCCCTGGCCATGACATTATCCCAGATTCAATGTGCACTGCAGTAATTTACAAGAAAAGAAAACTCAGGCAGTTGATAATTGTTGAAATAGTAAATGTATTAAAGGTCATATCATGAAACAAATTCTGAAGTATATTGTATTTTAATGCTTTTCCACAGTCACCATTTCATGATGAATAATAGTAACTGTGCATTCATTCTCTAATATAGGAGTTTTAGTATGTGGCATGCTCATAATTCATGCATTTTTACTTTAGTCAATATTCTTTTAAGGCACAGTTCAATCTCCTTGGCCTTTACAAAGCCATGGAAAATATCTGGAAAGAACTGTCTTGTAATTAGTAGTTAATTACATGTAGTTCAGCAGAACACGTCTCAGAGCTGCACTGGAATGAAGACAGCTCTTATTAATAATGCAAAGTGACATCTGATCATCCTTTGCAATGTTATGTGCAGTTTTCTGTGTTAAATGAGAACCATCTAACTTTCTGTCCTCATCAACCTTTCTGATGATTCTCCTTCCGAGCTGCCTGCCTCCCCGAGCCAATTAATGCCGACCTGGAGAATATTTGTGGCCGTGGCCTCTTATACGATTTCGACACTTCTCGGGGAATCTAGTGGAAGTGCTTCTGACTCCTGTGAAATCAATAGAGCTTAGATGCCCTTTTATGTCTTGATGGTGCAGGGTGACACATTTTTGTTTGATCTTTATGGTCCTGCGCAGAACAAAACAAGTAGTGAGATGATTTGAGGAAACTGTTGACGCTGAAATGTTTGTTTTATAACGCCGTGGCTGTGCGAGTGCTGTCAGGCAGACAAACTGCAGCAAAGTGTCTTTATTCCAACAGAGGACACAGTAATGAACCTGGTAAAATCGGAGTGTGCAGAATAACTATCTGGTGCAGTCCACTTACTGTGAGTTAATTTGGTCTCAAATGCTTTATACTTGTCATATCCACAGTCAATCCCTCCTGATAATGCATTTCAGTGTGAAATTATATCGAAATGATTTCGCCACACATGTAGATCTCAAGGTCAATGTTGAAATACCATGTTTCAATTAAGTAGCCACTTAACAGGAATACAATCAATGAAAATTTTTAGTAATTGCACTTGGAGTCATTCATCAAAATCAGACACTGAGACAAAGATGTCCAGTGCAATCTCTCTTAATTAAATTTTTCATGGCACAGGCATTAGACAGCAAAATTCCCACAATGAATGTTCTAGAGTTTTAATAATCATTGGCACGTTTTCATACTTCCAATAATGTGCTGCATGACAAACCCAGGCAGGCAGCAGGGCAGTGTTAGGGGTACCATTATTTGAATCTGTTGCTCTTCAATCCCTGTCATATAAAAACAATCAAAAAAAAAAAAACACATCCAAAAATACAAACCTGCAGATGGCCATATTGCCATGTTGCACCTGAAAATGTCCCTTCACATTAGAAATATCTGTTATAGTCACATTAACTGCACTTTTCTGAGATTGTACCATCCAGGAGCACCAACTGCTGAGGCGTGTAGCGGCGGTGCCAATCATACCCACTGCTTCTATCAAAGAGTGTGTGTCCCGAGTGATCTAATAGAACCCCTGTGTAGCAGTGCATTGAGGGCCAAGGATGATTCTGTCATAGTGAGCCAGTCTTTCCTGTTTCAGCCCAAGCTCAATGCCAATTAGATTCAAAACACTTTTGACAGTATACACTTTTTGTGAGCAGCTGTTAATGCATTACAAGAAAGCACTGCGTAACACTGATACAGAGAAAGAAAATTGAGAAATGAAGTGTTTGATCATTTTACTTTTTGGCAGTATTACCTTTGTTGCTGTACCATTATCTCCATTGCCATCATTCCCATGTAATCATTAATGCTAAATAGATAGACAAATTTTGTGGTTTGACAAAATCTGTTTTGTGAAATTGGAGCAGAAAATATTCAAATGAGTAGAAAACAGAGGGATCGACGTCTTTGTTGCCGTGATTCCACCAGTGGCAACATATCAGAAGATGGTCCTCTGGGTCAAAATAAATGGAGCAGTATTTACTGAATATTCACCAGATTTTTCAAGCCTTTAAACTTAGTTTGTGAATATGCTGTTTGAAACAAGATCTCTAAAATGAAGGCCTCCCAGAACAGCTAATTTAAAGAATCCTCCCTGAGCACTGAAACCAAAGGTAACTCCAGTGAACCTACAGCCAAGAGCAAGGTTAGGATATGAAAAATCATGTTAATTAATGAATTCATATTTTCAACCAGTGTGCATTCTGTAACATATTTTTCAAGACGCATTCAAGCCTCTGGAGTTGCACTTTCTTTTATTTGAGCAGTTCTGTATTTTAATCCAGAGGGGTGACATCATCCACAAACATAAGTCAGACATTGGAAGTTAATATTCATCATTCGCAATTATTAAAATATATATATATATTTCAAATGTGTTTCTACAGAGGGGTAGTTTCAAATCGTCTTGTGTCCTAGAAAAGCTGAGTCTCCCCAGCCCGCACAGAAAATGACAAACACACCCAAGCCAAATATTTATTGACAAAACTACGTTAACCTTAACCTTTAAGCGAGCTCAAATATTTTCTGATACATTCTTTGACATGTGCAAATTCAATTTGGACAACCTTAGAGCCGAGGTAGCGTGACCCCTGTGATTTCTGAAGCAGGTTGAAACCTCTGCCATAGCGAGTACATGGTGTGGATGTGATGTCAAAGCAAGAAAAAGTCAGTAATATGAGAACCGCTGAGAGGGAGAAAAATAATGTATGAAGGGCAATGATGGCAGAAATTGGCGATTCATTGAAAAAAAAAAACATCAGATCATGGATGAAATAATCAGTAGAATGGCAAAGACTGATTTGCATCCCTAGTAAGTTGAAGGTTATATTTGTTTGTGTGTATTTGTGCTTTTACAGTTTGTTGGTTCAGCTTACACATTGATCAGTTTTTTGATTGAAAAGTTACAGATACAGTAGGAAATAGAAACTCCATGAATCATAAAATACCAGTGTCAGCAGGAATCAGCATTCTGTATCGGAGAGTCATTGGCCAGACTGAATCTGTCAAGTATTTGTATCTGTCGAGGGTCGCGGCTAGGTGTGAACGCTCTTTGCTCGGCTCTTCCCTCACTGATGAAATAGTGCAGAAAAATGGAAATATTGGACAGCCCTGATCTTCTGTTGGAGCTTTTATTCTCTTGCTTTAATATTTCTGGTAATTGAATACTTGAACACTTTGCATTGTTGCAAAACAAACAGTTGTGTAGAATGTGTTCTTATAATGTCTTATTCTCAATGTGCCTTGTTTGCAAAAAACTTTTGTCATCATAAGTCTAATGCATCTGAATGCATCTGTGTCTAGCAGAGACAAATGAACCAGAAACCTCCCAGCAGATGAGATTCTGAGAGACCGGTTTGTCTGTGGAATCAATTCTGACGTGACAACGTCCTGTCAAATGCTATATTATAAGAGACAGAAAAGAATAACACCTGGGTTTGAAAAATCCAAGTGCTAAAGAGAAGTGCTTTGGTGTCAGTGACGGCACATCGGAGGCTTATTTGGTCAAAGGAGAAAAGGATTTTTTTTTTTTTTTAAATGCTATTGACAGAGATGAATCAACATATCTTCAAGAGGATTAGGGAATACATGAAAAGTTTGGGGATGAAGGCTTTATAATCCTGTTGTCATTTCTGTCAAAGCAATTGCTGCATCATTTCTTCAGGGTTTAATACAAGCAACAAAATGACTGCCCATCATTGTGGAGAACAGTCCGAGTCTGCGTGGACAAAGACGGGTGAGCTAAGACAGGAGAAAGAAACCCACTGCAAACATAAAGCCTGAGTGGTATGGCACATCAAGACTATGGAAAACACACTGCAGCAAGTTTTATGCATACATTAAAATGGGATCAGAGAGAAGCACGGACTACCTGCAATCACATGATCCATATGGAAAAAACTATCCTTCGATTCTTCAATCCCTCAACTGTCTAATTTTGAAGCTGAATAAAGATATGGGGACTGAAGAAAATAGATTGGGAAAGGGAGGCTTTAATTGATTGGAGTTAATTTTGGGATCTGACTATGTAGTGATTCTCTTGTCATGGTGTCAACGTAAGGCATGGGTGCAATTTTACCGTAATGGGAGGATTGCTGTGAAGGGCCCTTGAGGTTTGAGCTCTGAACAGTGCAGCTCAGGAGGCACCCAAGAGTTGCACACAGCAATCAAAACCCCACCCACAATTGGTTTTGCTGAATGTACAAAGACTGTGCTATCCAACTAAACCCCCCTTCCTCCAAAACACACAGGAAGCAGACCACTTGTGTCCAGAATGCTGCAGGAGGATGAGACAGCGAGACAAGTCTTGTTGATGAATATATCGTGATGGGTTGCCCTGACAACGTAGCCGTTAGCCTCAAGCCATATCATCACAGCGGGAAAAGGGTTGGGCATGAGAAATGGTGGTGCGCCAATGAAAAGTGAAGAAAACAACCCCACTGAAGTCCCCAAAAGTATCCTAGCAAGTGACGAATACTTTCTTTATTCTGAATGGATGTGGAGGATGGTGAACTATCAACTGGGATGGCCGAGAGTCTCTCGAGTATAGATTCATGGCCCTGCCTCTGGTGAGATTTAGCGACTGCTGCAGATTTCTCTTTGTGGACATCTATTCCATGAAGACATCCATATCACAGAAGAAACCGCAGCAGTTTCCATATTGCGGGACTTTCAAAAAACGGTGGTGTTGCACATTGGAATTCATCTCATTGGGGAAAATCTGAATTTGAGTCAGTCACCTATGCAGTGAATAATCCTAGGCTGCTGACTCTCAGGAAAATCATAAAAACAAAGTTGCCGACAAGTATAACTGAAAAAAGAAACAGGCCCATGACAGAAAGAGAAATCTGAGGAGTTCCTCACCAGGAAATAATCTATTCATGAGAATCTCCTCCACTGCCCTTAATGCGGTGCCGTCCATTCTCATACGCCGTTATTTCAGACTTGCTGTTCATGTTATAGCCAGACGAGCAGAGAGAACGGCGAATCGCTTGAAATACACTTAGCACCCACCATTACTGGACACTGACAGAGGTTCTATTGAACTCAAATTGCATATGAGAAAGAATAGCTTTTCATGGGTCACGGGATCAACAGCCTGCTCCGGTTTTTCAGGTCCAACTGGACTTTCGTATTCTAGCAGAGAGCCAGCGGTTAGTGCGAGAGAGATGGACACTGCTGCATCGCCGAGACCTTGTTAGTGAGACTGAGGAGAGCAGAACCATCCTCAATTAGAGATATATATTGATTTAAAAGCAAAGTTACATGTTTCAGGCCATGTAATTGATACACATGGTATTTTTAGAAGAATCCTTGTATTAAGGTAATTATTTTATAAAAGGCATTGGATAAAATGGATTCAACTTCCATCTATTTGGAATAATGAAACTCTACCTTCAAGCCTTTGGATCTGTCACATGATCCTTTCATGGATTTGATTCTATATTAGAGATAATCACTTGCTAGGAAACAGTTCAAAATGTTTTTTTCTCATATTAGATTCATCAGTGGAATTTTTTTACGTGAACGTGAAAGGCATACAGAGGCATAAGAGCCTTTTTTTCCTCACCATTCGAGTAGACCATTTTCTGCCTAATAGTTTGTTTTTCTTTGCATATACCATGTATATAAGGGGGCCCTGGTGGTGCAGTGGTTACTGCGCCCGCCTCACAGTCTGAAGCACCCTGGTTTGATACGCAAGGCGGGCCTTTACATTCTCCCCGTGTCTGCATGGGTTGCCTCCCATAGTCTAAAAACATGTAACCCCTAAATTGCCCAGTTGAAGACTGGATGACTGTATGCCTCTATGTTGTCCGGAGTTCACCCCGCCTCATCTTGCCCAACCACAGCAGGGCTAGACTCCGGACTCCGACTGTAGGATAAGGGATATAGATGACGAGTGAATGTATATAATGTGAAATAGTAGTTCGAATAACCTGGAGATTTGCAACGGTTTCGGTGTCTGAATTTGCGAGGTCTTCATTACGCACAATATCTGCAATGTAATACAAAGTTGTTTTGAATGCCGATGACTGAATATGTTCAGATTTAGTTGAAGGAAAACGTTTTATTTTAGTTTGCAGGTAGCTGCACAATTGCGTGTGGGAAAACAAAACTCTGATGCGGGGAAACAAAAGAAAAAGTTGCAGCATTTTCCCCTAATGTGTTCGTCGCTGCTTGATCTTTCGCACCCAGAAGGAAAGGTCAGTGTTTCATGACACGGAGAAGCCTCACCTGTACCACTCCAACCCTCTGTCGTAGTTCCGGTCGAAAAAGTGCGGCTCCGTTCCGAGTGCGCGCACATCTGGATGTATCCTGATGAACTCCAGCACCGCCCTGGTCCCTCCCTTCTTAACGCCGACTATCAAGGCATTTGGCAGTTTCTTATTCCCGTATCTTTGCACAACACTCATATTTTTAGACTTCCCCTCAGCCCAAAAGCCACCGGAAGCGGCAGGCGCTTTACTTTCTTCGCGGGCGTAATTTGATCCGCGCCGGGCCACCGACCTGTCCGCGCCCGATCGGATTTTCAGCGAGGCGCAATTGTCGAATTGTCCGAGAAGTTTCTTCCCCGCCGCGTTCACGGCCGGCGGGCACCTTTTCCTCTCGTAGCTCTGGTTCGTCATGACTGCGCCGCGATAGAAGACGATGCTGTAGAACCAGTAGGTGCAGGACAGTGAGACAGTCAGTATGAAAGCAAGTCGTGCGCTGAATCTGCTCGTAGATGGCAGGAACCTCTGTGCCATGTCTCCATGGGTTCAAGGAGCCGCATGGTTCTCCATCGGATAGTCCTCTTCTCGTTCTGCGGTAACAAAAAACAAAAAAAAGTCTGGAAATGATATGCGGTGGGTTTCCAAAGTCAGACGGACTGGCACAGAGGATGGGGGCGGCTTCTTGGAGGCATAAACTGTGCGTAAATTGCGTTATTTCTTCTCATAGGCTGCCGGACTCTGCAAGACGGCTGGAAAGCAAAATGTATGCAGTTGCTTCAGCGAGAGGGGGAGAGAGAAAACACACACCGTCGACCTCTTTCAGATAAGTTGAGCAGTTAGGAGTGACTTCCAGTGTCTTAAAAAGAATCCCAGATGAACGTGAGACCCATCTCCAAGCTTTTCCTTGTGCGTCAGCCTCTCGGAAAACTCCCCAGCGCGTCTCCTCTCTCCCTCTCTCTCTTTCTCTCTCTCTCTTTCTCTCCCTCTCACCCTCTCACCTCGGAGGAGAAGCCGCTCAGACCTCATGTATCCCCCACAATGATCCTGAGAATATGCACCCGGCATCAGCCGCGAGTGTGTCTAACCGGCACTCTGACGTCATGCAGACGAGCGTAATTCTTTGCACGTTGAATCTTTCAGAAGAACATAATTCATATTTTAGGCAGCATCACATTTATAGGATGTGAAGATGCAAAATTTAGCTTCACAAGTGCAAGAGTCTTGTAATTTATAAAGCAGCCTGTCTGAGCTCCCCCATTAATTTTGCATGCCGGAGCTTATAATAAGCATGCAACACGACTTCCATAATACTTCACTTACTTAACGCTGTGCATCCCTTTTATCATTTATTTTATTACGTTTTGCTATCAATATTCTTCTGGCAGCATGTGACCGTATTGAACTTCAGCCTGCATCTCACCCATGCAGAGCTTTCTCTTCATGTTGCCATGACAAAAGTGGGATATTGGCCAAAAAGGAAAGTTGAAAACCTTTCCCTGTAAAGGTTCAAGTGCTGAACACTTTCGTTTCCTTCATCCTGTTTTTATATAGAGTGTTGTTTTTTTTTTTTTTTTATTATTTGAACATCACCATATGAATACGTGATACTGTCAGTCTGGTCCTCTGCCCATGACCCCGTGACCACACACGCCTCAGTTTTACTGTTTTTCTTGAACCGAACTTGGGCGGCAGCGTATGGGCTTCAAGGCTTATTGTCCTTCAAACCCACCAATGTGAAAGAAGTCTGTTTTTCACAGAAACATAATAATCTAAAGTACTTGTATTATCTGAAAGTGGAAAAACAGCCAAAGTGCACAGGGATGAAGGTAAAAACAGACCTTAAATAGAATGACTCTCATAACCGACCGCTGCCTTTTCCCAACACTCACTTAGTGAGTCACAAGTGTGTGGAGGTCACACGTGTGCATCCTTGGCTACAATTCAATGACACTTTCCGCTTTTTGAACCGTAGAACTTCTTCATAAAAGAAATGATGAAAGTTTGGCCTTTGTTTTTCTCCACATTAATATCTATGATTTAAATTACTCCTGACCGTTGTAGCGTTTGCGACGGAATCGATTTACGGGCTCAACTTTTGAAGACACATCCTGACAGTAAAGCAAATTCCAATACGAGTACAGACCGGCCTCCCCATCCTGTGTGTAAAGAAAAAAAAAAAGCAAACAAATCAATAATAAATGAATAAATAGATAGAATGTGACTCAAACTTGGATGAGTGTCGGTACCTATGCACCATAGGTGCTGCATACTGGAATGGAGATGATGGTGAGGAGGTGCTGTGAGTGGGGGTGGTCACAGTTTTAACCCAGTTGACAGCAGCATCACATTTTCAAACTCCTGTGACAGAGTATGCAGAAAAAAGGCTTATCTGACAGCCTTTTCTATTCCAGTCTAAAATAAACAGATTATCAATGAAATCATCTTTCATAGGCGATGGTTATTTCCTTTCCTAATTATTGGTGATTTACCCTCTTTTTTTTTGTTTTGTTCTGGGTAGAAATAGCTGAGAATATTCTTCAAAGCATGTCGTTTTGTTGATGAGCTTTTTCATGTTTCTCCTGTGGGTGACTTTTGTTTATTGGCACGATGTTGTTCTTGGACCGTTTCTAGGCCGTTTCCAGCAAACTGGTGGGTCCAAATTTGATTTCCTCAAAGATTTAATTAACATGTAAATCATCATGTCTGACTTTGTCTGTCTTGACACCAGGTCGACATGTAGACGATTACTTTTATGTCATCAGAATTTTTGAGGCAAAGGTTAAGTTACAGTTTTACTTTTGAGAGCTGTATTTCTATTTCTTACTTTTGTTGTCATAGGTTGCCCAGGTACTTCACAATTTACAACTTTTCGCAATAGGATTTGACTTTATTTGGATGAATAGCTGAGACAGGGTGGCGATGCTCCCCACCTGCAGTTTGCGGCGGTCAGGACACTCTCAGTCACTTCGCTGGACTTTGCTCGACTATAAAACTGCACTGGCAAAATACACTCCCAAACACACAAACCATTTTGGACTCTGTCTCTGTTGGTGGTGTGTGTGTGATTCTTTCTTCCCGTCTTTTTGAACATTTAGCACCAATGTTGCCACATTTATAACCAAACATGGAAATTGAAGATAGCAACTGAAGTTGCCAGATATAATTGAAAATTTGCAGATTCATATCAAGCACAACCACAATAAAGTGATTATACACTGGCACCCTACACACACAATTAAATCACCCACCTACAAAGTTGGGAAAAAAAGACAATAAAGGCAGAGGCAGTTCTCCACAGCTCACATTATTCAACAATTTCTCATATGAAGAGTCAAATGTAGAGCAAAGTTTGCTGTGCTTGTGTTATGAGTGTTATGTTTTGTGTGTCTTTCTGCAGTGAATAGATTATCGCTGGTTTGGTACGGCAGAAAGAGAGGGTGTCTTCCACAGAAGAAAAGCCTGCGTCAGTTCTGCTTGGTCATTTGTATACATTCATACATCCTTTTATGACACAAGGGGGTTTTATCCTGCGCCTTGACGGGCTGTGAGCCTTTTTTCTTTCAGTGGCAACTCATTTGATCCTTTCCTGCCTCACATCCGTGGATTTTTGACACCTCCATGAGAAACCAAACACATCGTAATTGCCTTGGATTCTGGAAAACTTATGATCTGGGAAAATGTGAACAACATAAGATATTTAATTGTTTACAGTCAGCTGGATACTGACTGTGTTTGCTCTCTGGTGTCAGTACAATGTCCAATTCAGTAACATGTAATCAGGGAGCGGTTGCACATTAGTTCTCTACCTCTGTTTCTCTTTCTTTCTCTGTTTTTATGTGTCCGTATGTGAGATGGGCACTGCCTGACAAGGCAGGGTTATTAGATCAGTACCATAGAAAATACACCAAAGCTCCTATAATTATTGGTCATTTCCCTTTTTAATCTTGTTCTGGGGAGAAATGACACAGGAGGACAGTTCCAGTCTATTACATTGTTCCAACATTTGATTTTGAGAAAAAACAAAAAAAACAAACACATTTATTCACAATCGCATTTCATTTTTCGAGAGTCTGTTTATGTTTTATACACAGCATAGTGGTCATTCTTTACTTTAGTGTCTGTGCAGAACAGTCAACCCTCTGTTCTGCAGGCAATCTTTTTCAAATCTCATATGGGAAGCCCTTTGGAAGATCCTCTGAAAATCTGTTTGATTTTTTTTGGGGGGGGAAGCTGCAATTTTTCAGAAAATAATAAGATTTGCGGGATAACATTTCAGCTTTCATGCTTTGGCTTCAAAATTTTCTGTATTAATTGCCTGTATAAAAGCAAAGGCTAGGATTACTGACTATTTTGATTATATGCAAATGCACTACAGTGAAATATTAATCACATCAACAGCAATCGAAATATTAATCTTGATATAATTTCGACCCCTTTTCCTCTGCTGTTGTACTTGTGATGACCACTTGCTGCTGACTATCTTCCACTGCCATGCTCACACTGCTAAACCGCCAACTGTGCCCTGGCTGAAGTTTGCGTTTCCAGCAGAGAATATCGTCCCTGGGGATTCAAATAATCTCTCCCTTTTAAGTTCATATAAAACCTCTGAGGATAAGCAACCTTGCCAAGCTTTTGCACAGCAGTGTAGCAAAGCGCCCCTTGGTAATGAAACACCTATTCTTGTTGTTGTCCTGTGATGCCAAGGATATCAGAATATCTCTGTTTTTTCCTTTTTTCTTGTTATTTTGGGGTCATAATATCACTCAGACATCAGGATTTGACAACATCAAGTGATTCCACCCAGTGTTTGTGGAAAAACCTGTAATTATAACTAAATTCTGTTGCACATATGAGCCGCTGTGTTGTGAATATACACTGAAAAATTGCCAGCTCAAGGACAAAGGCTTCTTTTTTTAAAAGTGTGACAGAGATGATGGGTTTCACCTATCAAAAGGTATTATCTTTATACACCCATATGGCGCTTTCTGGAGTCATATTTTTCTGCTGGCACATTGGACTGACAGCACTCGTGAGCATTCAGCCACTGAAAACCCTTTCCTTTACCCTTAAAATAAGTGGTCACCGTGTTGCAATGCCTGATTGTTTTTAAGCAATCATATTTTGCTAAATTAACAGTTAGTCCATGTTTTCTGTTGATTGCCTTCAATAAATGGCACAAAACAATCATTTCCACAACAAATTGCTGAAACATAATCCAACCCATTTCCATGCTTTATTTACAGTCTGAAAAAGCACAAACCCAACCCCCCAGGTTATTTAACTGTTTTTATCTCAAAAAATAGAGAAAAAGTGTCCGTGTGGGTTTTTATGAAATCGGCCAACTTCCGAAAATTTTTATAACAATAACAGGTTGCTCTTTGCAACCAACTACAGATTCAAAACAACACGTTGCACGTCAGCAACACAACACAGTGCTGTGCATGCAGAGTCTTGGCGTTCTCTTACACATCTGGGTATTTCTCACATACACAAAATTTGCATGCAGCTCATGTTCAACTGTTTTCCTCATATCTATTTGGAATGTATGTAACACTATTTTAAAAGTTCTTCATTTATTTAAGAGCATATTGAGCATAAATCACCATCACCAAAGCTGGAACGGCAGTAATGCTTGTACGTTATACTGCAGCCCGCGTGAAAGATCCAGGTTTTGATATAATGGTTTCACAAGCCCGAGGTTGACAGGTAATTTTTTTCTGTACTTCTACAATCCCTTTAACCGCAACCTAATGTTTACATCAGGACTGAACTGTCTCAGTGGTGTTCAGTTGAATTTTACAAGTGCCGGATTGGAGAGTCAGCTCTAGGAAAGCACTTCCTCTCTGCGGTAAAGATATCATTTGTGGTGCTGAACGCTCCTCTCACACCGAACAGTGAAAAAAAAAAACAAAACAACAATCCTGACAGCTTTTAGTGTGGTTTCTAAAACAGACATATAAGATGCCTTGCAGTTTTCTATTTTTTTTTTTTCATGAAAAATCTTTTCTCCATTTTTGGGGATCAAGTGTGGCACCGTAGATCCTCAGAATAAAATATTTTATTTACCAAAAAGCTGCACCTCTAATTTGCATTACTTCTTTCTATTGTCATATGGGGTCTGCTAAGTTGAAGAAACCGATCAGCATGTAATTGTTCAACACACCTCTTGACCCATGACAGTCAAGAGCTATGACAGTGAAATGAGTGAAAGACCTGCTGTCACATGTTGGAGCAGAATGGAAAACCATTTAGTCTTTTTTAGTTCTGAGGTGTAAAGTGGGGTTGAAAGGGCGTGTTAGCACATCATTCCCCACTGCAGAGTTGCCGACTAACGGATGCAAACACACCAGTTGGATTTTTGTAACACTTTTGAAAAATATTAATAAAAGACTCCATTAATGTGGAAGAAAGAAGACGGTATTTTGTCACTCGGTCACTTAAATCCCTGCATTAGTATGGGCAGAGGTTACTAAACTGTATTGACACATTTCATCTCTGTGACAGCATTATTATACTAATATAAGCAATCTTCTATACTGTGGTGTTTGACACTGAATTAATGTGAGTGGAGTAGGTGTTAATGAGGAAATAAAATGGTCAGGGAAAAAAAAATCCTACATAAAATGGTTCAGAATAATGTGCAAAAAAAATCATTGGATTTTTTTTTTTTTGGCTCTGTTGCCATCAGAGACACATCAAGTTCTTACAGACAATGTAAAGTCAAGGTACTAAGCTCATAGAAATCTCAAATGTAACTCATTTGAAGAGAAAATACAAATAGATACATAACCGCACAAAGGGCAGTAAAAGACAGATGCAGTGGAAATATGAACTTTGCAAATCATTGATGCATTCATTCATTTATTTGTGTGCAGCCTGTGCAAATTGAAAAGTAAAGAGTTTAGTACAGCAATGAGACTTCAAGTATTGCAAGTGAGGATCAATAAAAATGTTTGGAATTCTTGGGTATCTTGTACTGATATAACCTATACTACCCTTGTAGTCTTGGCCAAATGTTTGAATGGCTATACAACTGCTAAACATGAAGTAGTGGAGTATTTTGGCAGGCTTCAATAGTTTGAATTTTGAGTTTTTGTATAATTTTTGTTGCAGTTCAGACTAAACTCGAAGACTGAAAATAAACTCCTTTTCGATGTCATATAAAACCCCAATCTCATTGACCACGTTCTTTGCTCCTGCTCCTTACACATTTTACTTCTTGTGATATCCTGAACCTCAGTTTGAAAAATCAACATGTAAATAATGTTATTTTCTCCAGTTTAACTTATGTCACGCTGAATCTCCTGTTTAAATCGATTCCTGCAGCCCCTTCAGTCACTTATAGCTCAACCACTGTCATCTGTATCCTCATGTTCTTTGACTTGTCTTATTTTTGCGAACCTTTGTTGCCACTTCCTGGGAGAGAGACAAGTACAAAAGCCAAGCTTCAACTAAAGGCCGTCGAACAGCAGGTCTCCTTGCTCCTCACAAACCACAATGTTACTTAATTGCCGCTGACATTTTACCAGTGTTGCTAAGAAGAAAACTATTCTGATGCTTTTCGTGCATTTGCTTTTTCACAATAGAAGGCAAGGTTTGGAAATACCGTTCTCTTTACCATCTGCTTTTCAACAAATTTGTATAATTATCATACTGCTTTACTTCAGAAGATTCTCTTGTATGAAGTGTGAAATAACAAGCTCAGTTGTGGGTGCCAACAGGAAGGAATGCTCCTATATGTCGGGTAATTACACCCAAAGTAATCTGAATCCAAGGAATGCTGTTGTTGTAATACATCCCTGCTGGTAAGAGCTCCAATTCTCATAATAACCAATTTAATATTTCTGTGAAAAATAAATACAAATTTTATATATATATATATATATATATATATATATATATATATATATACACACACACACACACACTCATATTGGATCTTCTTTGAAGATTAAGGGATGAAAAAAAAGGCAGTGATCAATAATTTCCCAGTTGGGTTTTATATTTCTATGACTGTTTCAACAGTTAAATACATTCAACAGCCATTTGTCCTTTCCACTTTCCTGTAACAGCTCTCTAATAGACGACAGGCAGCTGGTATCAGAGAAGGACATGGGTGTTGTTAAAAATGAATCAATTTATTTGCTTTGAGCAGTTCCGAGCGCAACATCTTATTGATTCAGACAAACCGCATGGCTGACGGGTTTAGTGCATTTTATTTGGCTTTTACTGACACAGACAAAAGGTTCCTTTGGTGCATGATTGATCACTTTGGCTACACCTCTCTTTCTGTTGCCTAAATGCAACAAGAGTCGATGGATGGCTGTGAAGTGGATTTCGATATCCTTTCAGTGGCTCTGAGATTTATTTTCTTTGATTGCATCTCCGCAGATTCCTGATTCTGGATGGCTAGCACCATATAAAAGCACGTACACAGGGGGTATCTAATCCCCGCTGTTATTCCGAAGCTGAACAATCCCGAATCCAAACAAACTACGCACTGTCCCCCTGTGGGGCTATATCAGTGAAAAGGCTCAGGCTGGGAGATAGAAAGAAACACTGATAATGACACAAACACAATGAGTCTGGGTCGGTGAAAACAACTTCTTGTTAGGCTTCAAAATCATTTGACAGTCTATCACAGTGCTATGCATGCTGCCAGAAATATGTAAGAAATTCTCAGTTAAACGCTGTTACTTTACATGCCACATGTTGCCCAGACCTCACATTTCAGGGATGTCTCATATATTGCCTTGAGAGAGAAATAAGAGTGACAAATGCTGATTGGAATGTCCTTAAGCGTATTATGTCCACCAGAGATGTGAATATTTAATTTGTGATATTCTGCTTGGAGCAAAACTGGTATATTTAATTTTCACACAGTGACAGCCGGCGCCGATGTTATGTGAAGTTTTCTAGAGTTTTCGCTGTCAAGTGTTGATTGGAAAAATGCCTACTAGATATGCAGAACAGGACAGAGACAACTCACGCTATATGGAAGTAATTCATATTTTTCATGTCTCGACAGGAAATATATGATAAGGAAAAAAAAAAACCAAGAAGAAAAAAACTGCAGTGAGTCTGTTGTTTACTTGGTTTAGATTCAGGGATATAGATTTTACATTTTGCCAATTGATCTTTCCAACAGAAGTCAGTCTTTTTTTAATACTTCATTATTTGTTTGTTGTTGTATTGCTTAATTTATTTATTCATTTTTTTCTATACATCTGTCTATCTGTATAAGGTTTGTCAATCTTGGAAATAATGTTCACGTGAACATCAACTCAAATGCTAAATTGGACACAATTGTAGCACACTCCTTTTTTACATCAACTTATTAACAACCATATAATGACCAAAAATAGCTGATAAAGTAATTTAAAAGATAGAGTACAGTTACAGAACAATTAGCATTTGTGGAGAACTGAATAGTCAAGAAGGGCTGTTATTTATTATCCCATTGTCTAATGACACAAAGTGTGCCTCTCCAACTGTTCATCTGGTAAGCGTGGTGTGTTTACCTGTTCTGGGTTTATTAACACGAACACCACAAATCCGTCTAAAGTTGCTCTGCTTTGCTTTGTGTGTCTTGTTATCCTGCTGCTTGATGCGCAGTGTTCGCACTGTCATCAAAGTGGTTTTATCTCTCTTGACTGAAATCAGATTCAATTGGGGTTAGCTGTATTTTTTGAGTGTGTATATTCCGCGAGTGATTGCCGCTTTCAAACAATAAAAGAAGGGCCGATAGTTGAATGGCGTAATTATCTATGCGTCGTAAGGTGTGCGTGGAGGTAGCGTTCTAGCACCACAATGCCAAGTCTCTCCTTATTTGGGTCTTTCCATGTCTGTCTCAGAAAAAGATAGGTCAGACAGAATGAAATACTGAGCATATTGTTTTTATTTCTTGCAAAGTCAAACAAACACATTGTCTGTCCTATGAAAGTCCTATACCGGGCTCCATGTTGACTGCCAAGCCGCATCCTTATATGAACTTTTTTTTTGTTTTTTGTGTACATAATAAAAAGCCCCAATCGTGGTGAGTCATATCTGCTTGTACCTCTTACAGAAATTTTAGTGGAGCCAGTTCAGATGTTCATGCCTGGAATCAGTTTTAAAAACCCAACCGAAGAAAAAAACACTTCCCTCACAGATAGACCTTCTCTGCAAGAACCCGAAGAACAGCAAACCAATGAAGAACTTTTGAGCTTTTTGAAGGATAATTTCTTCAGATAGAAGCCCTGAGTGGATCCTGGTGATCTACATTTTTGCATTAGGACGGGACGGAATCTGTTCATAAAGCATTTTGTTCTTTCGTTGCAAAACAACACCAACTGCTTTATCATTGGGAAATACAGTCATGTGTAGATTGAATCACAACCACATCCAATGCTGAGTATCATCGAAGCCCACGAGCACGTCAGTCACTAACAAAGCTGTCTCTGGTGGATTTCTACCACCAGGGTCTTGATTATACCGTCCAAACACACCACCAATTACATGCATAATGAACTGCTACTCCAGGCTACTGTGACACTAATGAAGGGGTTTTGTGAGAACAAGTGAAAGGCTCTTTCTCACCCAACTACGACGACAAAGTACTGACTTTATATGAATGAGTGAGCAGCATCAATTATTATAGAAGAGTCCTTTATTTATGCATCTACAAGTACACTTAATTGTAATGGGCTATTTTGTACGTATATCATTTAATCCCTGACTATTTTTATATTAACATCCTTGGCAATCATCATAGACTTCTATATCTTTTCAATTCTTTTATTTATTTATTTTTTTTTTCTCACTGCAACCGATGAAAATTTTGGGTAAACCATGATAATTAAACTCAGGCAGTAATACAATTTCATCACCGACCATGAGGTAACTTAGCTTTAGAAAAATCCAGAATGAAACCTGATGTCGCTTCGGCCCCTTTCTTACCAATGCCCTTGTACTTACAACCTGCCTATGGCTAAAGCACGATTAGTACCATTGAAACCTCGAACCCTGGGTTTCAGCAGCCTTGGCGGCTGTGTCCTTGGTGTTGCCGCTGCTAGTGCTTGTAAACATATCATGTCATGAATTTTGTAGCATTGGCTGGAGATATTCTTTTTTTTTTATTTTTTGGAGTTGCCTTTTCAAACACAAGGAGATGGGCTACTCGTTCAGAAATAAGGATCTGTGCTGCTGCATTATTCAATCGGGTACCAGTTCAGTTTTCTCTCCTGTCTGGTCAAATTTCCACCACACTGGTTTTTCCTAAGTGAAATGTTGATACAATA
Organism: Fistularia commersonii; assembly: GCF_037954325.1. Lineage (NCBI taxonomy): Eukaryota > Metazoa > Chordata > Actinopteri > Syngnathiformes > Fistulariidae > Fistularia > Fistularia commersonii. The sequence goes on from NC_141311.1 coordinate 5,765,823, forward strand.
ACATCTAAAAACAAAGCAACAAACAAAAAAAAACATTAAGTACGTGGTGGAACAACAAGACCACCAGTGCCCCTGATTGCTCATCTTCAAGTATTGTGACAATGATATTTCTGATATTAAATTCACACGGGAGTGATATGCACCAATCATTACCTTACCCAAGTAGTAGAATTTTTTACCTGTAATGAACACCCCATTAACTTCATGGCACTGACTCCCCTCCAGACTCCTTCTCCTGAGCAGAAATTTAGATTTTCCAGCGGAGCCATGTATATCAGTTTGACATCCCGGCATACGTGCTGTTCATGCAGGAGGAAGCAGCGCCGCCTCAACAAACTACCCCACTGTGAAATCAGAAATGAAAGCTCAAGTTTCGGTATATGAGGATCTGCAACCTATTTTTCAAACAAAGCTTAGTGGGCCAACTAACTTCCATGATAAATTAATAATGTAATCAAAAGGATTACAGGTCACGGGATCAGATTATTTTACAAACATCAGTTTGTAAATATGAGTCCCTTATGGATCAGCTGAGCACCAAACCGCATCTATTATTCAAGCGAGAGGATGAATTTTTAGAGCACTCCGAATTTCCTCCATATTCATAATTAATATTTAAATCTTTCTCGGTCTCCACCACATATTCAGATATGATTTACTGGCACAGTGCAGACCTGCTGCCTTTTTCCTCAAGGAATCTGGTATCAACTGATCTGGATACGGAAGAGGATTATAAAAGAGAGGTGCTCGGCAGTGACCATGGAAACACAGTGCAAACAATTTGTATCCTCTTACAAAAGCCCGGGAATAACTCCACAGTATTACATTGCATGTACAGCTTATTTTTGAAATGTTCATTATCACGATCAAACTGTGTTTAACATTTCCCAGCAGATATCTATATGATCATCAGATGTCCCTGCACCCACATTTGTGGTCTGCAGAGAATTTTTATCAGGCAGAGAACCTTAGGATTGGTGCATAAATATTTCATTTAAACAAATCGATTGTAGCAAATACTGATGGAGGTGTTCAATTTTCTGCATGTTTGTCTTTTCACAGAGAGCTGACTCTGTAACCATTCTCCTCTGGTACTCCAGAGAGAAAACCTCCACCATGTGCAGCCGGTTTCTGTCAGAGGAGATAGTGTGGTCGTCACGTAGAAGAATGGAAAAAAATGGAAGGTGGGTTAGGCTTCAATCATTCATCACCTCTCCCTGCACCAGTGTCACATGGGTGGAGATTCAGAATACAGAGAGCTGGGTTCAGAGATGCTACAAAAACTGGAGGGGCTGGTTCTGCTGATTTGTTACACTTTTTTTTGCAAGGTATACGGAATTGTAAAGTGTGATGATTAGAATCCGGAACAACAGGATCAGAAACACCTGATTCAGTCCCGCTTTTATCACAGAACTAAGTGAAGCGGTATGAAATTTATAGCAAAATAAACTGAACTGTAATTTCAACGATGTCATCGAATTAATGAAAAAAATATTTGAAATTAAGTACATCAAGGTATTGGATGAGCAATGGTACTAAATTACATACATTTACCATGAGCACAGTGAACATTAGGTATATTTTTGCCTGCTGCTTGTTAGGGGAACCTCAAAAGGCTTGCTGTAGCTCTTCTCTCAATCGCTATTTGTTAGCTCATGTAGGGCACATTAGCAGTCGTATTAAATAATTTCGTGCAAGTAAATGTTTTACAGCAGAGTTAACTATGAACGGACAGAATGTACGTTTGATTATTTTTTTCTGATACCCTGCACCTCTTTGATGTGCTGTGCAAACAGTACTTGGCAAACACAATTCACGATGGTGGTTAGCAGCCATTCTCCAGATACTCGGTGAGTCATCTGAAGAAAAGACACAGCATACATAGTTGGCATTTACCTTTCTTGACCAAGATTCCCCCAAACGTGAATAGGTGATATGTGGTACTGCATGTACTAATATCATTAGTATTGACATCCAACACAAGGGTAAGACCATGGTTTGTCATCCAGTTCCCAGAATATTTACATTTTGTACCTAAGTGGGATGTAAAAATGGATAAAGGAAAAAAAAATCACTACCTTCGTCAGGATATTTGAATATGAAATGTATATTTTCTCCATATTAATAGAGATGTTGAGCTCATAAGAATTGATTGTTGCAAATAATAGCAACCTTTCAATGCGGTCCTATGATGAGACAGCCCTTTGGCACTGATTCGTTTGAATATAAATCATTATTTCAATTTTCACAATTAAGATTATATATTATGTATTATAATTAAATGTGAAGAACTTTGTGGTCTGTTGTCTAAACTGAGATGCAAACAGTAAAATATAATCCCTGTGAACAAAAATACATGATGAAACAAGAGCAAAAATTTCTTAAGATATTTTTTTATTTTTCTTCTATATATTTGTTTATTTGGTTGGGACAGTGCATGTTAATGAACACACATGAGACATCCATGTAAAGATTGTTAGCAATATTACTATGATAAATATAATTTAGGTGAACACACACACACACACACACACACACACACACACACACACACACACACACACACACACACTAACACACACACACACACACACACACACACAAACACACACACACTCATATGTGTTTATGTATATATGTATGCATATAGGTATATATAGATTTATACATATGAGTTAAACAATGTCTCTTTAAATGCAGAATTATCAAGGAACTATTGGCAAGATTTTGTGCTATATACACAACAATTCTCCAAACTTTTTAAAGACCCACAGGGTGATTCTCCATGAAGGAGATATGAGAGCTGAACACAGACTTAAAAAATATAGAGGTTAACTTGAGGACATGTATCAGTGGACAACTTTTGGGATTTGTGTGGGGTGGAATTACTATTATGCTCTGGAGGTGTTTAAAAAAACGTTTGAGGTCATACAGCAGACAATGTGGGGAAAATATTGTAATTCAGAGCAAAGTTCACAATGAAGGAGTTACTTGAAAGTGAACTTATGGAAACCATCTTTGTGTTCACTGATAAATCATTCATCCCTTTGGTGTTGATTTTTTTTCTCTTGAGAGAAAAATGGATAAAAGACTCTACGCTTACAAATCAAATTGTATGAAATAATGTAATTAAATTTATTCCTCTCTAAACTCTGTGTTCTCAAAAACATTGTTCAATTAGACAATCTGGAATATTTCAACAGAGAACAAGTGATTTATGTCTAATAAACACACGAGTAGTCATTTGAAGGGTCCAAGTCATGAAAAGCTGTGGTTACAGAAAAGATGATTTGCTTATAAATGTCTCTTGATCAGTGTTAGGATCAGGAATTCAGACACATTGAATACAATAATAATGTGCTCCATTAGCCTTTAGTCAGCACCCACCCGAAACATTTGAGTAATGTTACAGCATGACGTACCCTTGAAATGTGCGTAATATTCTCAAAGCATCAAAAATCTTAACAACGGGTGTACTGTGTACTTTTCTGTACTCCAGACACAAATTTGCACTTAAAGTTGTGGAGCACATGGGAACTACTCTTAGAATGCCAGGTGAGCAAAGTGCCTGCAAATGAAACTCTAAACATGACCCTCAAATGAGGTAAACTGGATTTCCTGCACTGAAGGACAGTCTGCAACGCAGTCCTCCATTCCTCAATTTAGCCAAGCTCAACACATCCTATTTGAAGAAGATGACAACTGAGAGGCTTCAAATGATGGAGCTGGCACATACACAGAGTGCTGTTTCTGATGTCCCAGTATTGAAGCTCGAATTTCCTTCACACTATCTGTGTAAGATGGCTTTTGAAGTGAGTTGAAAGAACTAAAATCCAGTGATGACTGGGTGCAGTTCCTCATCTGTAACCAGACTGTGAGTTAGTGTGAATGCAGAGCAATGCTAATGAGGATGCTAATATTTAACTTTTCTCCAAAACAACCTTCAGACAGATAGTGATCATGATTCCAGTATATTTAAAAAAGAAATTATAAACAATGGACTCTTGTGTTACCTCTCACCAACTACTTTGGCATTCTAAAAAACTATTATTTGAAATATATCTCAACTTTTGGTGTTGTTTCTGTATTGGTTTCTTTATTGGTATCACCGTGTGTGCAAGTCATGACAAATAGATTTATGGAGCACAATTGACAACAAGTTACATTGTCCATAGTGCAAACAGACAAAACCAGACACATAAATACAAGACACCGTTGATATCAGATCCCCCAACAGTTAACGATAGGTTTATAAAAGATCTAAATTTAATGTTGAGATACAAATAAAATAATATTTCAGTGATAGTATGCTTTGAGCCCAGTAGTAAAATAGTCAATAAATGCAGCAGAGCTAGTCCTGAGGGGGATGTTGTTCCAGTCATCAGACAGCAACTGCAAATCTCTTGAGTTTAAAGTTCCACTAATAAATAGTAAGGATCTTCTAGTCAGTCAACTGGAGGATCAGGGTGGTAGAGTACCAGGTTGAAAGCTTGGTGAAAGGAAAGGGGCCAGACCATTCAGGGCCTTTTTAGACACTGAGAGGAAGTTTGAAATTAATTCAGTAGAGTACAGACAGTCAGAGTCCAGAGGCCAGGACAGGAGTAATGTGGCGTCTCCTGTGGGGAAACTGTCAATAGCGCGACTGCGGTGCTCTGGAACAGTAGCAAACTTGCAAGGGATGACTGACTGCGCCCTGCACACAGGATGTTGCTGCAGTACAAGCATTAGGAAATAAAAGTTTGAATTCTATTCTCCAGGTCCCTCAAGGTGAGGACAACGTAATTTCTAGTAATGATTGCATTAAACAGCTTGTCATATTTAAAAGGAGATTCAAAAATCACCCTGAGGTTTTTGACCAGGGGTTTGATGGCAGAAAAAGTTGCCAAGAAACTTAAACAGAACCTGAAAGAGTCCAAAGGGTGTTTCTATTTTCGCTTTTTTTCATTTGCAAAATCATGGTATCCTCAGCATAGCTGTGACACAAAACCTCATGTGTGAAACATTTCAACCAAGGATTTAGATAAGGGGTGAAAGGTAGGATTTAGGATAGAGCCGTGTGGAACCCCAAATCAGAAACATGTAGAAATAGAAATAGAGAAGTCAGACATCAGAAATCGAGAAGAGCGTGTTCTGGAATCTTTGGCACAGAACACGATTCTCTTTGACATAATTACTAACATGTCAAAACCTGCGCTGCACTCGTAAGAATAGGAATTGCATATTCCTGTGTGCCTATAGAGGAATTGGCTAATATGAGCTTTAATTGGAGCAGAGCCTTCTGTGATTCATCTTTGAGCTGATTGAAAAATTTTGTTCTGATATTGACTGTTCTTTCTGGCTGAAAAAGAGGAACACATTCTTCACATTTAGCCGTCGCAATTCAAAGCTGTTCTTCAGTGCAGGGCCGATGACTGGAGTCTCATTCATCAGCAAGACCTGTGATTTTGGTAGTTACTTGGTTTTGGATTAGAGTTGTTTTTATACAGTGTGTCATAATAGTAAGAAGTCATGGAAAGTAACCAAAACTATAACTGCATGAAATATTGCGCTAAACACAGAAGAGCTCTTATATCACCAACTCTTCTCCAGCCAGACCAGGATTGATTAGTTCAAGTGTAAAAAACAAGATTTCATGTCAGATAACTCTACGGCAAGAAGCTAGTTGCCTCAAATTTAAAGGGTCTATGGTTCCAATGTGTTAAGTTGAGACTGTGAACACCAATAATTCAAAACCACAATTGATACAGATTGCTGCGAAAGTGCATTTATGGCAGGCTTTGAAAATGAACTTCTGTGTTGGATTGATACTCGGGAGAAAATGAAAGGCAATTTAAACTAAGAATTCTTAGATGTATATGGCTGTGGATGTGCTTTGACTGTGCACATTATCCATACAAGATGTGTTGTGGAGAATTTCATTACATTGTAAGGTGTATTAGATCTTTCTATTCTGTGTTAGATACAAAATTCTTTGTGAATGACTGAAGATCTTTACAAATAGAATCCATCAAGACACCATCAAGTACCTTAACTTATTAATTTATTTTCAAGTTATATCAGACAGTATCATTTTACAATATCATAGACGTCGTTTGAGTTTATGGAAATCGCAGTGCTCCAAGTCCCTTCAATAGATTGATTCATTAGTGTCCTGGGTTCACTATTTTTTTCATGCATTTAGGTTTATTACTGATGTATGTTAAGACCTATGCTCTATACATAATGAATATATATATATATATGTATATATATGTATATATGTGTGTGTGTGCGTGTGTATTCACCAAGAGCAATAATAAGCAAAGTGTGTGTGTGTGTGTGTGTGTGTGTGTGTGTGTGTGTGTGTGTGTGTGTGTGTGTGTGTGTGTGTGTGTGTGTGTGAGAGAGAGAGAGAGAGAGAGAGAGAGAAAGAGAGAGAGAGAGAGATTCTATGTGACTTAGAATTCTCTGTTTGGGTAAATTAAATGCTACTTTATTGCAATATGTACATAATAAGAGGAGATGGGGGCAAAGGGGCAGAGAAGTAGTTTGGGACGAAGGGTGCAGGAGCAGAACTGAAGACAGTGCAGAGTCAGTGGTGCTAATGTGGGGTCTGAGTGTGTAACCCCACTCTGTGTGCTCTGATTAAAGAATGATTTATAGGCCTGCTGGAGAGCCCTCTCAGCAATCCGTCTCTTCAATGAGATTTTTTTTTTCCCCCTTTTGAGGGGGGTTTGGTAAATCAAGCCATCTTGGAAAGGATCTTGGGTGGACAATGTCAATGTGTTACTTAGAGAGAGCCATTAAACGCTATCATGGTGAAAGCACCGGTGAGTTCAAATGTTCCCAGTGATGCTATTTGTCACGCACGATGGTTGTCCTGTCTAGTGGAAAAAAAATCCAGGGCATTTGAGATTTTCGCGTACTGACAATTATAATTAACATTTTCAAGTGTTCAGTAGGATGCAATTATTTGATGTGTTATGATGAAGACTGTTGACTAAATTATACAAATATTTCCCCAAATATTCTTGATTAATACCAAGAGTTTTTTGTGATTGGCTATAATGGGGCATCCAGCCAAAAGGTACCCAAGTTTAAATCTTATACTGTGTCTAACATAATGTGTAATGTGTTTGTGTTTATTTTGGCCTGACAACTTTTACAAATGAATGTTAAAGTTTTATATTATTATTTAATGTATATCATAACATATCAAAGATATGGCTATGGACTGACTGGGCCAAGCACAAAATGATATTGTTTAAGGAGAAATAATGGTTCAGGTTGCCCAGGAGACAATTATGATATATAGTTTTTAAGTCCACTCTTTTTCACAAAGGAATGAGAGAGTGACCCTACACACCTCCTTCACAGGAGTGTTTCTCAATTAACATTGATTTCATTATCGAGAAACTCCCTGATCTTGCCATTATTACTCTGGCCACTAGGGAGCATCTGTTCCTTACTGGTAAATATAGGCTGATATTTGGCGCTTGTATTCACACCCCAATCACCATTAATTTTTAATGGTCAGGCTCAAGTATAAGAAAAGTTTAGTAAGGTTTAAAAACTGGCTGATTTCAGGAGCATGCAAAAAACTATATAGTGTGATTTGTGTTAATAGAGTAAGATTTAGTTGACTTCTCATTGCCCTACTGACACCCTTACTCCCTAGCTTTGTCTCTTTGGTCTTGAACTATGCTTTCCAGTATTTGATTGCTTTGCCATAACCAGAGAATTGCCTGCGCCTCCTCGTGGGTCAAATGTATAGAGACCTTTGAAATGATTTGATTAGTCAGCAGAAGCTGCCAGTGGTTTTTGTATGGATTGATGAGGAGCTCTGTATCCATCCCAAGCGTCTCTCAGTAAAGAGGCAAGACTTGCTTGACAAAATTCAGAGACCTGGCATCTCTCAACAAGTCACTAACCTCTCATAGACTATTTGAACTCTATTTTTATCTGTAAATAAGAATTATGTGCTGGTATGCAAATTGGGAGGTGTCCAGGTATAAGGATAAGGGGTTTTAATCCACAATATTTTGGTTAAAATATGATAAAGTGCACCTGCTGACCTTTTTGTTTTTGCTCCCAACAGTACGGCGTTCATTTACAGCCCTGCCTCTTCAAGCGGGGTGTAAACATAGCAGACTTAGACGAATCAACATAACAGTTCTTATTGGGCAAATCTGCAACAGGGGATGTAATATTATCTGGCCTACGTGGTAAAAAAAACATTTTACTTGTTTTAGCAGACCTAAAGACAAGTCAGTGTGGTATTAGGAACTTTACACAACCATCAGTACTTTAGGGTATAAGGTGAGTCTACAGTTGCAGTTTATGTCACGAGGTCATCATTGCCTCGGGTAGATCTAGCAGGATACAGCATTTTTGCTATCCTGTGCTGGTTTGACACTGGTCGCAGATTAGCTGCAGGCAGGTCACTGGTGAGATCTGAAGCTTCTCATGTTGAAGTATCTTTGACCAAGATTTTGAGCTCCTAAATCTCTCTAATGAGCACTTCAGCGGCAGCTTCCACACTGCTTTTGAAAGTGAATATATAGCCCATTGACTGCCGATAAGCCAAAAAGCTGCTTGGAAAATTTACTTTTTTCATCCTTCCAACTCTCAGTCCATGAAATCCGGCAGAAGTGCACTGCAGTATCAACAGATCAGTCATAAGAGATAAATGATACTGAATATCAAAAAGGTGAGCAATCATCCCCCCCCCCCCCCCCCCCCCCCCCCCCCCCCCCCGCTGAGGTTCCCCCCCGCCCCCCTCCTCCCTGGATCCCTTCTTGCACTCTTCAAATGTAAGTCGGACCCAGTGGGAGAGTTTGTCGGTCCGTCTGAGGTGACTTGCTAATCGACCCCACCTCCCTTTTCGTGAGCCTCATCTCAATCTGACCTGTCAAAAACTGCCGCTTTTCACATTTCATCATTAAATGTGAGATTGTTTGATATCCTTCTGTTGAGAAACAAGACGAGAAGTATCACGATGAAATTTCTCGTGATGGGAGCTCACTGTGGAGTTCTCTGACACGCCCATAAATCATTAACAGATCATCCGCAGATTGCATCTATCAGATGATTTCATGATACAATTTGTCCAGTCTGCTGCGGGAGTGTGGCAGGAATCATAAGTATACTTTCTACAAAAAAAAAATACTTTCATTACTAAGATACATTATAAAAAGATACTGCGTACTTAGAATTGCTTCACTAAAATCAATTTTCCGGTTCCTAACTTATGATTATACTGCATTCATTTTTCTCTTCTATAATTGTGACCTTTTTTTTCTTATTAATCAGAGCACATATTGGACTGTTTGATATTTCCCAATTATCTCTTTCTGTTTACCAATTACAGTAATTAGAATGCACTGTATTTACATAAACCCAGAACAAATAAGCCATTCAGCCAAATCAGTTATTAAGCTCCTTTGAAATTAATTAGTCAACCTACTGTTGCCATTGTTATAATGTATATGCATGAAAAAACACTTGGATGAAACATGTTTTTATTATGGACAATATAAACCTACAAATACAGTTCAATGTGGCTGATAATATTAAATTGATAAACACATTTAAATAGCCACTGCTGACTTTTGACATAGGACCTTTAAGCCGTTGAGGCAAACAGTTTGTGACATGAAGGCTTATTTACACATTCGGTTGTTAGGGAACAGCATTATCACTCATTTGGCGTCATGATTCTGTTCACATATTATTTAGGGCCTAAATGTCTTTTACACCACAAGTTACCGCCTAATCAAAAATGTGACTTTATATTGGCTAATTCTCTCTCAAATTTTCCAGATGTTGTAGCTTTTGTGTTGCCCTTTTGTCTGATACGTATTCACAGCTTCTCTCTGAAAGAAGCTGCTAAAGATAAGTGGAGGTGACAGATGAGATAGAGCTGCTCTGAGTAGAAATATGATTAAAAAGCAAACTCTATCGCAAATAACAGTACATCAGTACGCAACAGTGCAATAATACCTGTATTCAGAACGCCCTATAAAATTATTAGGGAACTGTGAACAGAAATTGACTTTTATTAAGGAAACTTTGCAGACGAGCATCCATGAGTGCTTCCAAAAGTGTCTGTTAATATGTGAACCTTGGCTGACTAGCTGTGCCAACTTTTATGGTCCAATGGAAATACAGTCCTTCACTTCTAGGACCAATTAACATGAATTCTAATTCTAATAAATCTCCAAATGTAGAAATGGATACTTACTGGGGTCCATGGTCCACCGAAGCCACGGGTCCCACAGGCCCACAAAATGAAGGGCGTACGAAACAAAACAAAATGAAACTATTCTTTTACACACAAACAATCACATACACAAAACTATTAAACATATTATAACGTTCCTGCGAGATAAGACAAAAATTACCTCAGGGTTGTTGGGGTAGTCCGGTTGAGATTAGGTTTACAGCAGGAAAAGCATCTTATCTTAAATTATTTATTGTGAGATAAAATCTCTCTTTTTCATTGTGTCAGTTGTTTCGGTAAACCAAAAAAGAGCTCTACCTGTTTGTCCTTCAATGACCAAAACTCAGCCATTTACTGTGTCTGAGTACTTGATCTCGATCAGAAGAGTGTAAACACAGGGACAAGGACATGGGTACTAAAATGTTATTGCCGTGCGCTTCACACTATATACTCATACATTTTTAAAAGTGGCCTTTACCAGAGGTAACCCGAGCTGACACATCTAAACTTAAATGATTGAAATGAGCGGCCGACTTACTCATCATTAAGTCACAAGGTGAAGCATGTCAGACTGTGCTTAACATTCATAGAACATGATATTTTCTGTCGATTCATTTGCTAGGCCCATAAGAGCACAGTTGACGGTTATTCCTGCGAATGACATTCTGTCTGCATGAATCAATAAGCATTTAAGCACAATAATTCTTTGCATTTAGCATGATTTCTTGAGACAAGTATGTAAATACACAGATTAACCTGCCTTAAAAACTGCATAGTTTATTCCTTCTCCATTAACTGTGGCTAATGGGTGGCTCCTTCATCCAAACTTATCTTGTGGATCCAAAAGTTTTTTTTTTTACAATTAGTTAGGGCACTTATACGCACTAGAATTTTGTCCATGTGTTTTTCTAACACTGATATGGGTTTCATTTGACACAGTGATAAAAAGATGTAACTCTCGAGCATAAGTGCAACATATCCACGATACTTACTATAATATGATATGGGTAATGTCCCTGTGCCTGTTACAGAAACTGGATCACTTCGATATCATGGACATTGAACACATTTGCTATATTATGATAATGTAAATGAAACATGTGCGACTCTATCAGGCTGCATCCTGTGCATCATTCACTATTTTATTCATATCTAACTGAATCGATCTGGGTGATCATTTATTTAGAAATATATGAGTAATTGTCCTGTGGTCATTGGTTTCAAGTAGAACAAATAGCCCTGTGCAGTGGTTCTCATGGTGGGATGACAGCGTGAGAGGGGAGCCTCCATGTGGTCAGACTCAGAATTTCCCTCTTACTCTCAAACACCACAAGCACGACACTGCAAATGGGCAATAATTTCTAATAAGATTAATCTAACATCATTCACAGTATCACCAGTACTTTTGGAACAATTTCTTTTTTTTTTAATTTTTTTTTTTATTCTGTATCTTAAAATGCAATTTCACTGCATAAAAGTCTATATTGTCTTATGCCCACCATTTTTGTTTTTTTTGTTTACTCAAGCCATGTAACCTAACTGACAATTTTAAAAGTTACATTTGTTTTTTTTTTGGTATGAAGTCACTGATTTTAATGTTACTATTTAAAATTATGTATTTCTCTTCAAACACAAGCTTGAAACACAGGAAAGATACTCAAATTCATCTAGATTAGTGACTGATTTGTTTTAAGAGGGGAATGATTCACTGAAATGTGGAGGTAGACGAAGTGGAAACTTCTTTCTTATCTTAAATAGCAACCTCATCTTGTATTTAATTTGTTGTCTTCACGGTGAGGCACAACCCAGAAAAGACTGAGATAAGAGAGTCTTTTGTTTGCGTGAGGAATAATCCCAATGTTTTTTTTTTCTCTAACTTTTCACTAGTAGGTTTTTCACATGCAATTTATACTTGTTCCTAAATAATTCAGTTGGAGTAAATGAACATTTTGCATAGATATTCTATACTTTACCCAGTGCAACATGATTTTACCAAGGATGTAAGTCTTTTTGACTCGTCATAACAAATATTTTTACTATTTCTGCAAATGTGAATTGGTATCTGGCAACTTCAGGTGTACATTTAGGTTAATATAGCTAGATGAGGTGCTTCTGAGTCACAACTAGAAGATTCCCAGTTTGATTCTGACAGGGGACCTTTCTTTGTGGATTTTACATGTTCTCATGTTCTTCATGTTGTCTCCGTGGGTTTCCTCTGCGATCACTGGGTTTCCTCCCGCAATCCAAAAACATGGAGTAGGTCAATTGAAGCTGTGAATAAGAGTGAATGATTGTATATCTCTTTATGTGGCCCATTGATTGACTGGCGACTGGTCCAGGGTGAGCCCAGCCTCTCGCCCAATGACAGCCTGGATCGGCTCCATCCCTCCTGTGACCATGAGTGTAGGATAAGCGATATAGATAATGAATGAAGCCAGCTATCTTATCAACTTTCTTCTAAACCTTCTTGAACGGTCCATAAACATGAAGGAGGTTTATTGAAGACCTAATAGTCCATGGGTATGTGTGACGGCCTGGTTTGACAGAGCTGTATGTGGCCCTCTGATTGGATGGCACCTTGGCCAGGTCAAGTGCTGCTCCAACCCTCCATGACCTTGTATGAAAGATGAGGCCATAAATGAATAGAGAAATGACAAGAATTATTACAATCCTGTGTGCACCGTTCCTGATGACGATGCTATTCGTAGAATTGGGAGAAAATTCGAATAAGGAACTATTCGCAACCACTCTCACCATCTTTCTTTCTCTTCTATATTAAGCAGATAAACCATGCAGGCCTCTGCACAGCTCAAGTATCACAGCTCACTGCTTCATCTCATCTCTTCTCTGTCCAGTCAATGCACTTCTACCAGTTTTGATGTAAAGGTTTTGTGCCTGCACTCACTGCACACACACCTGAATGAATATAAATTTGCCTTTCAGAAAAAAATATTTAATCATGCAGAGTTTATTCTCCCGCAGCCACGTTGAGAAAATCTTCATATCTGAGGCTGACTTTGTCTGGGGCACTCATTCTCTTTGACTTGTGATTTTTTTTTTGTTAGGTGGTCTGTTAGCAAAACAAAATTTCATTAACAATCAAAAGGTTTGTCAGTTTGACAGAAAGATCCATCTGTGTTGAAGCTGCGACAGAGCACAAAACAAAAATATTTGGAAAAATCCTGTGATGTTCATGTCAAATAGTGCACTGGACCACAGAATTCATTTATAATAAAGCAACTCTGTGTTTGTGTCACACTGTCACATGGACCAAATGGCTTGAAAAATGACACAATAAACAAAACTAAAGGTCACTGAATCAGAGAGGTGGGGTTTATCTGACTTGGTAAGAAATTGAATTCAGAGGTTTTTTTTTCACTTAATAATGAGCGAACCCTCTCAGCTGTGTGATGATCGGTGGGGAAAACATAAATCTGTTTGCCACAAAGTCCAAATAAAGAAAAACGTGATTTTTTTGCAAGTTGCAATATGGCTTATAATTTTAAAATTGAATTGAATAAAATAAAACAACCTTCATGCAAACCACAAACTGTCATTTGATTTCAAAGTTGCTGTCTTTTTTACCCTCTATCAGTGCAGCCAAGTCATCATCTTTCAGATGAGACCCTTTTCCTCAACATTTAATTGAAACATTCAGCCATGGGTTTTACTTATTTATATTTAATCCCCATCAGGTAGCTTTTTACATATTGAGTAAAGGGGACATGTGGGGTCAACTGTTTGAACATGGAGAAGATTGATGGAGTCGGAGTAGGATCTCAGTCGTCCCGTGTGTTCATTTCGAAGACCTTTACAGGGGTTCACGCGCATTTAATCAATTAAATGGTCAAAGAAGCTGAGCTTGAAATAACCTCTGTAGCCAGCTCCCCCGTTGCTTCAGTCCCTCACACAGAAGCCACGATAAAGGATAAATAAATAAGAGCTCATGGAAAATCCACCTGCTGCTAACTTCATTACGGCATACCATATTAGATCCTTGCAAAGACTGACAGATGTGCATCACATGCTGTTTTGTCGAACAAAGCACATTAGCTCATTGTCAGTAGAGTTCGGATTATGTTAAACACAGTATTAGCAAATGGCTGAAAAATATATGTGGAGTCACAAGTAATAGGGTAAAACTTAAAACCATCTGACAGGCATCCTTCTGACCCTGAACAACATGCTGTTACAGCCATTTGTAGTTACACTGAGAAAATAAAACTATTTATAATGCTATTATTTGATAACATTCAATTTACCTTTCAAAAGCCCTAGACCTGTTTGAATAATTACAGTAGACCTGATATAAGCAATGCCTTGAGCCATTTGATATCCCAAATTATCAGTTCACAATGGCTTAATGGAGTGCTTGATGACTTCTAATGAGCTTCCATAGAACATACTTAGTTCTGTCATCATGAAAAGAGCAAGATAATACATGAGTGAATGACTGACAATATGTATATGAGTAAATATGAGTACATTTATACGGACCATAAGAGTTCACTGACTCCAGTATGCAGTCATCTGTATTCTGTTTGTGTAGTGCCACCCAAAGACAGGTCAAAATATTACATCTCTTTCAGTCAGTGATAAAATCAGCATCAGGTCTGTGAGATGTTTGTGGAGGGAATCACCGGGAGGCATGCATTTAAAAGTCAGTTTTATCAAAGGCATAGGCATTTTTTTTTTTTTTCTTTAAGACCTCAGGCCGAAGTGATACATAGGTAATATAATATAGGTATATAATATTATAAATAAACAAAACATTAATAAACCCAAACACACAAAAAAAACAGGACAGCCAAAAATGTCTTCAATTGACTTTGACCAATTTATTAATTTGTTTTACTGTGAAATATCTTCTTACAGTGTTTCTGAATGAAGGAACCTTGACTGATTATGAGATTTGTGCATGTTGCATTTCTGCCATCATTTGTCTTGATTTTTTGCAGCGACCTTCTTCATTTATTGGTACATCTCAGAATCCGTAACTCCGTTTATTCAAAGCAATCTTCGTTCATTCAGGTAATTAAATTTTTGAAAACTATTTCGCGGCCTTAGTCCAAATTTAAGTTTGAAGAGGGACATACCGAACTTCAGCCCGTGGTGTTAAAGCACAAAGATTAATATTGTATTTTATGGGCTGCTCAGAATGTAAATTATTAAACTTAAAATCATTCTTCAAGCTCAGTCAGTCGGTGTAATTACACCTAGAATGTACGATAAAATTAGATGCTTTCAGGTGTCATTTGTACAGTCCCATATCTGCAGAGCAAACAGAAGCATGTCGCTACTTGACATGTCTTTAGTTGGAAAACGGTAACTTGATTGCTGTGAACGGTGTTGGTCCTTGTTATCACATCACACCTGATGAAGTGCTAGCTAGCAAGGCTATCCATCTCAAGTGGGTTTATCCACATATCCTGAAGTTAATTATATTTGTCATAGAGGAATTAATGTCCTCCAAATACACATTGCATACATTCAGCATTCCTTATGCTGTGGCTATGAATTGATCTTTTCAGCAATAATGTGGGGCATTTACAGAGAGCCTGCAGCCCGCCTGTGGGTTCCACCACATTGGTTTTGCTTGATGGTAGGTGTCAGCAAGACCATAGAACAAAATAGTTTTGAATGAGTGCTGGCAAACTGAATTCCCTTCCTGTTTTCTGGACGCTGCAGTAAATGGATGCTTATTGAAAGCCGTATTGTAGAGGCCAAAGTGACCAACCTTCAGCATAATAACACAATAATGTTAATGCAGCTACAATGTGTCACATAACTGCAAAATTCAGGAAACTGGAAAAAAAATGAGAACAAGTGAGATGGGATGTTATTTTTCATTATTCATACACACATCTTTTTTCATAATTCCAATGTCCAGTAGCGTGGTTGTCAACATATTTAATATGTCTTCTTATTACACCTATTTGTCTTTGTCTGTCATCTCAATGACATTGTCCATCGATCAATAACCATGGAACAAAGAAGTCAACATGAATAATGTGCCAAATTAGAATCTTTAGTAGATATCGATTATGAATTTGCCCCCGCCCTTGAACTTGCCCACAGCACTTAGCTTGTTTATGTGCAAGGGGAGAGCGTGGTCCTTTTATCAAAACAAGAGGTACATACAGTAAAGGTCAAGCTCAACAGCTCGCGATTTATTTTCAGGATTAAAGACTATCTGCATACTTTCACAGTGGGGTGTCCTTATGCTCTGCCCTTTAAAATAGGGAATTGAGTAAAGCCTACAAAGCTGCAGCAATAATTATTCCCATCCTTTACCCAATAGTGATTATGACATGGATTGCCAAAGAAAATGGCCTGAGAACATTTAAAGGGAGACCGGCTTTGCAGCAGTTATGGCTCGAAGCTCTGGCAAAATGTGGCCAGAGACACGCAGTAAGAAATCATGTCTCTGTCTCAGGTAGACCAGCAAGCACACATTCATTTGAGAGCTCTTGTGTAGACCTCAAATGTTTATTGACCAGATGGGGACAAATGGGAACGTTTCCCCTATGGATTGAAACCATTTGCTACAGCTAAGGATTTCTTCTTTGTCATGGCAACAGCCAGTATTTGGGCATGAAACAAGAAATGGTAGCATCCAAACTGAAATGTCTTTAAGAAAAACGGAAAAAAAGGTTGCATTTGACAGAGGGAATAGGCTCAACAAGATGTGACTCAACATGAATGATTGGTTTTTGGCTGTATTTTATTCAAATGTTGTCATTATTATTCAGTCAATTTCCAAGGTCTCAACTGCCCTGGCGGGATCTTTTTTGGTCCTCTTCTATTCATTTTGCAAATAAAAGTTTAGAAATTCATAAATGCATACATTTTCAAGTTCTATCTATCAGAGTTGACACAAAAAAGGAAAAAAAAAAAATCAACCAATTACACAATCTTGTAATGCTGTCACAATAAATTGAACTTTTCTGGCATTATTGCCATTTATCTGTAAACAGAAGAATTCTATATACGTGCTGAATCATAATAATGAAGAACACTTGTTTCAAGGTGAATTTTTTTTCTATAAGGATAAATAGGAAGAACAATGAATATTCCTTGCATCTCGGGATGCTTCCAGTAGTGGTCTATAAACTCCTCCGGAGGTGTGCTATAAAACAGGCATGAAGGAACATTTTTGGATTCCCCTCTGGACCTTGAATTGAGGCCAGCTGGAGCCCTAACCATGCGCAATGGTCATGTCCTTCAGTACCCCAGAAAGAATTATCTGACAAAGAAACACCGCCACGGATTCAGTATTGCATTTAACTCTGGTTTGAGAGGCTATTACCTTGGCATAGAATAGACAGTGTTATTTAATCTACAAGCTGCCAGCTCTGTTCCCTTCCACCGTTGCACAGCAGGTGTTTGCTCATTCAATCTGCAGGGGCTGGCATGAAATGGTGAATTTGATTATATCTGAAGGCCCAAACTACTGGCAAGGAGCAAAGTTCAAACTTCCTATCTGCGCACACACTGTTCAATCTGTCTTCTGGTTCTCTGACGTCCTGCATACATCACAAACTGTACGTACAAACATTTTTGGTGAAAAGGCTTCCCATTTTAGCCTACAGATACTTTGCTTCAGGCTAGAGAGGTAGAGAAATACAATCTCAATTCATTTTACTTGTGTGTTTTTCTTTACTCCCTGTGCAGCAGCTCTACCTATGAAATTGTGCGGATGGCAGAAATATTATTTCATTGGCGCGACTCCCCAGTCAATGAATAGCATAGATCTTATCTTTGCAATCCAGCAGTCACATCTGACAGTTCACTCTGCAGATACGAGTGCCGTATTTATTTTCAGATTCAAGCAGGTGCAAAATGTGAAGATGTCAGGAAACACATGCACAGAATGTATTGAAGGAGGGTTATAGGTCAGTGAGCTCTCTGCACTGCCTGGGATTGGGGGATAAGGAGTACATCTGGGCTGGAGTGTGCTCTGCAGATTTACTAGACTTAGAAGGGATTGCGGCTCTGCCGACCTGCTCTCTGAACCCATACGTGTTCACACACAAAGATTAAACCTGTGCAAATACAGAGGAGGAATGGAGTAGGATCGGGGATCTGCAGATTTTAAGGGATACTTCGAGGCATGCAATTATTGAACGCTTTTTTGATTTTGAATCCTTTTGGAGAATTAAGTTTTGTAGACTTCTTTGTACTCAAGTGCAATAAAGTTGAGTTACATCTCAATCAAGCGCAGACATCCAGATGACTTAATGGCTGTTTTGCCAAATATCATGACTTGTGGCCTGTCCGTATCATCAACAGCACAGTTGTGATAGACAGAATATAAATTGAACGTTTATATTGTTGTCTGTATGATCCCAATATGATGGGATAGCATGGCATTATTTTGGATTTCCCCCACAGACTACATGCCTACGGGTCTCCGCACTTAGTGCTCCTTCAAGGATTGGCAGAAGATACAAAGCAAATGCCCATTAAGTTGACCTCCTTCTACATCACACTTTACATCTTTTCTTGTTCTGTTCACACTGACAAATTACACTGGCCTGACTCCGTAACTAGACATAATCAGGGCTACTTGCTTTCCAGTGTCCTCTTCTGGACAAAGTCACGGCCTCTTGTGTTTATTGTAGCTGTGTTTCTCAGCAGACTGTGCCTCAGGACTGCTTAGTTTGGGCTGCAATTATTCTGTTCTATATTTCATGCTTGTTGGTTCTGCATGCAATAGACACTGATCACTGAGCCACTGCACATTTCCTGGAGCTGTAATTTAATGAAATGAAGGAATTGAAAGCTGGCCGTGTGTTCTTGTGTACTGCAGATGGCAGTAGTTGAACAGGCATACAGTGGCATGATGTATTCCGCTCTTGGCTTAAATCTAAGCTCCTCTACAGGTGACAGATGAGAACGTAGAGCTTCCCCAACAGTGTAGTTGTAGTTTTAATCTAGTTCAGATTTATGATGTCAACAGAGGGAAAATTCTCCTGCTTCTTGTCTGAGATGAAATTGAACGTGCTCGTGGGCATTAAATAAAGAGGAGGCTGTTTTCACGTGTCAAGTCAAAAGAGGGGCTTCCTTTTACTCACTGAAAAAAAAAAAAAAACACCCCGTGCAACTGATCCCTCCACCTTTTAAAAGTCTGAGTGAGAGGAGGCATAAGGTGAGCTGATAACAAGCACTACATCAGACAGGAATGAATTGCAAGACAAAGTGTCTATTGCAGTAACTCCGTACGAGATGAAAGGCCAAACTGAAGAAAGTTCAAATTGGAACTTAAAACAGACCGGGGGAAAAAAAAAAAAAAAGATGACGAGCAACCGGTGTAGATTGACTCTATCTCGTGCCTCATTCAACATGTACACCCCGTAGCTAGCTCCCTCATTTCCATAAAACTCTGAGCCTTCATCTGACAGGAGAAAATAAAAAAATGTAGCCGCTTCAGGAGAGCATAAAGCATGGACAATATTACATCATGTGCTTATCTTGCTGATGTTTCTTTGTGGTAACTCACAACATACCCATTCATACTTTAATGTGCTGTGTAATGACGATTTCACGAGACGTCGTACTGCATGCTATAAATCATAGCGCCGCTGCGGTGAAAGAAAAGGCCAATTAAGTGTGCTTCCTCAAGAAAGAAGGAAATGAGGGGCCAATCAGCTGAGCCAACCCTAACCACAAATGAGGAGATATAGACAACTTATTTGGCACAAAATTTGCAGACCTGTCAAGACTCTAAAGTTTGCCCATCCCTTGACATGTTTCATACCCAGATCCATCACAATGTGAAAGTATCCATATCACGGGGCCAAGATTGATTGTTTCTTTTGACTTGCAGATTATTGTGTGACCTTAATGATCTGCGCAACATTGAGTGCTGGATTACAATGTCCCTTGACGCATCCACTGAAAGATATGCTGAATGATATATTTTGATCACGAGGCAGCAGTTGATACCCCCCTCGGCTCACCACTCGTGGAACTGGACACCAGTGGCAGGGCACTCTGGGGAGACCTCGGCAGGATGAGGCATTCAGCCAAATTGCAGCGCCACACAGTTTTCCTATTTCCTCCGACACTAAACACACCTCATGAAAACGAAAGAACTCTCTCCTTCGTTACTGGAGCCAGGAAATATACAGCATTGTTAGAAACAACAATTCAGCGTAAGATGCAAGATCTGTTACGGACTCTTGAGCACCGCTCCCTCAGGGATGGTCCAGACCCTCTCTACAATTGTGATGGGAGTCTGCAAAAATTGGCTATGGTGAAAAAATAAAAAGTGAATGATATATAGCGACCTCGGGTTCCCAGTGATGTTAGGCCTAAGGGGTTTGTGGGTTACATAAAAGACAGTAACAGAATGCAAGTGTTGGAAATTCACTAGGGGATCAGAGGGCAGATGCAGCATAAGCACTCCTGCTGCAGAGAGATCATAAAACACTGGGTGGCCTATTGATTTCCAAGTCTTTATCAGTGTTTCCATGTGGCCGGTGGCTGAAAAACACTGTTGGATAGACATGCCCGTCATCTTTATGTGAACATTTATGGTTTCTTGGAGAAACTAGAGGTCCTTCAGCCCCATCCTGTGATTTCTCTCAAACGGGAAGATTTCTTGATTTTAGTTTAAATTTTGTAGTATGTCTCTAAGTTCACCAAGAGCCCAGTGTCATGGAATCAATAAAGCGTAATCCATTACCGTGTATCAGAGGCAGCAGATGTGAGGCTGCAAAGCTGTTGATATGCTTGAAAGGTGATCATAGTTTCTCAAGCCTCTGTTCTTTTTCTGCTTTGATCATTTGACTTTTTTATTATGGGATCTGAGGCCCTTTGAGTTATCATTGCATGAATGTCTACTATATAAAGACATTTAACTTGTACTGTCAGCAATGCCTATTGCATCATATATTTGGCATATGATTCTATCAGTTTACAGAGTGACAATAGGCTGATTCATTTTCGTCCTGGATGTGTTAAATGACTGAATCTGGGAAGAGGATGGAAACGTATCAAGGTGCCGATCGACAGAGATCCCCGTGCTTTTTCAAGTGTTGACTGGAACTGAGTGACCCCAGTGCATATGCAGGTTAATTACATCTGTGTCTGTAAATAAATGCAGGTAATAGCCTCTGTAACTTGAAGCTGCTGAACCTACTCACCATGATTGACTTTCTCTTTGGAGACTTTGGGGATTAGGTTGACCTGGTGGATGAGTAGATCAGCCGATTCTACGTACTTCATGGGTGTAATTACGGGGGGACATCGCAGCTCGATTTATTGAATGTCTCTGCGCTATCATAATTTTTTGTAGTGATTAAGTGCCATGGTTTATTTAATCTCCAGCAGCCTAATAATCAAATTCTGTTTTGCACTCTGCTTTACTATGTCAAAGTCATTTTCCATCAACTGCAAGCATTGTCTCGAATAATAGTGCCTTAAATTAAAAGGAGATAACTCAAAACCTTAAACAAAAACATTAAGGCATAGTTTATGATATATGATATTCTCAGACATTTGTCACTCATGCAATTAATTCCTTAATCCATTACTGCAGCCACAACAAAAGGAAATTTTCTCAATTTCATTGTTGTATTACTGTTTTACCTTCCCTAATTTTCAGACAATAAGCCATTACTTTTAACAAACGCTTTGAACACTGAGGCTTAAACAATGATGCGGCTAATTTTCGGAATTTTTAGGGCAAACGAGGATTCATGCCACCAACACATTTAGCCTCATCGGACCAATGAAATTCTGAGGCTGTTCAATTCCGACACTGAAAATGACTTTAATGGTTTGAGTGCACAGGAGGAAGACAAAGATCTGCTGGAGTAGGACAAAGCGGGGATAGAAAGTGGATGGATGGATGGACTTTTCCTTGTTCTGTATTATTAATCTTCTTCATCGGCCGTTTCACAGGCATTGTTTGGAGAAAAAAAAAAAAAATCCGTATGTATTTGTGGATATTACCAGTACCAGTATGTATTTAATTAAAAGTAAAGATGTGTAACATCTTTCTGTGTAATATCTCACGTTACAACATGGACATCTGCGACTCACAGACAAGCGCGGCCTACTTATGTAAGGTTATTTTTAGCTCGTGTAGCTCATATTCAGATGAGCTCAATAGTACGTAAATTATGAGGATAGTTTCTTTATCAACTATTATTAATAAGTTATTCTGATCGAGACCAATCGAGAATTCAGTTAAACACAACATAGTCAGACAACCCGAAAAATAGATTGCTGTCTGTTCCTTTGTTGCGTATATGCTCATATTAATGTATTTAAAATGGATTGAAATTCTGTTTTGCACAAACCAGGCATTGATATTGTTCTGTAAAAGGTTGGATTTATCCAAACCAACTTGGTTAAAATACAAAATTAAGATAGCCATTCCTAGAGCTGTAGAGTTTTGATGAGTTACTGTTGCAACACAATGGGATTTGCACAAGCAGGGCCAGGGTAGCTGTCTTTCAGGCAATCGGAGGAGTTCACAAAGAGAAACAGAAGGCCAACATGCAAACGCTGTTATTACAGCTGGCACAGGAATAGGAAGATCATCAAGCTTTTATCTGCACAAAGCGGCAGTTATGATTTGAGTGAGGATGTCGTGGAATTTAATTTTACAAGACCATTTATCACCTTTGAAGAAAAATATTAGGTTAGTATTCAGGACCTTATTGTGCCCATCACTATAGATTGTTTCCATTTCTGAAAAATATTGTGAAAGCAACACATTTGAAGAGTTGTTTTTAACAGCTTAGGGTCTCTGTGTTTTATGTGCTGTTCCACACCCGGTAATTTTGTGTTTTCCCAGGTCCTTGCCTTTATATATCTGATGTTTATCTTGCCTGCTTTTTGCCATAGACATTATCAACTGCCAGGGTTTTTAACATTGGCTTTTTATTGTATCTGACAAACTGAGCCAATAGTCAGATTCCTTCTAATCTACGGTCTCAGACAGGTGATCTTTGGATTGGCGCACTGCCAATAACAGCACCGATCGAGAGTCACCCTCCTAAATTATAGAGACTGAGGTTAGGCCACTGTGGATTTAGTGAGTGAGCTGCCCTAGATGAAACAGCATCTTGATGGGAAGTGTCAGCCCAATCGTAGACTCCAGCATCAATTGCCGTATGGAATGATTATATTTCGCAGATACACATACATTGATAACAAGGCATTGATCACAATGGCAATGGAAATCTGAGTCAATCAACAAGATCCGGAGGAAACCATACATAAAAGGCTGAACTCCACCAGATTATGTTGTATCAGTGCTTTATAGCCCTTAATATAAGGTCTGGGCTGAGGAGAAGGTGTGTAGAGCAATGTGTCTTGGCTCTCTGTTGACAGATGAAAAACAGAGTTGATAATTTATGAAAGACTACTGTATACTGTACTGGCAGTATGTACTTGACAGCCAGTCTGCTCTGAAATACTAAAGTAAAACATTGATGAAGAAAATATGTAAACATATAAGAATTTTAACATGTGACTCCTTCCCTGAATGTGAAATCATTGGAAGTCCACAAAGATAATGTTGAACCTTGTGGAATATGTGTGGTTTAGCACCTTTTCTTTCATTGTAAAGGTCTTCAAGTGTGTTGGCAGTGATGTGCATTCAGGGGAGGCAGGAGAGGCTGTGCCTCACTTGCCTATCTTGGAGAGAAAATAATGTCAAATGAAAAGAATTAAATGTTTATTTATCAGTGATTTGCACTATAAAGGTATTTTTCATTTAATTTCACCAGTTTTTGATTTTTTGATTCAAAATTGCTGGATTTTCACATACTGTTCAAATTCTGAGGAGAGGCGCGTGGTGAGGCCGTGGACTGTTGAGCTTCAACCGTATTGCTGTTATTAAAATGTTTAAACACTTTTGGTGAATGAAAAACATTTCCAATGTCATCAACTGCATGCGTGGTAATAGTTTCTTGTGCTGAGCGATCATAAAATGGCTGCAAAGAGCCAATAATAATAATAATAATAATTTATCCTTTATTAATCTCCATGGGGAAATTCGTTCTCTGCAATTAACCCATCATGGATGAACCATGAGCAGTTGGCTGCCGTCGACCAGCGCCAGGGGAGCAGTTAGTGGTTCAGTGTCTTGCTCAACAACACTTTGACACACTAGGAGGAGCCGGGAATCAAACCAGGATCTTTCGGTTCCTGATACGCCGCTTGCAATAAGTGAGGCACGCAGTTCTCCTGCCTCATGGTAGGCGTGCCTTACCAGCCATGAACCTCACCGCATATCACTGTGTGTTTCTTCCGGTAGGCTTCCCCAAAGTTCCTCATAAGGACCCGGTGGCGCTTCCGTGGTGTTTCGAAAAGAAAAAAAAAGTAGAACTAGTTTGTTTACTTGCATTTCTTTAGCAGTTATAAAGCCCATCCTATTCATGTGAAGAGTTTCTTCCCAAAGACCCCAGGTAATAAAGCTGCCTGGGTCCAAGCTCTTATTTCAGTTGCTTGACACCTTCTCACCTTCTCTCTTGGTCATGTTGTTCAACTCATCAAACATTGGAATTATTACAATCATTCAGTCTTCCAGGCAAATGGACCTTGACATCATGTGCTATCCAAACAAGTAAGGCGTCCAGAATATCTGAGCTTCAATATTTGTGCTGCTGATAAACAAACCGTCTAAATACATACAAATTTGGCATACAAAGAAAACTGATAATGAACTTAATTACTAAATGATATTATATCCCTGCAAAAAGAAAATCAGTAATTTTCCATTGCAACAAATGTGTGTTACAAACAATAGAAATTGATCTTTCTGTTGGCATGAGATTCCACTGCAAGCAATGTAACTGAAATGCACTGCAGTCATCTTGTCCAGATAATGCTACTATTAGACATGCAGTGCTGTTGTTGGTCTCACCAGTAGCAGGCTACGTTATAAACAAGAGCCTTGGCCAAATGGCTTTTCCTCGGAGACAAATGCTCCTGGGTCACTAAGGTTGCAAACCTGCTTTGCTCTACTTGATGCAGATTCCACAAAAAATAGACTAGAACTTTAAGGTAAATTTCAGTGGGGTGGATACGTTTTCTGGGACACCATATTCACAGGCAGCAACTTACTGTTCGCATAATTGTTTCGACCAGCTATTATTTGTTGGGTAGATGCATCAGAGACTGCGATGATCGGAGTCATATCCCCTGGGATAAAAGGTTAACACTGGAAATCCTGGACACACACCTGGCTCGATTTTTAGAAAGACATTTGCAGAAGGAAGCTAAAATCGAAGAAAATCCTCCATGCTCCTCGGAATTTGCACGTTCCAAACGTGCTTGTCCAAATGTGCTTGTTCCTCCAGCTGGCTTAACCTCCCCCAAGACAAAGAAAAGATGCTGGTTAGGTTAATTGGTGATTCTATCCTGGAGGGAGAATGAGAACAATTGTGTGTGCATAATAATATCGATATCTATCACCCTCTCTCTCTGTCACTTCCTATATAAATCTACACACATGCACATAATAAATACATATATATATTGTTGAGGATGGTCTTGAGGCGAGGTAGTGGTAGCAACTCCCGGGTACTGCTGTGGGCCCCTTGCCCTCTCAGTCCAAGGCTAGGATCTGGATTTCCTAGCCAATGGTGGATGAGGCCTATTGTATCAGAGGTTAGTTTGTAGCTACGGGGAGCGGAGAGAAACAAAGACAGACTGTCTGCTTTTTTTCCAGCAGAACTCTGATTTATCAGTTATAGTGAACCCCTTTCAGACAAAGAGTGAACAATACATGCATTGAGAAATACAGAGCTGCGCATGTTACACATAAGGAAAATGTAGAATGGTGTTTTGTAGAGCAGTGTAGGAGGGTACGTATCTCCACCCTGAGATAGGTAGTCTGTTGCAGGATGATTTAATGGGAGTGAGAGCTTCAATGGGAGTGTGACTTAGAGAAGTGGAAAATCATAGGGAAATCTTCAAACAATAGGACAGTGACAGACAATTGTCAAGCATGTGTGTGTATGTGTGAGTGTATGTGAGTGTGCATATGTATGTATGTATGTGTAAGTATATGTGTATGTTTGCTTATATATATATATGTGCACATATATATGTGTATGCATGTGTATATGTGCTCAAAAAAATAAAGGGAACACTAAAATAACACATCCTAAATCTGAATGAATTAAATATTTCTATTAAACACTTTGTTCTTTATTCAATACTTGTATGTGCTGACAACAAAATCATAGAAAAATTATCAATTTCCAAGAAATTTAGAACAGGACACATATTTTAGCAATGATAAATATGGAGGATTAAACTGCTTCATCATTGGAGTCCCAGTTGAAAATGATTACCACATATGAGACGCACATTAAAAAAAAAAGGCTTGATACATCAATATACTTAAGTAGTTAAACAGTCACACAATAAATAAGCTTTTGATTGATCATTGGCTTTTATTTTTAGTTGCTTTTGATGTAGATTACTTCAAGAAGGTTTTTTTTTCAGAATTATTTATTTATTTTTACATTTTTCAAATGTATTTACTTATTTTTTTTTTGTCTAGTAAGGGAGAGCCATATTCATCGTTGCCATGCCCAAGTGGACCAGACACTGAAATTATTTGTGCGGAGCAGGTTGCAAGAACAAATAGATGCCGAATTTAACTAGTTCCCGCTTTAAGGTGATCCCTCTCCACGGTGCCGCCACTAATAGAAGAAGAAAATAATCACACCACTTGTACGCCTTAACATTTCACAACATCAGATGGATCACTTGTCCTGAGCTTTGCACCAAACAAAATTAAGGTATATTTTACCACTATAAAGAGAAATTACTTGCAACTGAGCACCTTTTGAGGGAAGTGCAGAGGCTGTGTGCACAATCAAAAGCAAGAATCAGGTTATCCGTATGTTTTCCGTTTGGCAATAGGCTTCCTTTTGGGTGTGTAAGATGCTCATTTAGAGGGTTCATTCCACCTTTGTGGATCGCACTGGTAAACCTCACTTGCATCCGACTCTAGGTGTGCCTGCTTCCTTTCCACTGTCAAAAGGGATTTGCTCTAGGAATAGCAGCATGTTGAAGGAATGACTAAACAGAACACAGGGTATTATTGAAATCCAAATACATATAAAGATACTTTTCCTCTCTCTTCCTCTCTCCACCCATTCCTAATCCCTCCTTGATATCTGCTCCTGTCACTTTTCCTGCCTCGCAAACACCGTTATGGAACATTGTGCTGCTTCTCCAGATGACAGCAACAGATATTTACAGGATGAGGGGATGTCCCCGGGTCTCTTCGGAATGGAGGAGAGAAAGACCGAATATATCATTTCAGTGTAATCCCATTGCTTGCTTTTCATGATTGTAAATGGAACCTTTGGTCCTCATTCTATATTTGGAAATGCAAGAATGTGTAGAATAAACATGGCAGCAAGGAGGATGGTTATGTGTTCTGGTTTTCGGTAACAGTATATATTTCCCTCCATGTTACATGTTTTTATATGTATCACAAATGTGAATTTTGATCATATTTTCAACTTCTGGAGCTTACTTGACTTGAAAATCTATTCAAAACCAGCTTGACTTTTGACAGAAACTGATGTGAAATGTATCATATTTCTATAATTCAACCGACTACTAGACCACTGTATTTCATATCATGGCTCTGAACACATGGAAGCCAGCTAGAGATTTGCCTAAATGAAACAAAATGTCACCGTATTTCTATTTTTTTGGGTAACAAAAAATACAAATCCAGTTGATGAGGCCTAATGATGTTTTTTTTTTTAATGAGAGAAAGTTATCTTTACCATTTCTATTTGCTTGATTATGATCTTCTACTCAGTGGCAGCCCTTCTAATAACACATCACTCCACCAGCCATCAGAAACTCAGCTGGAATAACAAAGCGGTCGAAGGCTGAGATAAAGGCTGTAGATAGTAAGACACAGAAACGGAGACACAGTGGAAGGAGACTGGCAAGCAAAGTCCTGCAGTCTGAGACCGCGTGATCAGGGAAAAGATTAGGGCCAAGGTTTAATGAGTGTCATGACTGGGATGAATCACAAATACATAAATGAGCATATCAGAGAGTCAACCCCAAGGATAAACTGCTCAGTGGCAGCAGGAGGAAAGGGAATTTTCAACCTGTGCTGAAACAGGATGTCCAGTCCGCTGGCTGCAAATAAATGGCTCACATGATGCTGAGAAATGCCACACTTTGATAGAAGAGAGTGGAATAAAGGCCAGAGTGGCAGAATTGTTCGCAGATACAATCTCATCTATTAATTCATTTTTTTTATTTAAAGTTTAGCAGTAGTAAACACGGAGGCTTTCAAAACAAGTACACTCTTCAACCGAATAATTTTGTGATTTCTGCAAAGTAGTTCTTGCAGGGTTTTCCTCACTCCATTGTTCCCTCTAAGCCGCGCATTTGCGCACTGCTCCAGCGTTCAGCTAATCTATGCTGCGCACAAAATCAAATCCAAGCTGAACCGTTAACAAAATAAATGTGTTTAATTTATTGACAGTTCATCTTTGTTGAGCGTGGAGAACACTGGAGCTGTGCTCGATTGCGCAAACGCGCGGCTTAGAGGGAACAGTGCTTGACCCTTTCGTATTTCTGTAAAAGTAATGAATATGCTCTCCATTTTATTAAGACAGCAGATAAGACACCCGGAGGCCACAGAGATGACCGCTATCAGATATCACACACCTGACCGATGGTAGCTGCGCCATCGGGTTACTGATAAAGACAATATCGAAACAGTCAAAAGAGAAAGTAAGTTCTTCAGGGATTTTCTAATTTTATGGGGGGATATTAATATATTGATTAAGATTTTTATTTTTTAACACTTGCTGGAATCAATCACTTAAACCCACAGTCTGTGCGATATATTTGCTGGCTAAAGTTAAGTCTAAAAAATAAAGGTATAAAATAATTTAGAATGTATTTTTCAATAATCCTACCCAGGGTAATGGAGTACGATACATTTTGTTGAGAGAAATGGCTCTGCACCTTTGACTAAAGTAGACCGTAAAGCGCCGTCTGCCATAATCAAATTCAAATGTTAAGTTTTGCTCTGTCTCATTCCATTGCTTCGGAGTCAGAATGAAAAGGACTGAAAGCAGAGAAGTGGAAGGTCAGTGGTAGTGAGCGTGCCGGTGTGCATGTGTCACAAGTTAATAGAGGCAGTGCTGGCTCTGTAACAGATTACAGCAGCACTGTCACAGGAAGACAGGAGGCAAGGCCTGCAGCCCATTCATCACAAGTTCCGTCGTCTCCTCAGCCTCGGTCTCCTTAAGCCATTTGATAAAGGTACATGTCAGCTACTCTCTGCTGCTCAACAGCGTGGAGTCTCTGAAGAATCCATACACAGAGGATGAGGCGCCTTCACAGCATGAGAGCGCAGCCATAGTAATTATTGCCCACCTGCGCGTATGTACAGTATATGTAGAATGGGAACACCTATATGCAGGATTTTAACTCTCAGAAGTACTTATTCAAACACTTCGAAGTTCCTAGAAATGTTTTTGCACTTATTTATACGGTACCTACTGTTCAATCTTTGCCTTTACTATAGGAGATTACGTTTGCCTGGGTGTAAAGTATGGCAAATCCCCAATCAACTTGACTACTTGGGCATTAATCCTGCTCAAAGCATCAACACTGCAGTGTTCTTCCGGCTTTTAAATCAGGAAGATAACTTCATTCAGGCTAACAGCCACTTGGAAATAATTTCTCTTTGACCTAGATTACAACAACAGGGGATATTTTTCCCCCATTAGAGACACAGGCTCATATTTGCTTCCGACTGGATGCGTAGGTGGCTGATGGTTGAGTCATTTTATGAAGGATAAGCCATTCAATACCTAAGTGTTGCATTTCAAACAAAATGCAATGTGCATTGAATATGCACTGTAGAAAATACTTCAGTTTAGTTTATGTATTCCAAAAGAAGAGAATCACAAGTTTCAGGAATGATTTTAATATGTGCTTGTAGATATGACCCAGCTGTTTTTGTGGGAGCTAAGTTCAATACAAGATACCTCTTTCTGTAAATTACGTTTATTTACGTGCAATATGACTGTTACATCTGGTGTTATCACTCACAACAAGGACACGCACTTACCTTTGCCAATGAGCATGACATTCATCCAAGTTTTGGACATTAATATCTGAACCACGCCGCAAATAGTTGGAAAGATTCTCATTTAGGTGAGCCCACAGCTTAAGAGAGCTCATACAAATTTAATTAATTTCACTATGGATTTCTTAACTATATATGGATTCATTGCAAAATCTGATGCTGGGCTTTATATTTAGGTTTATAAGTATACGTTTTAGTTGTTTTGGAAAACATCAGTTGCACATGAGACTTCTATGAATTATCATATCAATCCAGTGGTCTTTAAAAGGTGAAGACTTATTGGAATATATAAAAGAAACAGAAATACAATGGTGCTTCTTTACTGGAAGGAAAACTAAAGAATACAATTCCAGCTTTTA
Organism: Fistularia commersonii; assembly: GCF_037954325.1. Taxonomy (NCBI): domain Eukaryota; kingdom Metazoa; phylum Chordata; class Actinopteri; order Syngnathiformes; family Fistulariidae; genus Fistularia; species Fistularia commersonii. The sequence goes on from NC_141311.1 coordinate 5,796,502, forward strand.
CCTATTCACACATTTAAGTTCTGCTTTATATGCACAAAATACAATATGTATGTCTGCAGCAGATGCTTTATTTTGAAAGTAATCAAACCTGTAACTATTTAATTTCTATTGCGCTGACCTTGGGTTATTATCATTTGACGGAGATCTACATGACACAGACCTATTAGTTTCAATCTTAAGTCACTGCCTTTGTGGAATGCCCTCCTCTCAAGAAAAAAAATGAAATAAAAATATTGCTGCACTTCAATAACACGTGCCTGTCACTCTGATATCTCTTCAGTACTTAGAGCCAGAAATAAAGCACTGTAGTGATTAACATAAAATAATGAAGCTGTCTTTCTAAAAAGAACGAAGAGACTGGTTTGCTCACAATAACACGGAGAGGAATAAAATGATTATTTTATATTTCAAAGGAACAAAGACATAAAAGAAAAGCTGCAATGCGATGCTCACACCTCATAATTAAACTTTGCTTTTCTTTCTACAGTCCATTTCATCTTCACCCCACAACTACGTCTTTGGTCCTCGGTTGTGTTTGATGAAATGTTCCCCCAGAGTGAGTAAATCTCATCCAGAAACCCAGTAAGGCTTGTGTTCGTTCTGCAGTCGGGTCCCTTCTGGATGCAACGCAAAAAAGGGGTAGTTATGTTAACAACCTTGCCAGCTGAAATCTAATCCAGATACTTGAAGTCTGCATTGAACGGATTTTTACCTCCTCCACCCAACGACGCCTTGTTCTTGGAAATGCAGCACATATCAAAGTATTGAGGGTAATAGAGACATTAGAAAAGAGGAGAGGTGTACTCTCCAGAGACAGCAATTTTAGGACTGATGTAGAAAAAGCTGGAGGAAACTATTTTTATGGCGATGGGGATCAAACAGATCACATGAATTATTAATCACAAGCATTTTGTCCCTGATACCCCGAGGACAAAGCTGCTAGTGCTAACACAATCCGCATCTCGTTTATTTTATGGAAAGTTATCAAAGTATACATTTGAAATGGCACTGTTGGTGCAAGGGGAAAAACAGCACAACAAAAAATGTCATAACCTTTTCTGCTTTCTAGGTTTCAGGAAGCAGCTGTAACAGCTAATCTATGTCCACATAAAAAAAAAGGAAAACAGCAGGTGATATTTTATTCTTTTTCAGAAAGATGGTGATTCTGGATTACACACAAGGACTAGCTGATAGTACTTGAAATACGGCTGCATCAAAACCACTCAAAGACAACAACTTAATGAATAATTTTCATAATGTCGTAAATTAGGACAAATAATCCAAAGCCACACCAAGGTTGAATTTAGATGATGTAGTTCCAGGTTTTCTGTTATTGCTGGTTTTTACTTGCTCAAAAGTCAAGTTTGGATTGACTGACAACCAAAAATGAAGCAGAGTTGCAAAGGAGGGGGATGGAGCCAATGCAACGTCATGGATGGATTTGTGGAATTCCCTTTTAAACAATTGGTGGTCTGCCAAGTTTTCAAATGTTTTTTTTTTTTAATTATATAAATATGTGTGTGTGTGTATGTGTATACTATGGATGAAATATATTTACAATTTTGTACATGATTGATATCCCAAATAGTTGACTTTTCTACAATCTTCACAGCTTTTAGTAGATTTTCTTGTATCAGTGCCATTGAGTCATTACTGATAGCATTTGAATATTCTTTCAAACCTTCATGGAAAATGAAAAAAAATTGATGCTGTCTTGTTGAATTATCGTCACTCGACATTATCTCTGTATGAAATATTTATAGTCTATATTTTTCTGTCATATTCATTAATAAAGGACCGTCTAAGGTTTTTTTTTTATTTTTTGGGGGGAAAATCCAATTATGCTGGCGTTGTTTTCTCATGTTGATAAAGCCTATGTCCAATTACAGTGTGATGTAAACTCCCTGTAATAATTTTGATTGTAACAAAACATTAGGGAAAGCTGGGCCTTATATAAACCAGGGAACCATCATGATAATGCAAAGCTGTCTGCACGTGTTTTCTGCGAGTGCACAGAGCTGGAGCGTCCTTTTGTGTTGTGAACACACCTAGGACTAAAATTTCGGGGATTGCATGAGAAAGCGGTCAGCAATTTTTTTGAGAATTGTCATTACATCCAACAGCCATCCTATTCTATGATTTATACACTTCAGACTGTAACAGGCTGCTACTGGGAAGTAACAACTCACCTGTGGAATGAAAGGCATTGTAGGCTGGAAATGAATGTCCTTGGCAATGGCCTTTGATATGTGCAGTACAACAACTGGAGCACTTGCGCATATATGACTCAATTAATATTGAAAAAAACAATACATAAAATATACATTTTGTGGTGGAGTAAAACCATTTCCATTAACCGATATTACACTTTTGTTAATATTTTATTCAAATTTCAAAGGGCTCCACTGAGACAGTCAGATTTTATTACTCCATGAAAGCCATGAATTTGATGAGAGATCACATTTGTTAAGATCCTGGTAAAAACAAATTAGATAAATTTGGCTCAACTTTGTTAAAGATGGTGCTTTTGATAAAATGTGATGATTTGATAAAATTCCAAAAAAGAATGAACAAAATAATTAAAAAAAAAAGATCTTCTGTTCCCCTGCAGTACAGCTGTGGTATCAGCCTACAGCTGCAAACACATTGTAGGTATTGTGTGATGAAGAGCAGGAGAACATCGATAGATATTAGGTTGACATGCAACATGATAATAATGCTCAAAGCACAACACCAAGACCAGGAAAGGATGTCATTGGCACAGTTTGCCCAGGATGTATATCCTCTTTCCGTAGAGTAATGTTCAAGCTTCTCGCACACACTGTCATCATTGATAGAAACTAAATATTGCAACATGTTTAGAAGACAAATTGGGACAGTTTTCTAATTTGCAAAGTGTTCAAGTCTAATCTATTTTTATTTTAGGTAAACCCACAAATAAAACTCATCCTGAGTCTGGGAGTTTTCTAAAAATTGGTAGGTAATTGGAACTTATTCTTGTGTTGAGCATTAGGATGCATACAAATACATACAGTTCCATCTCATTTTCTCCACTGAATTACATATTGTTCTCGCATATTCGCAATTGCAATTTTGAGAATTTACAGCCTGGCCCTAATAGCATTTTTATTCAAAATGTGGCTAGATTGATAAACATCCCCCTGTGTATTGTCTTGAGCCAGTTGCAGAATTTTCTTTTTTTCACATCTTTTTGTTTCTCTCTTATTTACCAAGCTGTGAAGAAGCAGCTTGGTACATTTCACCAAGGCAGAGTGAAAAGTATGAAATTGCAGTGACGGCACTATATCAGTGATTATAGCCAGTACAACCTCCAGCCAGAGGGAGTTGTTCATCTTTTTTTTTAATAGCAAAAATTGAACTGATTTGATGCGTAGAGCTATCCATGAACACTTACAGTTCTGAAGGGATGTATATTTCTCATTCTGACATTTACTTTTTATCTACTTATCGAAAGACAGGATGCGTTGGCAGCAGGGTTAATAGTCAAGTTTCCTGTTTGCAGTGTGATGTCCTGGCTTCTCCCGAGGAACCCCAAGGTATTCTCATGTTTAGCAATATATGAATTCCTCAGCTTGTTTGGGAGTGAGTACAGGACCTGCGGCCAGTTGGCTCCTCAAACTGTAATGGAAGGTGTGCAGGATGCACCAGAACACCTAAGTTTTCATTACAGCAGGAAAGAGGTGCAGCTTTACTTCAAGCTCGCTGCAGATTCTGAACTCTTCACTCTTTAACAGAAGCTCAAATCATCCATCCTTATGAGCACAGTCATTCCAGCTGCCTAAATATGTACATTTGTTCTTTTGGTCACATCGCATAGCTCATGACTGTAGAAGATGTCTGGAAATAATTGACTGATAAATGGCTCAGCTGGCATCACTTTTTTTTTTTCCCACAACACAAGTACCAAAGTCCCACTCCATCTGCTACAACATGATGTTTGTTAAGGCAAATTCATGTCAGCGAGGAGGTTCCCCCTGCACAGCCATGGAGTCCTCAAGCAAAGCTCCATCCATGGCACTGCCCAGTGAGTCCAATCTGGCTTGATACTTTTAAAGGACAGTTACACGCGCACACACACAAACACACATGCACAAACACACAGCAAAAGTCAATTGTCCTCCACTCTGCACTCAGCAAGGGTGCAAAGCCCTGCACACTACTTCTCTGCTGGGTGCTTGTTAAGCTGCCCACACTTGGCTGAAAACATTCACCCTGGAAGGTTGTGGAAAAAAAAAGAAAATACATACCTTCTCATAAAAGAGGTGACCATGCAAGGCTAAAATACTCATATGATCCTGCTAACTACTCCACAGTAAACCCACTGATCCTAATGTCTCGCCCTGTTGGCGATGACTCTGCAGGGTGGCAGCTCCATCCAGCAGATCACATAAGCTGACCAAGTCAGGCAAAAGCCACTTGGGCTGCCTGGCCCTCGGGGCCACGCTCTCCTCCCACGGGGCCTGCATCTCCCTTCTTTGTAGTTAACAGTTAACAGTTAAGACAATTTATATTTCATTGTATTTCTTATTCTTCCTCCTACCTACTATTATCTATTACTGTTATGTTTTTGCTTGAAACTCTGGCACAACAATTTCCTTCGGGATAAAGTTGTTCTCATTCTCATTTTCATTCTCATTTCACCTAGGTCCCTTCAGAATGGACTTTGGGGACCCCGTAAGGGGTTTATGGTTTGTACAACAGTAAACCCCCACCATAACGAAGACAAAGTTCCTTCAATACTTAAAGGAACAGATTACGTTTTAGTTTGTTTCATTGTTTTTATTTTTCTTATATGCTCGTCAGGTCCTTTTGAACATGTGATGTTGTTCCAAAAAAAAATGTAAAACCCGTCAATGATGATTAAAATTAACAGATCACTAATTAAGGATAAAAACAATGTTAACAGATGGCATCTAACCAGGAGGTCTGTGAGGCCCAGACAGTTGGCTAAAAAATACATGAGCTGTTTTTTATAATTTATTTATTTTCAATCATGGTGTAATCTGAATAAATTCTGCATGCCATCAGGAGATCAATTCAAAGAAACAATTGTATAAACATTGTGTGGCTTCCATTCAGACTATTTGGAATGTCAATGATGTGAAGTTTAAAGGAGCTAACGCTGCGTTTAAAATGACAGATTACGGTATGAGCAACGATAGAACTTCAGTCTCAAAGATAGAATAACTGGCAAATGTTTCAATAGAACAACGACTAGGTCATGTTCACATTTTGGTCAGCTGGGACGGGATCAGAAAATATGGATGGATTTTTTTTGCGGCACAGTGCACAGGACACTTGTAATGCTTGATAAGCAACCAGTCCATCAACAGTGGCCTAGAGGGAGATATTTTGATAATAATGTGCACCAAGAAAATTATGCAGCCCCACAAATGTTGGTCCCTGTATGAAGACACAGCGATTCTGTTGTATTTTTACAGTCATTTCCTGGCATTGCCATCAGGTCCGCCTAGATCAGAGCAAATAAATGATTTTGCTCACAGTAGCCCCCTTCATCATATTATGAAAATGTTCCTTTTTTCACATTTGGATTAGGTCTCCTCTGGATTGCAGAAACTACCTCTGCACTGATTAAGGGGTCTCTGTGATGAAAATAATGGCATGAATACACGTGATCAAATATTCTGCATAAGTAGCTGTGCATTGTATGATAATAGCTGCAAATATGGGAAGTAATCAATACATCTCGATTACTAGGCAGTGTGGTTGTAATAGCTATTATATTGCATTTATTGCGCTCTTAAATCAGCCTCAGCATTTATCTTTTTCCAGTGTATCCCACATTAGTGATAAGAGTTCGGTATTTCCTGGGAGAAATGGAAAACCAAAGCAGGATGTTATCTCTTGACATAATTGATAAACTTGACCTCCGTCCGGTTGTTATCAGACTCCATTGAGCCAGAATATTTTTCTTGTCCATGTGAACATTTACCCTCTGGTTGTCTGCAAATGGATGGTAAATCTTACATCTGGACAAATGTTTTCCTTTGCACTCTGCATGTCTTGCCTATGATAAATCCCTCACATTTCTCCAATGCTTGTTCAAAGAGATACATCCCATTTTCTTCCCAGCACATGGCACAGGCACATAATTTATATTGAGCAAACTGTGATGCAATCACGTAACATATGTACAATCAAACAGCATGCTTCACTTTGCAAAATTCAAAAGAATATAACCTTTTGCAATGATCAAAATGGCACATTTTCATCTTGCAGCGAGGCATTCAAATGTCTTTTAAGTTGAAACGCATAGGAGGGAGGCGCTCACTTTAAATGGCAACAGTGTAATTATGCGTGGGGGTAAAAACTCTGGTGTTTAACATCTTGAAATGGTCGTAACGGGGGGGGAAAAAAAGAACATGTCAGATGCAGTGAAATACTAATTCATTTCAATAGAGCTTAGGTATTAGCTGGGCTGTAAATTTAGAGCCGGTTTTTCCATCCAACTGTCCCAGGGTTGATATTTCATCAGACTTAAACTGTGTGCAGAGCGAAAACAGAGGTCTTTGATTTGCACTTTCGACCTTAATTAAGATGTAATTGGAAGTAACCTGATGAGAATGTTGAGGAGAGGCACCCGTGACATATCATGGGTTGACTATGAATTTCATGCTCACCAACAGCAATGGAAGGGAGGGAAGCTGAAATGTTGGAAAAATTGATGCCACATACTTCAATCTAAGTTTTTTTAAAACTTATTTTTGTATCTATTATACATTTATTTATTTGTTACATGCCTGTCATACACTGACCCCTCTCATATCTCTGACAGCTGATGAAGTGTGTGAAACAAAATTCTGGCCCAGCAGAGCAGAACAATTGTCAGTACCTGCTCCACATGTCAGTTATTGGTAAATCGGGTGAAGAATAAGAGACAGCTGCCTCCACAGTTCTCTCCGTGCATGGAAAAGTGCAGCACTGCTCATGGAAGAACTGGGATACAATCACTCAGAAGATCCTTCTGTGATGAAATGTTTTTCTTCCATTCCTAAAGGATTAACACATATTTTGCAGGAGATGCATGTCTTTTGGTCCAGTAACTTTTAAACGTTATGTACACATTTGGACAAACTCATACTAGGGTTCAGGTTATTAAATGAGATTCACAGAAAATATGCACATCAAAATAACATTGGGATAGCACTATATAAAATAAATTTATTCCTAAATGGAGACGACTTCTCTGAGGGATTCTGTTCTTTAAATCATCTTTCACATCAACAGCTGATTTCATGCAATAACTGCATCAAGTCCATTGCAAAGACCCAAATTATATAAGATATCTACTGTATTGTAGTAACAATTTTGCAGACCCAAGGAACATTGTAACACATGCCCTTCCTGAGTGACACTCTTGCACTTTTCCGACGGAATCCCAAGGATGCAGCCAGTCCAGTTAAGATACGTAATCCCTCCAACATGCACTGGATTTACCACGGGGTCTCCTGTCAATTGAACTCGGTCGGACTGCCTCTAATGGGAGGTGCCCAGGAGGCAACTTTATCAGTCCCCTTGAACCACTCTTCTTGCTGCAAAGGCACTCCCCCCTGGATGCCTGAACTTCACTCTATCTCTGTTGCTAAGCCCAACCAACTCATTTCAGCCTCTTGTATTTATAATCACATTCTCTCGGTTGCTACCCAGAGCCTGTGAGCACCCAGGTGAAGGCTTCAACATAAATTGGCCGGTAAATTCAAAGCTTTTCTTTCCAGCTCAGCCCCTTCTTGACCACAATAAAGTCATGCTGTGCCTCCATCGGGGCTGTCAAAGCACTGGTCCACATGAGAAATCCGGTTATTCGAGATCATAGCATAACTGGTTGTTTCCGATGAAGGATTGTCAATCTGATCAAACTTACTGAACCTGTCATCAGCCGTGAACTCAAAGAGTAAACAAAAAGTAGTCAGACATAATGAACTGTGTGAAGGGGGGAAAAAAAAGAAAAGCTTCTACTTGGATAGCAAAACACAATCCGATTGCCATTGTACAGAAAAGTACAGAAAGCAGAGTGCCCACATTTCCAGTAAGTCACCTAAACTACATAAGGTCTCCCTTTCTCATTAACTAGCAACTCCATGGCAATACATCTCAGAAAATGAGTATAGTGTAACAAATGCATTTTTAATAGTGACGGTAATGTTTAGGTAATGTACTACTGCTGAGGAAAATAAAATGAGTGGTGCATAAAGCAGTATTTGAAAGACAACCCTAGACCCAGTCTTTACATTTTAATTTCCCAGATTGTTGCTCCCCATGTGTACATAGTATTCTGGCAATTTCAGTGTATTCCCTGTGGGATTTTCCTAGCGAATGTATTCTCTCTTGATGGAATCATTTGCACTCCCTGCCAGATCGCATATGAAATTTGTAAGTTATTAGACCGCTCCCTCTCTGACTGCCCCTTATGTGAACTGCTTGCCATTCTGTTGTGTAATCCCTAGAACTCCCTCAAGTGCATCTGGTAAACTCGTTGTTTTTTGTTGTTTTTTTTTTTCATTTTTGTGAACCCTGTATATGAGTCATTTGTAAAGGTTCATTTGCGAGACATTTTTGGGGTTCAACAGCCAAAAAGTATGGACTGATGGATGAATCAGTATATACAGAGTTCATTGTAATTAATTTGTAAATCATTATATCAGGAAAGCCTGAAAGGTTTTGCATGACAACCAGGTTTCAACAGTGCCTGCCTATTCAGCCCTTAGCGTTTAGCAGCAACACTAGCCATTATGAGGTGCCAAAGTGATCTCCCTGCTAAACAAGAAATTACTTAATACTTTCTTTAAAAATGAACTTCTTTGCACATTAATACACGTAAGGTTTTATCGGATACCTCGGCTGACTCTACCTACAAATCATTTCTATGTGTTTGGAGGAAAAGATTTACATATGCATGAGCAGCAGAATGCAGATGCATTTCCCTGCCAGCTCTATTAAGGGTTTTCTCCATTCACTGCACATGGTTCATGAACAGTACAGCATTCTAATTTGGTCATTTCAGAGGTGTGCGGTGAACACTCCATGCAACTCAAGTCTGCAAGTCAAAGTCTATATGTCTCATCTCTTGCAAGAGTAGAGGGCACGGAAGTGATTTGTTTGTGAAACACATCATAAAACCAGCTGGAAGCAATAGCACTGCGAAATTGGTTACGTCTGACACAGACTTATCTCTCGATGTGTCATTTTATCTCTCAATTTAAAGTAATGATAGAAGTGCATGGCGGATTTTCCAGTGGCGAAATGGCAACCTTAAAAAAAAACATGGGGTAATTTAGCAAGCAGTGGAGGTTGTATTATGGGTTGTTGCAAGCATACATGTGAAATTATGAGAACTGTTTACAATACTATTTTACTTGAATTGCCTATGGATGGCTCCATAAACTGACATTGACATTAAAAAAAAATTGTTGAAATGTACCGCCATTCATTCATAATGAACTGAATCCTGTCAAAAGTCTGGACAACAGATATTTCCAGCTGTTGCTGCACTTTCCCTCGCATTATAAAGGGTCGCTCCTGTCGCCGAGCAACCTTCACAGCTGTAGTTGTCAATCGAGACACAGGCAGTGGAAATTGAGCCAGAAATTATGATTTTGTTTCTAAAGAGGCCCACCCGGGGACTCCCTCCTCAGCTGAACCAAAACACCCAGACCCAGTTTTATATAGTATCGGGCCCAAGTTTCTAAAATTATATTTGAGCCTTTCTAAGACCTGCAGACTTGGCATCATACTTTGTTGGATAAGATGTTGATGAAGATTGCTGTGATGAAATCAAATTCCTACTTAATGTTTTTTTCTACTGATGGAGCGTTTCCATTGAAAACAGTCTGATGTCAAACTTTCTTAAAAAAATGAAACCAATTCTTAAATACAATAATCAATCAGATCTGATGGACCGAATCATGTTACCTCAAATGTTGATTTAGGAAGCCCCGGTGGCTGCAGTCAAAAAATGTGCATTTATAATACATGATCAATATATGAATATATAATTTCAGATTTATAATCTACATGACTTAGAGTAACATGACAAATATCATAACGTGTGAAGCAATAACACGTCTAATAGGTAACACTGATCAGGCCCACCTAAATGAATGATGTAAGGATATATTTACTTTGACAACATTGTACGCATTTAATTTTTTTTCCATTATGTATTCCCAAAAAAAGGTAAATAAGAAAAAAAAAAACATTGACTCTGTGGGATTCAGTTTTTCACCTTGTTTTTTTTTTTTAGGAATTTCATTTCTACTCTCTACTTGACCGATTTCCCATGTCACTTACCCCTGCACCCACACAGTTCCTGAAGAATACATGCAAATGCACATTCTCTGACAAAAAAGCACACCAGGATGCACAAGCTGATGTATATACACAAAGACACAAAAACATATGTATTCTGATAAAGTGATAAGATAACATGCACAGGCACACAAATGCACAGAGGACTTTTTACTAAAAAGAGCTGCCAAATTTGATTCCTCCTCTAATCAGAGAACATAGAAAAAATGAAACATTCTGGTAATTATGTACATCTTACTATAAAAGCACAAATGCCTCATAATGACTTTTTTTTTTTGTTACATCCCAGAATGAAACATTTTGAGGAGACGCCAAGCGCAGCAACTGGTGGTGTATTCCCTGTTTAAAAAAATTCGCCATTTTATGGATCATTCAGATATTTCATATGGAAAAAAAAGGAAAAATATTATGAGTATTCATGCTGTGCCAGGTTTCTGATCTGCGCTACTGCGTATTTGTTTATGTCTTGGAGACAGAATGTGTGATTTATAGTTAGACTAGTGGGGGTGGAAGCGAGGGAAGCTGTTATGTTTCTCCTTTGCTGCTTGTCGTGCGCCGCTACTGTTCTTTCCAGCTTGCTGTATGTTCACCCCGATATGCACCCCTAGGCAAGTATGCCTTTCATTATTTCTTTTGAAACTTTCATCTGAAGTCTCTGAGGGATTAGCCCTCTTGATTCCTGACACAGTCAATGAAAAACAAGCCTCCTATACAGGGAGGCTTACAGCCAGAAAAGCTGTGCCCGCCCCCCTCACTGTGAAACCAAATAATAATTTACACAAATGGATGCTCTTCTTGTGCATATCCATATATCCAAATTGGTGTTGTATTAAAGACCAAATGCATTAGACAATGTTAAATATACTGGTGTGGGTTTTGTTCCTATTGACTAGTATAAGACTATGTAATCGTGCAACATGTCACTCAAAATCCCTATTTTGGATTATCTCTGATACCATTAACCCCCCAGATTTTTCAAACGATGTGTAACATGAAATGCTGAGATGTGAAGTGCAAGCATCTAGCAAACCACAGGTATAGATACAATTGTTTTATTCAAGTGACTGAATGAAATGTTCCAGCTCAAGGCCGCTACATGTTGAACCATCAGAAATTGAAGCAAAAGCACCGAAAACTGGTATATGACTGTCTATTAATACTGATGCCAAAAATCTTTGGAGCTATCCATTTTTCAATTCAACAAGCATGTTGATGTTGCTCCAAATTGCCTCGGCTTTAATAAGCCACAGAAAATGAACGGTTTTATTTAAAATGAATTAAAGAACAACAAATGATCTCCAAATTTGTTTTTTCTTTGCTTAAAAATTATCATTTTTTTAATTGCAGTTGTTAAAAAGAGACTAAATTAGAGATTGTGAACTTGCAATATCCAAGAAAACAACTTCATACAACAAACTATACTGAAGGGGATGACCAATTTTCTTATGTGTAGAAGAGGGTAATGGTTCAAGCATAATTCAGTGCACATTATTATCAAGTATTGGTTATCAGTTTACTTTAAAAGCTGGTTTAATGAAAAGACTGCTCTGAATGCAATAACGAGTAACATTTCATACTGTCTTCCCCGGATGATGACAAATTCTTTATCAGTCAGATCACTGTTGGCAAACTGCAGGGATAATATGTGGCGAGCTTGACTATGTCCGCTGTAAAAATTGTAAAAATTGTGAATCATTACTTTGCGAATTCTCTCGGGATTTAATGATGCATTCTCTCCTTTTTCTCCTTTGAACATACTTTTGTCAGCAATTTTATTACTCTGCACTTCGCTACTAAGCAGGTGGAGCTAATCTATCTAGTTTGCCCTTCAGTTATGGTTTACTGTCCCGGAGACTGGACACAAGTGTCTCCAATAATCCCTTAATTAGGCAATGATGGACTCTTCATTTAGTATGCAAAGCTGCAAATCTCCCCATCCGCTGAACGGAGCCCTCTGCAGTCATACGGAGGCTAACACTAATGATCTCTGCAAGTGGCAGCAATCCATTGCAGGGCTGCATCAAGTGCACATTCATCTTGTGGGTGATCCAGTTGATGAATGACCCTGGCCCAAAGGCCCGGTAGATCCCTCTGTAATTATACGGCAGGAACCACACCTGGAAGCCACTGGGGGACATCTTGCTAACTCAAGACCAACGGCTCAAGAGAAGGTCTGCCATCCATGGCTGTTCAAGCCCAAGCGCCTTGCTTTTGCCTTGGGAAAAGTGAGCCTTTACTGGAACTCCATGGAGATCATTATAAATGGGATGGATGTCCAGGGCTCAAATTGTGGAAAGGGCAAATGAATTTCATCAATTCAAGACACTTTCTGCAGAGAGGTTATTAGAGCAAAGGGATTTAAGACCAGCGCAAAAGCCGGGGAAAAAAAAAATCATTGAAGACAAAGCCCCTTTTTTCTTTTTTTTTTTCCAAAATAATGTCCCCAGCAGAAACTTTTTTTCAGCTTCTGTAATTTTAGCTCATTATTTGGCCATGCTCTGACATGTTTATAGAGAAAAGGCACAGCGGTTGATATGTTGCACCAGTCCGGCAGTCACAGCCAAAACACAATGAGAGGATATGTTGAAAAGAAAATCTGATCAAAACGCATGAGTAAATATTTGCAAAGCAGCGAAGAACAGTAAATCCACTGCACACTGATTTTGGTATTCTAAAAGAAAGTACAAAGACAGTGACTTCCCATCTGCAGACATGGAAATCTCCATTTGTAGCACTGAAGTTGATAGATTGTGAAATATTAGTGGCGATCAGAATACTTCCAGTGGTAGTTTTGAGTTTTGTTTTGATCAGAATGTCAGTGTTGTGGTGAGCAGCTCAGAATGTGCGGAGAGATAATAGGGTGGAGTCTTTCCATGGTTATTTTGCTCCAGAACCAAGTACCGCTCCATTTTTTACACTTTTATTTCTACCACAGACCGACGCTTATGGGGAGTCACAATCCACTATTCAAATTCAAGACAGCCTTAATATACACCTTCTTCATTTTCCCCCCGCCGACGCTTGACTGGTCCCTTTGCTTTCCTTCTATGATATTGAACATATGACCCAAGAGGTTCCAAGAGGTTATTGGATTTCTGGTGCAGCAAATTCCAGTAGGGATAATTCATCTTTTCTCTTTCAGCAAACAACATGTTGGTTAATTGTTGAGCAAATTTGTGAAACATCATTATCTTCTGTTTTGAAATGGGAATCAATATGGACACATTTTATTCGAATAAGTAAATGGCCTCTAAACAGCGAGGGGAAGAGAAAGGTAGGTATGTAGGTAGGTTGATAAATTAAATCTGCTAGTTACTGTGTTGCAACTACCTAAAAAACAGATAAACGTTACATGTTAAAATGAAATGTTACACCAAAACAATGAAGTTCAAACCCAAAAGGTCAGCTGAAAATGGGACACAGCCCAAAGGAGTTCTCTTAAGGGGCAGCTGGATTTAATACACATCCATCACTTTTATCATCTAATTAGTCAACAGCGTGGCAGCTTGGTCAACACCGGAGTGAACAAGGGTTATTGATTAAGGGAAGGATGGTATCTATCATTTCAGCTCGCCATCGACACTGAAAGCCATTTGAAAACGTGAAAGACGATATGTTGGAGTAACATGTGATGAAAATCCCCAATGCCATTCAAATAAGCAACTGTTTGTTTGTCGTCGTCGGCTGGGCCTTGGACTAAATACCCTGTTGTGCCGACTTTTCACTCTAACATCATTACAGTTATTGTACAAACTAAAAGGAGGGATTTTCTTTAGAAAAGTTGATGTGAAATTTAATCGGTTGACATGTTTGACTGGAAAAATACAGAGAAGAATACACATCTTATTATGATATGATTTTAAAAAAAGGCTATGTAATATTATACTTAATTAGAAAAAAAAATTGAGAAGCAGTCTGTTAAAATATTTGCATTATATATCGACCTGTTTGAAACTTAGAGCAGAAATTTATTTTAAATATATACAGCATATCAGGAAAAAAAAAATAGCTGTCAATCTTTGTTGAAGACAAAATACCAGCATGGTTTTCTTCTCTTTTCACTGAATGTGACGTGTACTGTTTGTTGCTTTTTGTGTAACATAATTGGCCATCACCAAACACAGGTTGAAAACAGGAAATGAAACGATCTGTTGCAGTAAATACACGTCAGTACCTGAAAAAATGACAGGCTTATGTTATATTTCTGTTTTATATTTTCCAGTTATTATCTTTTCGGGCATAACAAGGCTGTCGCTTCAACACGTCACATTAACAGCAATACACTATGAGGTTTATGGTTACTGCAGAAGAGGAAGGAGCCTTATTTTCTTGGTATTCTCTCATTACAAATCAAATTTGATTGCAAAATATAATAGCTAAATTCATCTGCATTAAAATAAGGCTTTTAATATGTAAAAGCACAGATACTCATCCAGGCTTTAGTCCCCTCTTGTTTGGACTACTGCAACTCCCTCCTTGCTGGTACCCCAGCTGTGACCATCAGACCTCTGGAGCTTATTTAGAAAGCGGCAGCCCGCCTGGTGTTGGACCGTCCCAAAGCCTCCCACTAAACTCTCTTTCTTATGTCCTTACACTGGCTCCCAGTAGCCGCCCGTATCAAGTTCAAGTCCCTGGTGCTCGGCTACCGGGCAGTGAATGGGACAGCCCTGTCTTATCTCCAGGCTATAGTCAAGCCACAAGTCCCTACCCGTCCCCTCCCATCTGCCTCCTCTGGGCGACTGTCCACTCAGAGCCCCCGGCTGCCGATCGAACCGGTCTCGGCTCTTCTCGGTCTTGGGTCCTCAGTGGTGGAACAAGCTCCCGAAAAAGGTCAGAACAGCGGGGTCTCTGCCCATCTTTCGCCGTGAGCTGAAAACATACCTTCACCAAGCACTACCCTACTAATCGCACTTAGCCCCCCCTAAAAAAAAGTGTATGCATGTATATGGTTCTGAGATGGCTATTTGGTTGAGTGGGCACTTCTGACTACTGGTACTGACTATTGGTACTTCTGATCTTTGGTGACTGAATTGCAATTCTTGTAAGTCGCTTTGGTTAAAAGAGTCTGCCACATGACTGTAATGTAATGTAATCAGGGAATGAATTGGCCCAGGAATCCACCCTGGCACGGGAGACTCTGTTCATTTTCATAAGAACAAGTACTTTTAAACACTATCACTGTTTTGTGGTTTGTTTTGTAAATAATAGAATATTGGTATTTGGCTTTCTGTCTCATTTCTCTGGCTAGAGTCACGGCTTGGATTACAGGAGAAGGAAGACTTGCCTCCTCCCCCAACATTATCGCCAAACCCTCAATGCTTCCATCTTGAACCACACCCTTGACCCTGTCTCTCCCTGTCTCCAGCTGTCCATTGGCCACTAGATCAGAAAGGAGTTATACTGAGTGGCTTCCAGGTGAGAACGTACGTGACAATGATCTGTTTCTCTCCTAAAAAAAAGTAAATAGAGGCTTCCTCTGTGAATAAATAAGGTTCTAATAACACGTTGTCTTTTCAGCATAAATCATGTCGCCGCACAGACACTCTTGAACGGCTGTTCTTTAAAACCTTGCCTTGGTCCATTGGGTATGATCACCTGCCAGGAGCGGCACACCTATCTGGGAGATGCAACGGATGATTCTAAATGGAATCAGGAGGGTTGTTTGCATGCACCTAACAGGTCATCAATCATAGCATTGACGCATAGCATTATTTAATAATTCAATTATTTTTCTGCTTTGATAACAGCTTTGGGGGTAGCAGCTGGTGGTGCAGTAATTTCACTTTCACTTCACAGCAAGTAAGGCTCATGGTATGAATCATGGTGTGGAGTTTGCATGTTCTCCTTGTGGAAGCGTGCAGTAGGGTCAACAAAGGCTCTGACTTGTAATCAAAGACTTAATATAGTCTTAATATAAGGGTAAGTGGTCTTCCCTGTTTGTTTCAATCTTTGCAGCAGAACCTCCTATATCAGGGGTGCCAAAGTCATTTTCACCGAGGGCAACATCAGCATAATGCTTGCCCTCAAAGGACTACATGTCACAGTAACAGTATAAATGGATCTAAATGTAACCAAATGTAACGTACAATAACTGCAACTACTCCTTAATGTTAAATAACTCTGAATTTATTAATCATTCAAATCCAAAATGCTACCTCTGCATTTGCTTAGATGTAAAAAAAACAAACAAAAAAAAAAAAAAATATATATATATATATATATATATATATATATATATATATATACTAGCTGCTCTGTTACAAAGCTGGCTTTCACCACCGCAATCTTTTTGGTTGCAGCTTTCAGGAACACATTCTTCTGCTGTCGTAGTTTGGCTTTTAATTCTTGGACAATCGTTGTTTATCTGGAAGGCTGTATCTGGTATACTTAGTTCCGTGTTTAGTGTCAAACTATCGAAGTAGATAGTGTGCTGGCTATCCAATGATAGACACTGTTTTTGTCTCCTTGAAGCATAAATATCGAGTCGCCTTCCCATCTTTCTTTAAACAGCCTTCCAACTGCATCAACTTTTCTCTCTCTGGACATTTAGGGATCATTTGTATTTCTCCATTCCACTTGTTGAAAATCGCATTGATGTGGATGCACTGCAATCTAATGGCGGGATGCCGTCACTTCACGGATAATATGATCGGCATGAAATGTGGAAAATGTGGAAAACGTATTTTACTTATTTGTTTTAAGACAATCAGACCTTTTAAGATGTTCTCGCGGGCCACATAAAATGACGTGGCGGGCCACATTTGGCCCGAGGGCCTGGAGTTTGACACATGTTATATCTATGAATCCTCAACCCTATTCCTTTAGATGCAACATGAACCTGCTAGGCCATGGACAAGGACAACTGATACAAAATAAGATGGGAAATATCTCTGTGGTGCATTTAAAAGCTCATATTGTTTTTTTTATTTTAACTTCTACAGGGATAAGGACCTTCATATATCCTTTGATATTAAGACTGGGACCTAAGAGAACACATTGCACCATTATTGTGACAAGTGTGGTAGAGTGCCGCACAGGTACTGTATGTTCTAATGACCAACCTTATTGTTATAAATTTATGTGAAGAGATGAGATGATTGTGCAGTTAATATTGAGAGGGTTTTTTTTCTAAAAAGTTGAATGCCTTATATCTTAGGAGCTATGGTCTCATGCAATTATTGTATAGTTCTAAGGAGAGCACAGTAAATTTATAACAATAGCAGACAAACTGTTTCTTGTAGAGCAACGATGTATATTTAATATCTGTATTCCATTAGACTGTGACTCGTGATAATGTACATGCGCATGGAGTTTATCTGCTGAGTGGGACATGTCTTTGCCCTTGGTGCTTGTGTTTATACATTCAAGGTTTGTTTATAATCACAGCTGCAAGCCTCTGGTTTGGGCGTACATTAAATTTGTCTTCGCTTTGCTCATTTTGTTCATCATCCCTTCACACTTGCATTAAGGAGTCATGTTTAACTGGGACTGTAAACCAAATTTCTCCTCTCAGAGGTTTGTGTGATTCTGATCCAAATGCAATTTGTCGGCCTGGAAATGAGGCTCAGGAGTCTGAGAATCACTTATGAGAAAAGGGGGATGTAATAAGAGGTTTAAGCATTCCTGATTGAAATTTACATGTATTTTTTACAGTTAGTTATATCTTTAGATATAACCCTTTCTCTCACAAAACATGTAATTTTCTGTTTCCTAGTTTTGCCAGATAAATTCTTCAAAGCCATTAAGATGGAAAGTACCTTTAACTGTGAATGGAGGTTCAAAGCCTCATTGCTTTTTATTTGTAATTTTACTTCAAAATATATAGAAAACAATCAGCCTCAAGCCAAAAGTATCCCAGGGTCATGCATATTTAAACTCATCTCTTATTTTTTTGAAGTGGTATCTGTTTGAAATTTGCACAAATGCTCTTCTTGGTTTTGTACAGTTTATTTATTTTTGACCTAAGTAGCAGTTTTTTTTTCAATGTAAAATCAGTTCTGTCACTGTTGTAGTGCATTAATTGATAAACATTTATAAAGTAAATGTGCCGACACCTTGGGAGGGTTAAAGAAAGAAAGGGGCGCTGCGGTTCTGGCTGCACATTTGGAAATAAATTACACTAAGCAAAATATTTTTTTCCAGAAGGGTCTACATAACCCAAACCTCCCCACGATAACTCTTCATTTCGGTAGCACACAGGCCTGATCTGTGGCAGAGTTCAAAATCAGGTCATTTCATATAAGAGAACTTGGTCCAAAAGCTCCTGGGCAGTGTTTTTATTGGAAAACATGCTGGGGGGGTTGGGGGGGAGGAGGGGGGTACGCCGTTGAATAAATTCATATGCTTTCTGTCTGAAACATTTAGATGATGATTGTTTTGCTCTCTTAGAGATTTTTTCAACAGCAAAGAGTCCCTAAACCACCGTGTTTCCCTCCTTGTATTGTGGAAACAGAGGGTAAACCCTGTCACTGCATTTCTTCTATATATATATATATATATGTAATTGACTTAAAAATTAATGCGTTGGTTTGGATACTTGCCATTCTGCCTTTATTGACATATAATAGCCCTGGCCGGAAATATAGGCTGATAGCCAAGTTCAATATGGAAACAGAGGATCCCCCATGTTGTCTGTCTAGACGATATGTTTCAAACTACAGTAAATCAGATTGTTTGCTAACACCGCCTTTAAAGCCTATGAGATGATATTTCCAACAATTCAGATGAATAATTTTGCATTAATTGTGAAGGGATATTCAGGTCTGCAAATCATAATTGAAGTGGAGCTGCAGACACATTGGATAGCCAGCACACATTTTTAATTCAAGGTATAAATGTGATATGGATAATTCATATCCTAATACAATCTAGGCATGAGGTGAATGTCGATGAATGCAGCCAAGAGGCTCAAATTGCCCAGTATGCCTCAGATTAACATCCTGGTAAGTACTACCATGAGTGTAAGCTGGTAAATTCATTTTGGGTATATACCTTTTTGGTGATTTTTTTATTTTCAAATGAACATCAAAATTCAGTTATTTTAATCAGGTACATAGATGTTAAGGTATTAAAGGCCCCTGGACCGAGCCAGTAAAAGTAATTGTGGGCATAGCCTGGACTAAAACTTTACTTCGGTAAATTCTGTTTCTGCCAGAGTGACGGCTTATTTGTTAATTCAAATGGACACAATCTGAACCAGCAGCTTCTGCAGGGACAGACGGTGTCAGAGTGATTTATGAATGGCTTAGACAACAGACACAACAAAGGAAAGATAAAATAGGTCAATATATTTCTCCGGCGCTCCAATAATAATTTCACATTGATGTTGAGTAGCGGCAGTCGTCTTAACATCATCAAACATCAAACGTGTCTGAGCATGCCCAAAAACTTTCATTAGGCGGACTCTCAGACAGGTAGAAGTCAGTGGAAATCCACAAACCCTGCCGTTTGTTGTGGAGGGCCCTCTGCTTCTCCAGTGGCAATTTACAAATACAGTCGTTTCAACAAACCTATTGAGCTCTCCTACGCTCTCTTGACTGCCAAACACCTAGCGGACATCACATGCCTCACATACTTATCACCACTTTTCTCCCCCAAGTCACCCCATCACCTGCGATACTTGCATTCGGGCCTGTAATTTGCTCACAACTTGATTTTTGACAGTGATTGAGACGACCTGTCAGAAAGAGCACTCAAACTGAATTTGTTGTCAATGGACATCAATGTAGAAACATACCATTACTTCTGATAGCGATCGATTTCAAAGCTCATTTGTCGATCTACTGACTCAGATAAAAAAAGGACTTTCATTGACCATCAGGGAAATACAAAAAAGAAAAAAAAAAACAGTATTATTTGATCATGATGACAATCCCACCAAAAAAACGACAGTGAATGGAGACAAATGTTGATGCACAAAATACATGATGAATATTCTACACAGTTGAAGCACATAAACATCAAACCAACAATTACTGGCTCTTGGGTGAAGCGTGGCGGGCACATAATTTGTGATGCTGATGGCAGCATATTGGAGGTGTTGTAATGAATGAGAGTCTCTAATCCCGGCAGACATGTCAGCTGCATGCAATTTTTACATCCTCATTTTTGCAGCGACAAAGTGAGACTACATTTTAAGGTCTGGTGCATATTCTCATCAGCAATTACAGTACACACTCCATATGTAATAAATTCAGTGTATAATACGCCTAAACAGCATCCCCGTCAGCATAATGCACAGTGGAGGATTGTCTTCTGCATGCGCACTCATGCATTTATAAATGTGCAGAGGTGAGCTGCCACCCACATGACTCATGGTTTTAATTTAAAAACGCACACTGCTCTTCATCTTCTTATTTGATTCATACAGCATCCGCTTGTATTTGTCAAGACCAACTTTTAATTTTTTTTTTTTTTTCTCCCCCTCATATTATTTGTAAGTGTTCTTATGCAATGCTCCGCAGGAATCCAGCAGGGTGCAGACATGAGCTTTGTGAGGAATTATCTTTTATCAAAATAATCTTCCTGTGTTTGGATGTTACTATGAACTTTGCATCGTTGTGGATGGGGAGGAGAGGAGGGGGGGGTTAAGAGGCGACACATTTCCCTGCACGGTTATTCACAGCTGTTGTGGACAGGAAAGTGGCGTTTCCACACAACTTCTCTCCGTATATGAAATCCGGCTTTTATCACTCTGCTTGTGGACGGATTGAGGGGGGGAAGTGGGTGTACACATTAGTTGTGCCGCGCTTACTTCTATGCGCACATCGCAAGGATCACAGCTCCGGATCTCAAAGGGAGGAGTGAATATACCGGAGTAAATACCGGAAGAACGAGGATTTTTTTTAATTTATTTTTTTATTTTTATTTTTTTTGTTGAAAGCTCTGATCCTTTTGGAGGTTTTTTTTTCATTTTGATTGTATTTTTTTTTCCCAGCCCTCGCCCGGACGGATGCGACTCTTGCATCGCACTTGGAACTGAGCGGGCTGAAGAGAAGAAGCCCACTTTAAAACGCGCCGCTCCTCTTCTCCTCTCCCTCCTCATTATAAGATGTCAGGTTTCCGTCCGTCATACTCAGTCCAGTTCAAGCCAGGCTGCTCATTTGGAAGGACGCCAGACCTCCGGCTTCTCAAATCTGCAAGTTCAGTCCAATAAATTGTGACATTGTCTGTCAGCCCTCGGAATAAAAAAATCGATATTCAAGGAAAGGGACGCGGAATTTTAACGATCTGTATCCCCTGATATCCTTATAAATATGCGATTCGCTTGGATCGGGTTGGTTTGGTCCTGCTTCACGCTTTTATAGCTGGAGCGGCGCTTAGAGGGACTGATCATTGCTGTTGATTTTGTCCATGCAAGACTCCGGGCGGAAACATGTCTGGCCACTTCTTTGAGAGGATCACTGCTGTCAGAGATGGCATTTTGGTCCAGCACTTCGGGTTTCACCTCTAAAGTGCCCCGGAAGATCTTATTCATGTTCACCCTCTTCCTCTCTGTCACCTACTTGTTCTACAGCTTGATGAGCTGCTACAACTCGCTGCAGTTCCCGCTGCAGGAGAACTACGCGTACCAGGGGAGGCTGGCGACGGAGGAGGCAACTTTTGTGACACTGAGGGAGAAACTTTACTCGTCTCCGCAGGGCTTTACAGAATACACGGAGGTCGAAGGGACCACCGCGATCAGCACCGTGAAGGATCATGCTGAGGCTGAACAAAGGACGGTGGAGTGGATTAAGACCCAGGCGGCTCCGACCAAGTCGGCGGCCGCGTATCGCACCACCGCGCTGGAGCGGGAGCACCAGGACTTCAGCACCACGGACAGCGACCTCCGGGTGAACTGCACCTCGGATTACGGAGAGAAGAAACTTCCGCAAGCCATCATCATCGGGGTGAAGAAAGGCGGGACCAGAGCCCTGCTGGAGGCTCTCAGGGTGCACCCGGACGTCAGGGCGGTCGGCAATGAGCCGCATTTCTTTGACAGGAACTACGAGAAGGGGCTGGAGTGGTACAGGTGAGTCCACGCCAACCCACGGTTCTGGTGTGTCTGCTAGATCGCTCCTCGGGAGGAGGAGTCTGAGAGAGCTTTGCCTTTCAGTCGCTTCCAGGAGTCCGTGGTCAGTGTGAAACTCTTCCATAGAGATGTAAACTTTTCTGCTCATATGCGCTCCGCGTCGTCTCCAGTATCGGGTGGAGGTGACTCTCACACACGGCGTGGTTGTTGAGTGAAAAAAAAACAAAAAAAACTTCATCACTAATTTCATAACACAATTAATCATTATGTTAATATTGCCATTGGTAATCGGGTTGTTTTCGATACAAGCACTGAGGTGGTACATATCAAAAGAAAATATTCAATAAAAATCATTTAGGACTCTGCTTTGCCATGTATTGCCCCCATTTTGAAATAATTAAGCAGATAATTAATAGATTTAAATATTCAGCAAGATAACCACATAGATGAATGTTTTTATTTTTTTGTATTTATTTCAGTTATTTATTCAATACAGTTTTAATCTTTTTTTTTCCTTTTTATTTCTTCCTGAGGCGCGTGTTCACTAAGGGTTTGAAAATTCACCTGGCTCTCACAGTGGTTTTAAGCTCAAGCTCCCATTGATGATGAAAACTGCACCAGCTGTCATACAGACAGAAATGCATTGATCCACTCAGTAGCTGAGTTCATCTCTCTTAGTCAATACACACAGGAGAAGAAGAAATAGGGTATTTTTTGCATCTTTTACAACATAGATTTTCAAGTTATTTTGATTCTGCGTGTGCTATAAAATGCTTGATTCCATATCAATAATTGCATCATAGTTATGTTTGCAAGTTGTATTATTTAGTGCATTTGGTTCAATCATTCACATTTTATAGAATATCCTTTTAGTGTCATTGCATTTACAAAAACGCTTCTTTTTTAAGATAGCACATGGACATTGAATACACAGTTCATCTACTCACACTGCATACCTTTTAAGTAACAGAGCAGTTGATATTTATACATGGTAATGACAGCTGTAAGGTTTTCTTTCGAATTGAAGGTCTGTTTTTCGCACACACACACACCCCCCCACACACACATGCACACATTCGATCCCAGGCTTTGAATTGATTTTTTTTCTCAGAAGTGTATTTACGTATGTATGTGATACATATTTCACTGCCCAGAGGTATCCTCTAAGCATCTAAAAGTATTACACTCAGCGTGTTCGTTTTCGATATAATGCTTGCTTGACACTGGAGACACTCAATTCATTAATTCCAGATCACGTACTCCATCTTGATCACAGGTGTTTGAAAGCTTGTCATGTATAAAGAAACAGAATTAGCAATGCTGACGGTGATAACATCCTGAAGTAACTTTTTATCATTTATTTTCACTAGATGACTTTCAATCATTTACGCCCGTTTTCTTCTGTGTGATGGTGACATTCGCTCCAAGTCCAGGTTTATTAGGCTGAGAAGAACCTGTTTATCATCAAGTGGGGAAAATCAATTTGGGGGTTCATGGTCAGTTGGTTGTGGCTCAGATGTTGTTCTAACATAATGATGTTGGAACCATGGGAATTCAAGATCGTCTAATGGAGTCAATGAGCTGATGAGAATGACACAGACTCAAAGTCCCTTCTGCGTCTCCGCTGAACCAGGTCTGTTTGACTGGTGTTTGGATTGTGGAACATCTGCTTTCTTCTTGCTGACAGACATGGGAGCTCTTGGTGTTCATTTAGTTTTTTTGTTTTTTTTTGTTAATGCAAGATGTTTCATTTGGCTGTGCTGTGAAAGGCTCATTAGACAGGAAGATGACATGCTTATGCACATAATAAGTGTGCTTGTTTTTTTGTTTTAGAGAACCCTGAAGTAAACAAATCTCTGAAGGAGCCAAAGCTTTACATGTTTCCTGTGCATGATATTAACCTCAGGGTGGTTCAGAGCAACAAAGTAAGGCTATGTGGGTATTATTCCATAATGGGAGATACACAGAGGCAAATTTGTGGTTTGTTTTTATGGCCAGTACGAGCTGAAAAACAAACACATTTATTATTTTTTAAATGATGCAATGGGCTGCGTACATTCCCCTCTGTCTCTGATCCTCTGGTTCATATGTACTTAATGGAAGTGTAATTATGATCAGTTACAGATGATTACAACCATTTGACACTGGTGTGGTAGAAATTAGACCAGCAACCTCATAAAATAAATGTAGACCTGTTTTATCGACACCTGCTCCTTTTGAATGGTATGATAGATGCACTTACTTATCCAAAGGCACAATCTATGTTCTCAGATACTGTCAAAAATAAAAGCAGTAAAGCTCTATGTGATGATATATTACTCAACATATAACTAGATTCTTATTAGTGGTAAAAAGTTAGCTTTTGCTTTTAAGATATTGTCCTTCTGTGGGCGTGGGCGGGTGGGGTTCAAACAGTCTTATACTGTGTATTAAAAAGTCTTTAAGTGTGAAAAAGAAAATAAGTGTGAATGTACTTGTGTTCTTCTGGAGCCCGGGCAGTTTTTATGCCATCTGAATAGGGAACATTTAACAGGTTTTATTGTCATAATGCGAACTTTGTGAAACACTGTGTGAGCGCAAGAAAATGTGCATCCAGTTCCTTCTTAAATATTTACAGCTTGTACTTATTAAAACTTCACCTCTTACCACCAAAAAGGTTGTGCAGTAAATTATTTTTACTGGCACCTTTGAAGCTTTTAAAGGAATATCATAAAAGAGCTCCTGTATGGATACCGTCATTTTACTAACTGGTCAAAGGCAGCATAGAGTATTTTTTGGATGTTTAATGTCCACACTGTGGGCGGCAAGCTACTCCTGACTTCGTAGTCACTGTGTGGGAGGTGAACTGGAGCCAGGCCATGGCAGATTACTACCTGATCTGGCAAAGCCTCTATATCCATGCTTCTATTAATTAGCTATTCATTTCCTAGAGATGGTGATTGAACCAAGGAAATTTAATATTCCTGTGTTAGTACAATGAGAATTGTATTTATTCAGATGGAAATCAACTTTATCTCAAAATGAGCAGTGCCAGTTTTCCAGCTTGTATTGTTGTCTCTTAATGTCCAATAACTAATCAGAAATATCACCGTAATGGGATTAATGAAATTGAATGAATGCAATAAGATATTATGTATTTCAAAGAAATTCCCTCCAAAATATGGCACCTTTATTTCAGGGCTCTTTCAAGCTTTAGAAAACTGCTTGGGGACCCAATGGATGTTTGAATGGTTATGTATGTATTTATTTTAATTAAGATATAGTTTGGAGGTAACATGCACATGAAATATACTGCAAAGAATTGTTGCTGACGTGAGCTGATTCTGGCAGATGATGTGCAGCTGGATGAATTTTAGACTTTGTTATTCCACTATCGAACTTCAAAAAGTCAGTCAAACTTTTAAGAATAAACACCTAGCAGGAGAAGAAATACTTAGCAGAATATACTTTGAAAGTTTGGAAAAGCATATACAAGGTCTTCGATTGAAATAGATTTTTCCGCTTCGATCAGAGCTCGTCGTGGTTTTTGTTGAAGTTTTAAAAATCAGCATGTCTTACCTCGATAACCTCTGGTCCGAATACAGATCACAGCTCAGATAAGGAATTCCCAACATATTTCCCATTCAAAAGTATATCCATTTAAATCCCTTAAAAATGACCAAGCACAACTAAAGTGAACATGAGGGGTCCAAGTTTAGTTTGGGCAGTTGAGTCTTCACTACTCACCCAGATTAGTGATTGGTGCTACTTTTTATGCTTTCAGTTCTCCCAGACAGGTACACCAGTGTGTGTTTGGGCTCACTTGAACAAGCAATTAGTAATGCAGTGCTATCATTACTGCACACAGAGGACTTTCATCAGCCAGTTGGCACTTGTAATGCTGCCTCTCTTTCTGAGTAAAGACGATGAGCATCCACCACAAGAATTTCATGCCTTAGACCTCCTGAGCATCCCATAACCCGATCGCAAGTGTACCCTTGTCTCAGGTTGTAGTCGGATGACTTAACACGACCTGACACTTTTAAATTGCGGGCATCATAACTGACAAAATCCCATGTAGGTGGTATTGAATCCACCTGATAGTTTAACAGTGCAAGTTTGGATACACACATGCTGTGTATCATAAACTATGCTTTAAATTGTTAGAAGGTACAATATATTATATTCTAATGTCTACGGGATATATTTTCCCCTGCCCTATGTGAGCACTCTGAGTGGGTGTTTGCACTAAATACATAATGGTCCTAATGAGAGCTCATTAGTGTCCCTGACAGTTTGTGTGTTTTAGGGTTTGAATTAAATGGCAAACAAATTGTGGTCATTTTAGGGTTAGGGGGGAGATCTTGACATAATGATTTGTGGGTGAAAAAAAAGGCAGAGTGAAATAATCATAGGACAAAAAAAAAAAAACAGCATGGCATCATAATTGCAGAGGAGTCTTTTGATTTTAGACTGCACTGTGAATATAAAATGAATAAATGAAAAATACTTTCAAGCAAATGTTAAAATGAAAATCATTTAACATTAGTTGAAAAAAAATAAAATAATGAAAAATAATTTCAATTAAAAAGTGTCTTGAAATTTAATTGGACAGCTGATAACCCCGGTGTCTGCTCCTTCTTTCAACTTGACAGACAATTTCTTATAAGGCAAACAAATAACCCATAATCTTTAATAGACTATACCTTGATATATTACTGAATGTAGTAATTAGGATACTTTTGTCTTGATGCAAATGTCAGAGTGATACAATATATAAAAAAGTCCTTGTTATGTCTCATGATCTGGATCTGACTCTATGGTGGGTGTCGGCTATGCCCCAAGGTTATTTTAAAAAATGTACCTTTTAGTTTGTGTGTAAACCTGGATAACAGCCCAGTGAGCCAATAAATGGAGTTGAAAACATGTCTCTCTTTACAAATTCAAAAACACACATAGACAAAATTTTGTAGCAGATTGTCCTTCTAATATTAATTCCAGTTGAAAAGCAAGTGTGACCGTGGCAAATAATACAGCAGCAGGTATGAGTTTTCTCATCTCCGGGACATCAATGGAATTCTTCTCTACATTGATGTGTGAAGTGGGCTGTCAGCAAGGCAGGAGTAGTTATATCTGCCTTTTCGTGAGTAAGAATGGCTTTCTCAACAGTAACAGTGCCTGTTCTTGAGCCATTATGTTGAGAAATGTGTCATGTAAAGATGTAAAGGTTTAATTCGATCAAGTCCTATGTTGAAACATGAATGAACATCTGTCATTCGAGGAAGTGGCACTCTATACAGCCATGATAAGTTTCATGTGCATTCATTTAAAGCACAAAAAAAAAAAGAGGAAACGAAAAAAATGTCTGTGTAAGTGTGTGTGTGTGTGTGTGTGTATGTTCTGGTGTGTGTGTTTGTGTGTGTGTGTGTGTGTATGTATATATATATATATATATATGTGTATCAGTGACGTGCAGTCAGTAGAGGCAGGTGAGGCCGGGCCTCACCTGGGATCATGGAAAGAAAAAAATGTAAAATGAAAATATAAATTGAACGGTTCTATCTCTTCAGTGATTTGTACTATAAAGTTATTTCCACCTAACTTCACAATTTTTAGTCATTTTTTTTCAAAATCGAAGAAAAAAAAAAGTGTTTAAATATGAAGAAGAGCCGTGCGGTGACACGGCAGCCAGCGGAGGAGTCCGCTATGGATTGCACAACAACTGCGCTGCCATGCTATACGTCTGAGACCGTATTGCTGTCTCTGTGGATGTCACTATTAAATTTTTCAAACACTTTAAGCACTAATATATGAACTAAATTTCCATACTTTAGCCGATGTGTGTAATTTTTTCGTTAACAACTGTAACGTGTTTCTCGGGCCGAGCGATCGTAAAGCGTCAGCGAAGACACACTAAGTGAGGCACGCAGTGACGGGGCCTCACGGTAGGGGGCACCACTGATCCCAGGGAGCCTTTTTACTACTCGGATAAAGAATAATAGAATTGCAATAGCAAGCTACTGTAAACAGTTAGCAAGTCAAGTGCAGCCATCCAGTCATTTTCTCCTCATGCTTGGCTTTATTTTCAAAATGGAGGATTACATAGCTAAACTGAAAGAATTTTCTAAACTGGACTTTCAGTGGAAGCAGGAGATAATAACTAAGGGAAGACCGACGCCGGCGCTAACGGATTTACTTCGGACTAGGAGACGGAAGACTCGGTCTTTTCAAACAGAGTGGTAGACTCCAAAAGGCTGGCTGTGTGGATGTCCAGGAAGAGAGCGCCTTTTCTGGTTTTCCTGCATTCTTTTCTCAACTTCTGACAATGTCTGGAGTCAAATGGGATATTCTGACCTGAAGAATCTGCAAAGAAGTCTAATCAAACATGAGCGGTCGGCCACTCACATTCAAAGTCAAATCGCGCTAAAACATTCAGGATGTCCAGGATAGATTTGTCTTTGAATGAACAGCAAAGACTCAACATCAGCATCCACAATGCTAAGGTAAAGGAAAACCGCTCAGCGGCGCATGGACTTCATTTATAAGTAAAGGTAAGGGATAAAAAGGTTTTTTTAATGTGCTTTTTCAATGCTACAGTTCGTATATGTAAAGAATGCTGATATGATATTCAAAACAAAGCACATTAACTGCTGCCAGTAAAATGGTGAATAAGCTACTCCGTAGGGTTCATATGTTTGTAAATCTGACTGATGACGTCAGTGCCTCACCAGGCATGAACCACAACGCACGTCACTGATGTGTATACACATATATAGAAATACATATATGCAGTATGTGAGTGTATATATGTATGTTTGTATATATAGATTTATGTAAGTGTGTATATATATATGTATATATTGGTATATTCAAATATGTTGGTATATATGTATATACAAACATGTATACCAGCAGCCATCGACCCAACAGTAAAATATTATTTTCAGGTAAATATCAACAAACTCAGCGTAATGATTCTTGCACATCTGATGTACATGTTTATTGTCACTAATAACTGTAGTAGAGAAAAACCACTCCACTTCAAATAATCAGTCTTGTTTTGGTCAGAGGATGCCCTAAAAAAGGCTGCAAAAAACGAATTTTCAGAGTCCAACAATGAAACAATATTGACTTGCTGTGTGCAACTGGCATCAAACATAGTTTCCCAAAGCCATATTTAGAGCCAAACTTCCTCACTTACGACTTAATATAACTGCTTCCAGGGGCCCATCCTTTAACATCACTATATGATCACTTATCACCTATTTTGGACTTCTCAGTTTACAGTGAGTAAGTTTAAATCCAGGTAAACAAAAATGATATGCATCTGTAAAATCACAAGACTATTCTTATTATAAACGTACACTCTAAATTTTAATTATTTTCTAAACTGGATTATGTATGTACTGTATGTATGTATGTATATATACATATATATATATATATATATATATATATATATATACACACACACACACACACACACACACACACACACACACACACACACATATATTTACTTATCTACTCAGGGTCGCAGGGGATTCTGGAGCCTCTCCTAGCTGCCATTGGGCAAGAGGCGAGGTACACCCTGGACTGGTTGCTAGTCAATCACAAGGCCTATATAGATATCCTCTTATTTGATTTTTTTCAATAAATCAAAAAACATATAGACACTATTGATATCACGAACAATCAAATATTTTGAGCTTATGCCTATGAGATTAATTTCTTCCTGTATTTTGTGCCTCATTGCTATGCCATTTATAAGTCAGATAAATCAAGGAGCGGTGAGGCAAAGCAAAAGTTTTACTGAGGTTCCCAAGCTCTAATTTTGCCACGTTATTAAAATGACATTTTAACCCTCTGTGCAATAAAGGCTTTGGGGATGTGCCCATAAATCTCTGGGAGCAGTGTTCCTACTCACTGAGTTCCTAGGCTTCGTGCTGAGAAATGAGTCATCGATAGCGACCAGGTCTATGATGATTAGTCCCAGAGGAGATTTTCAGTCCAGCATACCCCTGCATTAACCATTGTTTCTTGCTTTTTCATTTTTTCCTGACGCTTCTCAAGACATTGGGTTTTTAAAAAGAATGTCACAGAGTAAGCCTTGCCATTTTCAAGGAGGTCTTCCTTTGTGTGTGTTGTATTGTAGAGTCTCCCAATCAATAGATGTGACACGTAAAAATTATAATTTTACCTCGGCCAAGGTCACATAATAGAGCACATTCAGTCTTCTCTTCGCCTCATGAAAGAAAACGGATCCTTTCTCCGTTCTGTATTGAGAAAATTCTGCTTTTTTTCTTCAAAATTAGAGTCTTTTCACAGAGTTGGTGTCAAACTTTGAAGGGACAGAATGTACTGCAGTACAGGCTTTAGTGTACTTGCAATCGTCAGCCGTTCGACAAGACCAGGTGACAAGAAGGGTGTAAAGTAGTGAGGGATTCACCGTCTAGCTCAGGAGGACAAACTCTATACCAAGCATTCATCCGTTGTTTAGCCCTCCTCTTCCTGTCTGAGCTGCTCCTGGTACAGCTTAGCCCCAAACTCCTGCCACCTGATTGAGAGCCTGTGACTCCACTCAGCAGGGAGATGGGCGAGGGCAAGGTGGGCCAGCTCCCCAAGTAGGCAGGATGCCATCCCTTCAAGCTGGGCCTGTGTGCTGCTGCAGTGGCTCTCTGAATCTGCCTCTGCCTGATAAGACTACGCCAAGACTCACAAGGACGCACCTCTGAGTGCTCTGATGCCAGCGTTGCAGTTGTGGAATTAAAGTTTTTAATTAGCGTTGTACCCCCGTGCTGTCAAGGGTGCAATTCTTCAGTTAGGTCTTTCTTAAGGCCCACCCTCTTTCCACATGATTAAACTCCCAAATGTCACGGAGCCATGAGGTTCTTGGTATCAGAGGAGACGGCATGTTTATTTCCTCTCTGAGTATCTCTTTAGATGCAACCATAGAAGATGAAAATTGCTTATTATATACTGCAGTGAAAATGCTTGGCTCTCAAGCCTTTTCCTCTTGTACGGCATGCCAGATTGTATGTATTCATACTATTTATGCATTCTGTGTGATCATTCATAGACCAAAAATCATCCTGCGTGTTTTAATTTTTAAAAACAGTGGGATGTTAATAATATCCATGTGGATTGTCGTTTCCCTTTGCTGCACTTTGCAATTAAGGCAAAATTGTATGCCCTTATTTCATCAATTTTATTTTATCACTACATTTTAACAGCCAAAGCAGATACTGGCAGTGCACAGGCTCTGCTTGTAATTGCTGCCTGGCTCATGTTCTTGTGTCTCTCTGCTGGTCAGATGGGTGTCCACTTTGATCCAGGCTGAAATCTCACATCGACAGTAAAAGGAATTGCCATAATATTTTGGTCCAAACAGCCAGTGACCCCATGTGACTCCTGCAAATGACTTTGTTAATGTCCTGACATTTTAGTACCACAGGAAGATCAACATTTTTATTGAATGAACAACTTCTGTTGTGCTGATGCTTTTTTTTTGGTTTGTTTGTGTTTTGTTTTGCTGGTGGCACCTCTAACATTTTGCACAACTTTTAGATTGTTCAAACCACTCTTTTTGTAAGAAAGATTGCAATTTCAACAAGAACAATTGGAGGCTACATTTTCGACACGGCTAATTAGAACAGCCATCGCAATCCCATTCCACGGTTTCCCTGTTATGTGCTGAAAGGATATCATAGAAGAGCGCATCGTACGCAAACGACGTGGGGCGGCGTGTCGCAGGGTTAGAGCGCTCGTCCATGGAACCGAACATTCCTGGTTTGCTTCCTAGTTCCGCCTAGCCTCCCAAAGTGCTGTCGAGCAAGACACTGAACCCCTAACTGCTCCTAGGGGTTCCTGCTGTTCCTTAGGTGCCTTCTGCTCATGGTGCATCCATGATGGGTTAAATGGATGGGTCGAATTTTGCTGATGTTGTGCTCAATGTATAACTATATGCGACAATAATGGCATTTCTTATTTTCTTCAAAACTGGCTCTGAGTTCTCCTTCCAGAAGTTTTCCCCTTCACTCAGGTTTTGTTTCAGCTGATGAAAGCCTCCTTATTTTATTCCATATGATTACGAATAGGTTTGATCTCATTCTAGTGAAATGGAGTACTATTCCTTTCCCTTCGCCTATGGAAAAAAATCAGTATATATCGCTTGAACAGTTAATGGGTAGAGCTAATTTCATTCTGACTTTGGTCCCGGTCAGAATGGATGTGAATTTATCCTCTCTCTCACAGACATTTATCTCCTTTTTTTCCATTGTAGTTACGCTCTGATGCATTCAAGTGAAAGTCTATTTTACTTACTTTACTGGTTAGAATTTAATTCACCATCTTTCCCCCTGCCTATTAGCATGAAGTAGCCCTGGGTTAGGCTTCACCATCAAGGCTCATACCCACTTTATTTTTGTGTCAATCAAAAGAGCCGGATACAATTCAGAGCACCTTCCGACTCTGTTGTCGCAGAGACAGAGGACAAGACACGGACTTGTGTATTTCTTCCAGGACATGGGCAAATGAAAAGACATCACTTAATCTGTTAAATAATTTATTCAGGACCTAAAAGCATAAGCTAATGTAATTTCATGCTCCAAGTTTTTATTCTCTCCCCAAAAGATTATATGTGTTCAGCAAAATTGCTATAATGTCTTTCTGTACTTGAGGAACAATAATTCCGTTCAGCGGGATGCTGGAGACGTCATTAAATCCGTGCAAATAAGACTACCTTGGGACAAATGCGCATGCCAATCATACTTGTCAAGATTCCAATTTTCGCTGTACACCTCCTCGAGCACTTGCACCGCTTGTGTGCCTTATTGGCTTGGAGGGATATGGTCTCATGATGCAAGCCGGTGGATATGTGCAGTCAAAGGGAAAACCTTGACAGGAACGGTCACGAAACGAAGAGAGCGAGGGACTGTTGGAAAGAAAAAAAGAATCGCATGCACATCCATGAAGTGATTGGTACTTCGGAAGTGTGCCCTGCTCAGGGACAGCAGGATGAGTAGAAATATTTTCTTTTCTCTCCTGATACCAGTTAACTTTACATAAAGATTTTACAAACATCGAAAGATAGGACTGTTTACAGGTTGTTGTCATGACAAAACGCACCGTGTACTCTTTATAACGCAACACTGTTTGGCAACAACCTGACAGACTTAATTAAATCGTGAGTGTGTGATGTGCTGAGACTCCGGAGTTGTGCGCTAATTCCACTGTTTACACCCCTGAGTCACTGTCACACACAAAGACAAACAGATTCATTGGCTTCCAGGATCTTGCGATTGTCCCATGGCCTTTGAAGTTTCTCATCATGTTATGTTGTTTACTTATTCATGCGCTTTCTTTTCCTCATATCACCACAGGGTATTCTGTTGGAATAATTTTAGCTCCCTGTAAAGCAATACATGTGCTGTGAGTTAGATGTGTAAACTGGTCACAACTCGTCACTCAAATACTCTTGTACTAAGAAGTGGTATGGACTGGGATGTAGACATCAGATAAATCCCGATTTGATATCTACTATATGTGGTGGAAATCATTGCAGATGTTGGACCGTGTTTGTGTTTTGCGTGTTTAAAGTCTATTCCCACAAATGAGAAATTTGCTCCTTTGAGACTTGGTTTAAGAAAATGAAATACAAAGGCTTTAAGGGATTATACTTATTCCTGCATCTGAGAGTGGTTGTTTTTTTCCTAAATAATGTGGACCATTGGCATCGAAGAACTGACATATGTGTCGATGCGCTCCCTGTTTCCTATGGGTTTTGGTAAATCTCTCACATCAGTAATTCAAAATGCAATCACTTACAAATAGATTGAACTTGAACTGTGCTTCAGAATGTTCTTAAATTCATCTACTCATTTATTTCACCGAGAGACTACAGGGTGCACAGACATTTTTTTTGTCAATTTGAGTGAATGAAATTACTGGACAAATATTTGAACTAAATCTCATCATACAGTTTTAAAGGTGTTTTTTTTTCATATTTCCGTAAGCTGATCTTGCTTGGTGCTTACAGCCACGCAATTCAAAACCAGCAATGCTTTCAATTATTCGTCTGATTTCGGGATTTAATTTCTCTGTTTACTTCTTGAAGCTTTTAAACATTGAGAGCCGTCACCAGACCTTTATTTTCCAGGCCATTTAGATCATACAAGCAAAGCCAATATTGTATGTCTTTCAAACTATTACAGTTTTAATTTTTTACCTCTTTTTTTTTGCCCACGAGTTGCACAATTAAGTGTGTGAATGCTTATGAGAGGTTGCCACATGTTACCACAGTAACGCACCTCTGACTGCTAAACGTTAAATTGGTGCATTGTATGCAATTTTAAATGTAATAGCAGTGTGCAGAATGTGGGTGTCCCACTAAAACAGAAATGAGAGCTCTCCTCCAATCCTGAAACCCTTTTTCAAGGTCTTGCCGAACAACAAGAGCCAAGTGGGTTTTATTGCACTTCTAAATAGCCTCATTCTGTGGTGACAGCCAAAGCCCATCCATGAAACAATCAAAGAACTCCTGGACTCCTTTCTTTCAAAGGATCATCTGTGCGACATTTTATAAGATAATAAATAAAATGATGACAAATGATAAAATGAAACTGCAGCCAAATAATTAAAATTATCATGCATTATTTCTATAGGTAGTGTGTTCAAGTTTGCAGTCTGGACATAGAACAGAGCGCAATCAAAGGGTTTTGTATTGCATTAGTTTTTCTGGACAAACTACATTTAGGTTACCACTGGCTTAGAATTCCTTCTTTCTCCCTAAATCTCTGGTTTGTCATCTCACTTTCTTTCATTTTTGAATATGCTTAGTTATTCGTTCCACCTGTTTTACCAGAATCTCTCTGCGGCTAAGGTTTCCCACACTAATCAACTTCTGTTTTGTTTCATGTCTACAAGACCGGAGCAGGCAGAATCCCAAGTAAGAATTGAATTTTTATGAATGACCACATATTTGCTTAGTAATATTCGCGGAGTCCACTGGGTTGTTACTTTGCAGCAAACCAGCTGTCTTAATTGACTTGTGAAGTGACCAAGAAGATGCTTTTGTCTGTTTCACCCAAGGTCACTCTGACATGGCAGTCCTGAGCCGTGTTCTCTGGTCTTCATAAAGGATCAACTTACCATGAAAGAATATCTGGGCCGAGGTGAAAAGGTAGAAGCTGTAACTAATGGGTTTATTTAATTCAATTTATTGCCCCAGCCTCTGCGTCGTATAAGACACGCTGGTCATTGTAAGATTGAGGTTTCTTCATGAAAGAAAGATAGATTAACCCCCTTTTTCAAAAGGGCAGACTACACCCTCATGTCATGCTGGATTTTTGTGCCCAGATAGATGGATGTAGAAATCTGCAGAACTAAATGAATATAGGTTTGTAGCAAAATGGGGCTCCCAGGTTTATTGCGTACACGGCTTCTAATCGGCGACACACCGGGAGTATGCTTGATGAAATCGGGATCTTCATTAAACAAGGTCTCTGTCAACATATCTGCTTCTGGTTGCAAGGCGATGTGTCAGTGTGTCAGTCATAGAGAAACTCCAGGTATTCACTTTCTCAAGCACATATGTGTTACATCGATCATTAATTTCTATGTTTGTTTCTATTTTATCCACATGTCAAACCATATCAGTCTGTTAACAAATTGTTTCCAATTAACCTCTCCTGCTCCCCTCAAAAAAATATTGTCACTTAAATTTATTTTCAAATACGTCTCTCTCTTAGAGGCATAAACTTGTAGGCAGCACACATTGGGTAAACTCAGCAAAAGCTTCAGGGTTGCAAAAACTAATGTGCCATGATAATTAGTTTAGCAACAGCGCAATGCCAGTACAGGGAATTTCACACCTTGAGTTTAATATTATATAGGTAATTTGCATTGGCCACACTGTGCGAAATCTTTCTTTGTTATGGTCGCACATTATTACAGTGTTACATGTGTTCAACAGATTGGTATTCTTCAGGTAAATGGGCGATGTTTCGTTTGTGATAACACAGTACCCGTCAGCTTGGAAGATGATTGGATTTGTCACACGTTGCACAATTCTCAATTCAAAGGATTTAGCACAAAGCACAATCTTACGTTCAATTTTCTTTACTTATACTACTTCTACTTACTTATAGAGGTACGCTTACGGACTAGCTGTGTTAGCTCTCGGTATGACTCAGAGAATATCACTGCTTTCTGAGAAAAAGAAAGAAATACACATCACTTCCCAATAATATTAGCGATGTAACCTTAATTAAATAAAACAAACATGTAAGCTTAATCATGAACAGAATTGAATGGAGTGCAGCTGCATTCATGAGCCTGGTTGCCTTCTAATTTGCCAGGTTGTTGAATGTAGTCTGTTGCCTTCACCTGACATCCCAGGTGTAAATCAGAGCCTGATAACTTGTTCAAAATAAAAGCTTGTGGGAGTTTGGCCCATGAGGTTTGGATTGAGAAGCGCCACTAATGCATCTATTTCCAAAATCAAATGCTGGAACTGCTTTCCATTATATTCTTTAGAAAATGAAAAGTTTCAATACATCTGTCAGATACTCTTCCTGATATGTGTCAGCGAAAAGGAAATATTTATTTTTCCTTCTGCAGTACTTGCAATTCCTTCAGTCAAATCTGTGAAGGTGCACCGGCAAATTATTCTGACTTCTAATGAGGCTGTTAGGTACACACTTTGACGCTGGAAATGTTACACCCCCTGCTCAAGATAAGTGCTAACCCGTAGAGTCAGGAAAGGCCTTTTATATGATTTTATTTCTATTTGTACAGTGAGCTTTTATTTAAAGAAGGCTCGGAATCTGAACAGCACTACAGTGTCCACTGCGTGTTCGACAATTTTTCAAAACTGCTTTAGAAATCAAGGGGCGAAAACACACATAATCACCTACTCTCCCGTTGATTTGGGGCAATTATGAAAAGGAAAAAAAAAAAAAAACAATGCAAAAAGAAAGTAAGATTCTATGAACAATATTTTTCAACCCACTGCTTTGGTGCATTGTATTTTGATAACATTTTGATAACATGCATGAACATAGAATTCAAAAAGTTGTTTTTCACATTCAACATATGTTGAATGTAGCGGTTACCACTTCCACTCAGAGCAACAAGGTCCCAGATTTGATTCCAACTGTGCACCTTTCTATGCAGAGTTTGCATTTTCTTTCCATCTCTGCATGGATTCCCTTCTGGTTTTCCTTTTTCCTCCTAAAGTCCAAAAATAAACAGGAGGTTCATCGGAGAATGAGAGAGTGAATGGTTGTATGGTGCATGAATGAGACAGCGAATCGTTTTACATGTCTACATGCGGTGATCGATTGGTGACCATCCAGTCCAGGGTGAACCCCAAACTCTTGACAGCTGGGATAGGCCCCACTCTCCAACCCCCTCCCTCATGACCTTAAGGCAGCATAGATAGTGAATGCGTGGATGAAATATGTGGATTGACTTAAGTGGAATGAAAAGCATTTTTATCTATAATACCAATCACACTTATGTGCGAACTCCGGAGTATGGAGATCCTGAAGATACTATGCCTTCACGCTCAGAGATACAGGGAGGGAATTCAATATTTTATGTTTTGTTCTCTTAATATTTTGTTTTGAACCATTTTTGCAGCCGCACGTGAAGGGTATGTTGGTAATCTGAAGCTGCATTTACTGATTTCCCTTTGCATACAGAAACAACTCAGAGGAAGTGGAGCAAGTGAAATCATGACACGTTCACCGTAACTGATTATAGCTCAAAGAATGGCTGTTGCTGTTCATTCATCATGGTGAGATCTGGTTCAGGAGCACCTGCCAAGGATCCATCTATGAGCAGTACAGAGTCTTCGCCACGAATATCTTCCTCCTTGCCGGAGCAACATATATTTTGAGGTGAACAAACAGACATGGGCAAGGGGAAAAGACTCTCTGCTTATGCTGTTCAATATTCTCATGTGTGAATGAAGGGCAGAGTAAATAGTGGGTCTCATGGAGCATGCATTCATTGTTTTTCATTTCATGTCAAAGTGTATGTCACAGTTGTTAGTGTCCATAACTGAAGAGAATCGCTCATCCACAGAAGAATACAGCAAAGGCCACCTCACCGATATTGAAAAGGATAGCTCAGTGATGGATGTATATATGTGCCAAAAGGTTTCTTTGTCATCAGATAAATTCTCCCCGCAAAAAATATAACTAGGGCCACATTGTCATCTATTTGTGAATAAATATTGAAAGAGATGACAAGTGCATGCAACATTCTGGGAATAAAGATTATTATTATCATGCTAATGAGCTCAGTCGGGCTGCAGAGTTTGACCTGTCCCTGCTTCAAACTTGGCATCTGCGCGCATTCTCAGGAGGCGTTGAAAATTTTTAACTGCTAACAATTGTTTGCCTTCCCCCGTAGTTTTCACACGGCACATGTCACTGAACACAATCGTACACTCCTTGCGCATCCCCTCCCGTTTATTTGCGCTAAAACCTTGACACTTACCTCCTGCCACAGCTGCATATGCATTGTACTGGTCGATCTCACCTTGTGATTCTGCAGTGGGAGCAGGGTTTTAACAGTCCACTCATGCTGCCATTCTCTCAAATATTTTCAGGGTAAATTGTTATGAGTTATGCTTAAAACTTGTATTTGATTGAACAGCTCTCCCACTTATGTAGACAACTGTGCTTCTGCATGCCTCAGGCTGCTGTCTCAGCATGATGACACACAAATATGAGGAAATAAAAGATTCTAAAATTAGAGAACTAAATTTACAATGCCATTCTGAGACCATTCTATACTAAGCCGAGGGTTGTTTTTTTTTTTCATTTTTATTTCATGAATAAATTCACTGAGAGAGTAGATGAGCTCCGAGAGTTTGATGAAAACATATTTTTTTTCTTCCATTCTTAATCCGCCCAAAAGAACCACATGAAATTTTACTATGATGCTGATGCTTTTGCTCACCAAGAGGAGGATGAACAGGCAACATCTGCTGCTGTTGTACTGACACACAATGCTGGACTACAGTGTTGGCTTTCGCACTGTGACAGACGCCTCTGGGTGTGATTTCAGCCTCCACTATGCTTGTGTTGTGTTTGTTTGTTTTGGAGCAGGTTCAGTGCCTTAGCTGACCTGTTTATTACTGCATCCCCTAATGCCTTGATTTAATGCACTCTCAGAGGTCAGATATTGTGCTAGCAGCCAAAGACCACTTCCTTCAACACTGCCCCATCAATAACAGAGAATAGATCAGGGCACGCTGTGAATTTCCTCACTTGCATATTGGAGCTATTTCATAGCGCTATGGGGACATCTTTATTACATCGCAGAGGAATGTTGCCATCGCATAGTCCGTTTAACCCTCATCTGAAGACACAACTGATTGGTCCATGCGCCCTATAATTAACAATACTACGTATTCCCATAAGAGCACTTACATTTGCATTCCATTAGGAATTCTCTTGGGTCCTTTAATTGATTTGCTGAAGATTAATTAGACCATAATCTTGTTTTTCTTAGGGCTTTTTTAACTGCTTTAACACAGTGTTGACATATACACAGGCTGCATTTTGATATTACAGACTGCACTAAACATGCAGCCTGTGTGCAAGAGTCACATTTCAGAGTAACCCTTTTGAACTCAACAATAGGTAAAATCAATGATTTTTTCTTTTTTTTTTTGTGAACAGTGCGTTGCCAGGTTTCCCGTTTCTAACATTCAGATTTCTACACTTGCATCAGATTTGATTTTCATCATCCACTGAAATGTATTTGATCAGACAGAGGAATTATTTTAGTTGTCAGCATGTATTCGTCTCGATTTGGCCCCGTATCAACTTTAGTCAGCAAGCAACTTTCATTTTATGCCACAATAAACGTGCTATAAAAGTCCCATGTTTTTTTAAGGTTGAACTGTGAATCATGCCAAACATAATTTAATGTTTGACTTGACTGTTTCAATGAGTTTGTTTGTAGTACAACTGTAATCTGCTACATCCTCTGTTGAAATGACTATATAAATTGGCTACCTGATTATTTAATTGGAAATCCAAGCAAGAGGGAATACTGCCGTAAACGAGAGAAGACCAATGCTTGTAGATGTATTGTCAATAAGGTTTGTTAATTTAATGTGTTTAAGGGCTAGTGAATTGGGGGGCTAAATGAAATCTGTTGGGTAAGTTAGGCATTTCATCGTACCTCTTCATTGTCCCCTCCAAAAAATAAATAGATAAATACATACAAATGACGCATACATACATATTACATACAAATCCCAACCATGTGACACATCAGTATGACAAAAATACATGAGAGGGGCAGAAGCAAAGAAAATGGGCAAGGTGGTTGCCTACCGCAGGAGTCTGTAGATCCATTATGATTGTGTTTACGGAATCGAGTCCATTCGTCATATGGCTATATAAAGGGCTCCTTCTAATAATTTATTCCCAGTAAATCTCACGTTTTATAAACAGTGATGAAAATAGAATTTTCATTCTAACTCCAGCCTAAAGTCCCCTTCAAATGACAGATACTGTACCTTTAAGGTGTGTATCTGCTCCTTCATGTATATTTCAGTTCAAGATACATTGGGGACATAAACCCTTTGGCAAGGTTTCTGCTGGGCCTTATGCTTTACAGAATTGCCCGAGACTAAATAAATGCCTTTAGATTAAAAAAACATGCCAGGACACTGGCTCTCTGCTTACATAGTCATCTATATTGTTTATGTACCATTAATCTCCCCCAGTATTCTCCCTTTCCCTTTTCACATGAAAGCATAAATTGCTCCAGGCGACTCTCGTGCGGCAGCACCTATAGTATCCGCAAAAAAAACACAAGGAAGCAGGCTCCGTATTCACAGAAGAGTGACTGCTCCCCGAGAGGTGAAAAAATATCATTTTAGAAAGAAAAAAAAAAAAAAACAACTTGTGGTACCGCACTAGTTATGATGGGAGAGATTTTATTACATGCCATTTTTGTTGTGGAATATTGTCTTTGACTTCCTCCACAACATGCACTGGGGGTCATTGGAGATTCTGTATTGATTAATTTCATAAATGATCAAAATAATCTCAGTGATTGTGTTCACCTAATGCGAATAGGAATATTGGAGTGAATGTGTGCTACTGTATCTCCATTATGTTTTTTTTTTATTTGTTCATTTATTTGTTAGTCTGTTTCTTTCTGGATTTGTTTATTGAAGGCCATGAATGTAAGCATTGATGCTCTTTGTCTGAAAATATTTCTTTGGATGGACCCATTTAGATCTTTATTATTAATGGCTCTTTTATTACTCGTATAGCTACTAGAGGAAAATGCTGCTGTGAGTATTTCTTGTTTTCCAAGGCACCATGTGACCTGCCTTGAGAGGTTATGCATTCTCTTATATGTATATGTGTATGAATTATGCAGAAAAAGCCTATTGTAATATTAATCAAAACAATTGTAATCACATCATATTTGTATATCCTTATATTTGAAACAGGATCACATTTCGCATGTTCCGTATGTTAATGTTAGAAAATGATAGTGTTCTTGTGACAGAAATCATGTCCAATTATCAGTTCAGAGTAAATTATTCCATCACAACTCTGCAGTCAAAATAAGGAGACAAAGAATGCAACTGGGGACTCCAGTGAATGGGTGCAGTGTTTTCTCTTCCACGCTAAACTAAATTATGCACTGGAGCGTTGTTTATCCATCAAGCCTGTCCCTGTTCTGGCAAACCACTCACAAAGAAATTCAGAATTAATTGGCAACACTAAAGTGGAGACATAGAACACAGTAAAAATCCCTCTCATTCTTGGTCCATGAGGCATAAGGTAACCAGTATGAGAAAAAGCAAAATTTCTGTTCTTCTGTGTTCATCTCAGTTCATTTGCCAGTGTCAGTTGCTCTGTGCAGTGTTAACCTCTTCACCCTGGATCCCCAAAGATCCTGCACCAAATACACTGACAAAAACGTACGCAGTACTGTCTGGCAGTTGAAGAGGTAAATGAAGGATTCAGCATGACGGTCAAATAATTGGGGTCTGCTGTAGTTTGCCATCCTCTCATCGTGGGCCTTACTCAGCAGAGACACCTATTCGAAATACTGAGACATACTCCTCTACCCCCTGCTCCAATAAAAGCTCTTAAAATACACAAGTGACTTTGTCGGATACTTGCATATCTTATCTTGTTTGAAAGTTACCCCTCAGCGGGGTAACTGAGTTGTAAATGAAGGATTCTGAATTCTTATCTATGT
Source organism: Fistularia commersonii (assembly GCF_037954325.1). NCBI lineage: Eukaryota > Metazoa > Chordata > Actinopteri > Syngnathiformes > Fistulariidae > Fistularia > Fistularia commersonii. The sequence goes on from NC_141311.1 coordinate 5,839,091, forward strand.
TTTTCTTCAATCTCTCTCCCGAATGAAGTAAGTGTTGGCGTGTTGGTGCTACTTGGCCAATGAACCAATCCAAAGTACCCCCCACACACACACACACACACAGGCTACTACACACATCTGCCTTTTGCTCAATAATAGCCCTTATTGTACTCTTTTGAGCCTTCCAGAGATGATCTACAAATAGCCCATCTGTTTTTAATAGCTACTCTTCCATCCTGTGCAGGCACAGGTTAAAGTACGGTTGGTGGTGGGGGTGTTGGTGGGGTGGTCGGTAACGGCTGCACGTTGGCAAGAACCGTCTTCACCCATGAGTCACTCTAAAGTTGACACATGCTCTCCCTTTGACTAATAAATCATTGAAGGGACTGGAGTGTCAGTTTTGATACTTGATTAACATTTCTGTCACTTCGCCTTACGTTTAACATATTTCCAGCTGTGCAACTCAATTCACATTGCTCATGGGCATGACTGTGATAAGCCATTCGTCAAACTGACAGTCTCAAAGAGCAACATGTCAACAAATGTGCAATTCTACTGTCTGAGTCAAATAAGGTGGATTAAGAATATAATCAAATGCTTTCAATATCTACCGCACTCATCATGCACTGACTAAAATTCTATCTTTGTTCTTACCTCCCAATTTAATTCATCTTTATTTTACTTTCCCCATTGTAACAGAACAAGAAAGTGATCCAGCCTTTGCCAGATCTGAGCAGTCATCTGGGAAGGTGGGGTTGAATGCTTGCCAGTACGTCCTCATAGCTGCACGGTAGTTAATGCTGCAGTGACTTCCATCATTTTTATTAACCTTTCTGACACCTCAGTAGTATGAGCATGATATTGTCAGTCTGGTTGCCGTTAGTTAGTTATTTTTGGTGGAATTTAGCAGTTCTTTCAACAACCTGCCGAAAAGTGAAATTATGAGTTCTGCCAGATCTGGTTTTGCGAAAGCAGCATCGCCTTTCTACCATTCCTACATGTCTCTACTTGTTTTTATTTTCTATTGCAAATGACTCACTGATTAAATCAAGAAGTTTGCATATGCAATAAAGTAGCATTTATTCTGTGGACTTTATGAAATAACAACATACGGTGTGCAGTTCACAAGTCTCCTTTGAAATTATATAAACAGGGTGATTTTGCAGAGATATGGTCATCACCTCAGCATATGTTAACCTATATGCCTATATGCAGTAAAGCCCTCCACATCTGTCAAACCTTTCTATTAGCTTCGGCAAAACGCTGACAGTGTGTGGAACTGCAAGGGTAGAGTATGAACTGATATATTCATATCGACATGACATCTGTGGTGGAAACTGTACATTTATAAATTGGCTTTGGCATGTAAATTAATATGAATATCAATTTAAACATACTGACATGTAATTTGACATCTTTGGAAAAGAAAAATAAATAAATAAATAAATAAATAAATCAGACCTATAAACCTTCCCTAATTTCTATCTGATGTAAAACTGTTTTTTTTTTTCATTATTATTTCTCTATCTTTGTTGTTTTTGTGGCAGAACAGAGCCTGAGTTGTGAGGGCGCGTTACTCGGTCAGCCCCTCTCTCTGGGCTTTCCTCAATGCCAAAATAATTCCACTCAGTATGTACAGCGAGCATATATATACTGTATCTTCTGTTTCTCGCTTCCCCTTGGGAGGCCAGGTAACACTGCTCCTACGACTATCTGTTATTCTGTCCTGATTTATGTGTTTATTGTGACTCGCTATAATGCTCCAAATTAAGGGTGACAAAAAGCTGTATCCAATTTATTCAAGAGTCTTTAATCACACATTGTCATTGTTTTCTTTGAATGGGGGAACAAATTGAAATCATGATTATTGACGGTGACGAGTAATACTCAAAATACCACATGGGGCTTTACATCCCTTTTGCCACATAGTGACAGTGTGCGCTCAATGCTGCAAAAGACCGAATAACATTTTTCTTCCTGTTTCTTTTTTTTTTTTTTTTTTGAGATTATGTATGTGCAAATCTAGAAGTATGTTAAAAAGCCCAACAGAACAGTCTGGTGTTGGTGGTGTTGTCTGATTCCGTTCCAGAATTGGTCAGGGAATACTCCGTGGAGCTCGACCCTTGCTCTAAGGCTTATGGCCTACAATTGCATGAACAAAGTAAATCTTCTTTGTCTTCCTCTCAGAGGGCTTCTGATTCAGGAGCATAATGGACACAAAAAAGAAATGGTATTGGAGGGAAAAAATGCTCTTGGGTATGGTTTCCCCATGCTTTTGCTTTGGTCTGCATTATAATGATTTCTGTGGGCACCCTTGTTTGAATATGGTAATGGCTTCCTATACGAAAAAAAAAACAAAAAACCATCCCAACATCCCATGAAGTCAGATGGACAAATATAAAAGTGTGTCATGGCTTTCAAATCATATCATTCTTAGCATAGACACATCATCTGTCTTCACTCTCTGATAAATCTGTTTGCATATAAAAGCAGCTCGTTTTGTACAACCATTACACATAACATTACTTTTCTAATTTCCTACGAGGATTAGAATCATGGCATCCTATGAGGATTGCATTGATGTTGACAGACTTTACTTTTTTATGTTTGTAGTCCCGAACACGTCTCATCCCATATCATCAAATAACTGTCAACGTCCTTTGCGTCTAACGTTAATTCACCAACAAACCGACTCCTCCCGTCCATAAACTTAATTATTATTTATTTCATGTGCCAAAACCTAATCAGATCTCAAACACAGCCCTCATAAAATATAGCTATTTGAAATGAGAACGTTGCAAACCATTTACCGTCAACTGCCTATCCAGTTTAGAGCTGGCAGTTGTATGCCTGCCCTGCTGTTACAGGTTCTGACAGGATTAATGGCGCAGCTGCATCGACCCAATACTGAGGAAAAGAGCAGAGTCTGCCAGTCTCTTCTCACATTTTCACAAGCTGATCTTATACGGGAAGAAACCTCACACTTTGATGTGTTGAGTGAGTCTTCCAGAGTGTCTTATCTGCCTGATGTTCTTTTTCTTTTTTTTCCCGATTTAGAAAAGGGGTGAAATAAGAACCAGAATTAAATATTTAGTGTAGAAGATATCTAACCGTGATAAAATGCAAAAGTGATATATCTAGATGATTTTGACTACCACTGACTTACAGGTAGACTTTGTCGTCATAATCTTGTGTTTTTGTTATTACACTCGTTTGATAAATCCACTGCAATACAATTAATTTTTACCCAACACATTATTTTGATAAAGACTATGTTCTTGAAAGTCTGTCTGTTGAACACTTTCTCAATTGAAAGCTTCGGCATGTATTGAGGTACCTTTATAACTGTATCCTTTCTGTAGAATGTTAGGGGAAAAAAAAACGATTATAGCCCAGCACAATTTTAATCTGAAAAGGTTGAAGGATCATTGTTGTTTAACTCTCAAAGTAAGACCGAATCGGACAATCTGTCCATTCTTAAAAGGGAGCTTCATTAATATTTCTTATTTAGGGTACCAGAGCCATACAGTTGCAATATTAATTCACTAATTCGCTCTCAGTAAGCTGGCTGAATATCATATATGCAGCAATTGTGGTTCAAAGTCTATTTAATTATATTGTTGAATAACCAATTAAAATCCTTGATAGGGGTTCAGATATTCCTTTTATTTACCTCCTCTCTGCGGATTTCCTTGCTCTTGTCAATTTCTTACAGGGAACACACACACACACGGACCCTTGTACACACACGCACATACACACACACACACACACACACTCACATACATGCACATCACTGCCTCTCCCACGTCTGCTCTTGTCATGCTGGTTTAATAAGAGATAGCACAGAATTAGAGAAAAGACAATACTGGGTGTTTGCACTCCCCCATACTGGGGTAATGGCCCAGGGAAGCTGATTAAATACCATGGGAGCTTCTGTCCAACCAGCTTAGTCTGGACAATACAATATGTGGGAGAGCACTATTCCATAGTGTTCACACATGCCTTTCTAAAGAATGGAACTAGCCACACATCCCACATATGCAAGTCCTTTTCTTTCTTGCACTTTCCTCATGTACTTTCTAGAACATGCCATAATTACATCAATATCTGAGAGCTTATGAGTTGACTTTGTGCTCGGGGGATTGTCCAACAAACACATAAAGCTACAAGAACAGTCCTCCGTATGTGCTAGCGCCTACACCTTGTAACAGCACTGAATTATGTAGTCCCCAGGTAGAACTGCAGGAAGGTGGGAGGGAATGTGAAGATCTGAAAATAAATCTCCTGATGGGTAAAATACAGATCGATCAAATGTGAAGGGCTCCCTCAACTAATATGACTTCTGCAGTGTGACTAGCGATTTTTATTTTACTATCTATTTTTCAGCAGTGAAATTTGTGATATTCATTTCAGTGCAAATCTTGCACTATAATAAAATCGTATAAGGCAACATTTTTCAGCTTTAAAGAAAAAAATGCCAGAGATTATTCAGCTTCACATAAATGTGACATTATATGCTTCGCATTCTATATTGGACTGAATAAATTCAAACCAACTGCTGTTTTGTGTCCAATAGTTTGAAAGCACACTGTCCTAATTGCTTAGTCAATACCAGCCGCACGTTATACACTGCCACATTGACCCAGGGTTCTGCAGAGATGCTACACTTTCCACGACACCTGATGCAATAGACAGAGCAAAAAAAAATTACTACAAAAACCCTCAGCTGATCCTTTTTCATTCCAGTGCGTTCTGCATGTTGGGCCCATAATGCCGGGAGTTCTTGCCTGAGCTACATGACATCACTCAGTGCAGTCACTCACCGATTCAAGGCTCTCCTTCAATATCCAGAGTAACAAGAAGAGAATAACTGGGGGAGAAAATGGTGGATAAGGGCTTTTGTAGTGCTGGGATGGGATGTAGGCAAACTCTTGCCCTGGGCAGAGCAAAGCTGTTATTGGTACTCACACTGATCTTGCCACTGTCTCATTGTGACCTGTGTATTCCCTGTGTGAGCAATGTACCGCAGGACTTTCCACCCCTGTCACACAGTGCACTAATGAGAGCCTGGGGGTGCAAGGTCAATGGTGAGATCCCTGATCACCAGGAAATGCTGAAGACGTTGAGAGGCAATCCTTAATTTTTCCAGTCCACCTCTGTCACAACAACGCCATGAATGCTTGCCCCATCCCCAATTACATATTCTGAGGGGGGAAATTAAAGCAAATAACCAAGCGACAATGCGATTTTTTTTTTCATTATTTTGAGCTGAGGATGTCGCCATGCGTAACCACAATCTTGATGTGTTTAACCTTAAAAGGTGCAATAAGACCCAAAATACTCATATCCCCCTTTGCATGAGTTTCTCCGATTCCTAATGGTTGAATAAGTGATTTGAGAGTCAAATTGCCCCACAGTGATTTCAGTCTGCCATTCACAAAGGTAAGTGATAACAGCCCTCAAACTAATTTACATGTGATTATGCAGCTGTTACTGTAGAAAAGAGAGCATAGCTGTAATTGTCTAACTTTTAGCATGTAATTATGTAGCAATTTGCTTTCTGTAATCTGAGGCGCTATAAGCGAGCTATGTGGCAGAATTACTTAAATAAAGAAATTTGATCCAACCCATATTCATTGTTAGGTTCAGCCATTCTTCGCAGGTGGCTGTTAGTGAAAAAAATTTTAAGGCGCACAGACAAAGCTTTAATTTGGCCATTTTCATTTACTGATCAACTGAAGCATTTAGTTAAAGTTTTAGTCTCTTTTCTTGTCTGTACAATTGATATGTGTGTGTATACATATATATATATATATATATATATATATTGGATTAATAAACACTGTAAAACATTGTAAAATAAGCTATTCATTATAACAGTGCCTGAGGCAGGGGGGAGGCTTTCCAGTGTCGATAAGCATGTTCTTCAAAATTAGGTGCCATAACAGTAATGGAACTTCTGGCCACGATATTCACGTGTATGATAACAAGTATTTCTGTATCATAATGTTGATGGAACTGCATTCTAACCCAGCACAGATTAGGAGACAGATTTTTTTTTCTAGGTTTTGTTTATTGCATTCTATTAATAGCTCCTTGTCAACATGTTCTATATCACTCTTTCGTAACTTAATCTAAACTTGCGATGTACTTTAAAGAACTGTGATGTACCTGCAAGAGATCCAAATATAAGAGTGGTATCTTAACTACGGCAGTCTTGCAAGGAGCCATGGGCGTCTAGTTGCTTGCAATTGTGCTGGGTTTGTGGATACTTACTTGATTGCTCTATTCTGGCATGGCATTAGATATTGGCAGTGCTCCGGGAGACAGCAGGCAGCTGTAATCGATCAGGTCATCCCATGTCAGGGGAAGACAGCTGAAGCAGAGGCTGCCTGTCCATCAGGGGACATGCTAGCAAGCCGGGCTACCATCTCGGCCACCAGCCCACATGTGCATAAATGAAAAGGTTGCCTTAATTAGCCGGTGGCTTCTTGATGTTTATTCAGTTTTCAAAGTGATCAGTGTCATTTCAACGTGGCAACATAATGCATCAAGCGCATAAGACAGAGACGCTTCGTCTGCTCACAATCAGAAAAGCTCCAAAAATTTGGGGAAAAAGATTTCAGAGTTCACTTTGAGGAGGCTATATGACTACAGACAAAGATAAATCAGTTCAGAAGAAAGTTTTGATTTGAGAGGTCATCACTGAATTTGAGCAGGTTAAGTGCTTTTGCTGGCAGGCAGCATTTAAGAGCAGAAATGTGGCAATATTACTGAGCTCAAAAAATGACAAGTTAACAAAAATTGTGTCCCGCTTTTTATGATCGGAAGCGGGACAGTGTTCATCTAGAGGATTCTGACATGGCAGTTGTGTATTTTTTATCCAGTAAAATCACTCGTGTATGTAGGTAGCTCTTGAGTTCTTTCAAGGGAAAACATATGCTGTTACAGGCTAAATCTATCAGAATATTCTTTTTTTTTTTTTTTTTTTTACCAAGAAGCCAAAACAGACTCAACACACTGAATCATCATCAACATATGCTTCAGAAAATAAAAACACCATGTAACCCATGGCAAAATTTTCCTATCTGTTGCACAGCCAACAAACAATAACAGTTTGAAGTAATGAATAGTCAGCAGGTCAGTAGTTTTTTTTTTTGTTTGTTTTTTTTTCTGTTATTGTTTTTTTTTTTAATTGGATTAACATTTCTGAGTGACATTTTAGTATTTTATTTGAATAAATGGCATATATTTTTACAAATCTGGTAAAACTAAGAACATACGAACCAAACTGCTCAAATTAATGTTGAAAATTTGGCTTTTTTCTTGGTGAAGTTAAGTGTCAGTTATGTTACTTTTAAACTGTCCAATTTATTTGAGGAACTATTGCTACGATCAATACCGTGTACCAACTGCAACACAAAGTTATTCTCCTATGCAATATTATGTTGTTTTTGTTTCATTCTTGCCACTCAAAGGATTATATAACTTTTCCTGAAGGGAAACTCAGAGGCATTAACATGCAAGAGTTTATATTTTGTTGTAGTAATACTTTCTGTTGTTATCACACTAATGGTGCACGTGTTTGTAACGCTTTCTAAAAGTGCTCTTGCACAGACATGCTTCCAGGACTGGAGGGTGGAGGGAGATGGTGGCAGCAGCCTGTAAACATGGTGACATTTCGAAGTGAGTGATCCAAAACAAATGTCCATTCATGGTGTGTTATGCACTATGAATGCTAGTTGCTTTCCAACGCAACTTAGGTCATATCGCCCATACAAAGGTGATGCTTCACATGGCTGCGCAAATCATCTTTCCATTTCACTCTGCGTGAGTGACGCTGTTTCAGAATGGATTCCCGTTAAGTTGCTTATTCCCCTGATACAAATACAAGTAATGTTCTGCCTCTAAAATGAGCATTGAACAACAAATATTCGGTCACAGTCTTACATCACACTGATAGTGAATTATGCCGTGCTGGTGCACGGTCTACGTCGTGCATTCCACATGCAGAGTGTTTGATAGTCAGTGCTTAGGACGGGAGGAATGGGAGTCATTAAATAGTTTAATAGATGTGAAACAAGACATTATTATGCTCTCTTTGCCCTTCAAGACAGGGACTGTTAATGGAGCTGCGACCTCCAGAATTGGTTTTAGAGGTAACTGAGACTAAGTCCTACCACTTACAGAAAATAGTCTCACTTAAATACCACCAGGCAGCATTGCAGAAACTGGGTAATAGCTGTGCTATTACAAATTTTTTTCAGCCAAGATGAAATGATGCCTATGGAGCAGGGTAAGATATTTTTCCTCAGATCATCATTTGGCACATCCCTCTTTTTTGGGTTTAGGTAATTAACTTGCACTAACTACAGAAGCGTGGTGCTAACTAAAGCAGATTGTGTCTGTGCTTATGCTGCAGACCACCCCAGGGTGCTAATCCTCAGACCCCTTCAACAGTTCATTATGATATAAAAAGTGGTGGAAATGACTTCATATTTACTCGAGTGTTTTTAATCCCAAGGCAAAATTCTCTCTTATTTCTTCATTTCTTTCTTTTTTTTTTTTTTTCAAGTCAGACATATCATGATTTAGACAACAATAGCAATAACTATTGAAAAACGAGGAAAAATATCCACATTGAGACGAAATTTCTCTCTGATATTAATCAGGCTCAATCAGCCTTAAAGGGGGATTTCTTTCACATCGTAGCCATTATCACAGAAAACTACCATTCTTTGCAGATTAATAATTTTTCTGGGTGTAATTGAAAACACTAAAAAAAGACAATAAAATGAGGTAGAAGCTTTATGTATGCCGGTTATCTCAATGTGGATAAAGAATACTTGTATACTCCGCTTCCTTGCATACAATTAAAAGCAACACGGGACATTATTCAGCAAAAGGTCCAGAAATACTAATTACCTGCTGTTTATCGGGCTTTGTACATCCCACCTTTCAATAATTACACACAAAGGCCAGGGGATTGAAATCACCCTGATAACTATTAGCATGAAACTTGATGAAGTTCATTAGCAATTCTGCAGGAATACAGTGTAATATCAATACTGGAGACAACTGGCTGTGTTATTCCTTTGCCTTTTGTTCTCATCCTGTGTAGAATGTTAATATTCTGTGCCAATGCACAGGTCTACAACCTGAAACAACAAGCCAACAAACAACTTGTCCAATGACAGCAACATAGTTGTTCGGGTGTAGTTAATGCATTTTTTAAATATATCTATTTTTAGCATTTGTAACCAAGAGTAAGCGATGTCCAAATTCATAACACTCTAGTAAACTATCTAATGGAGATGTCGAATAATTACAAAACAACATAAACATGTATGGCTATTATGCACTAGTTGTACTTTCACTACTACAGCTAGTTGTAGTATATAGTATAACGTTGTCTAAAGGTTTTAACAACATGAAGGCAAACTTCTGTATTCCTAATAGTGGACCCTGTTAATTACCATTACTAAAATCACACATTACTTATCTTTCGCATTCCAAATGAATGGCCTTCAAAAGCATATGTTAATTGGAGTCTGATTTACTAACCAGGCACATCCCATGTGTACAATGTGGAAGAACAGGTGCTTTCAGCTTAATTTAGCTAATAATTTAATAGCCCTGCTCAGCTTGTGTGCTGAGCAGATTCTAGATTTTATTGTATGACACAGAAGGTTACTCATGTCAGTTTCATTCTATAACACGCTGCCTGACTGGCCCCCTATGGCAGTGCACAAGAGAGCTCCTTTCAAGCTGTGATGGATGACACAAAGGGACAGTGCATACAGGAAATAAATAAATGAAGAGACATGTTAAAAATGAGCTATTTGTGCGCTGCCCCTCAATGGCTGGCTACTTTTAACTGCTGGAGAAAGCTTTTAATAGGTGCATCAGGCCAGTGTCCAGCATTCTATTCTTACCCTCTGTTAAATGACAGAAACAAGTCACCTGGTTCAAAGAGCATTTGTTATTTTTTCTAATAAGTAACTGCACTGAATTGGAAAAGACAGAAATATTATATATTGCAGTAACTTGTTATACTTTTCAAACTACTATTATCCATAGAGCTACTGTATAACCTATTTTGTCGGCTTGTCCTACACTTACAAACAATAGAGAAGGATTGCATGTCATAAGCTTTCATTTTTCCTCTGTCCTTAAACATTGCTGCTGGCTGCAGTCCATGCACCCAACCAAAACAATATGTAGCATACATACATTAATCCATTCATTATCAATACTGCTCATCCTGCAGCCAGGGACAAGCGAGGCCTGTCATTGGCGATAGGTTGGTCACACCCCGGACGAAAGTCAATCACAAGGGCACATTTACGGAGATACTACCATTCACACGTCTAGAAAATTCAGTCTTAAATGAACACTATGCATGTGTAGGTGAAAACAGGAGTAAATCATACAGGCACAGGGAAAACATGTAACTTACACACAGAAAGGTTCCCCGTCTGAATTGAGCCAGGAACCAGGAAATGCTCACCACCGCACCAATGTGCCGCTGATTATATATCACACAAACACATACGTACTGTATGTATATCAAACCCTTTTCATCAAAGTGCTTATCAAGTTAAAATTGTAATTTGCTGCTGAAACAGTAGTCCCTCCTGTTATTATTTTGCAATTAAAAATACTTGCCCATATAATGCCTTTTATCAGACATTAGACCAACTCGGGTAGTGATTTTGATATCATTTTCTCCTTCTCTCTACTCCTGGCTAAAATTACAGCACTCTTTTTTAAAGCTTGTTGTGAACTCTTTTTAAAACATCAACAACTACATACTGAGTGAATGTTGTTTGTGTCAGTCCACTACAACTGATCAAGGCACTGATCACGATGCAAAAAAAAAATCGAACAATAAAGGGTCCTTTCAGAGGCTATTAATGAACAACAACAATCTAAAATGAAATGTGCACATAGAGCAGTGTAGCAACAGCATAGAAGCTAGACAAATCTATGAATGGCCTCTGCTTTTGCTCCTCTGAGCCTGTTTCTCCTCACATCAGGCTGCATGTTGAACAGTCTAACTGCAAGAGTACAAGAGGATATTATGCTGTTGTGGGAGTCAAGGTGTGAGACAAGACTTGGCTGACTCCCCGGTACTGGAATGGGTCCTCTGAATGCGTGGAAGTTCGTTTGGTCAAAGCACCACTTTCATAAACGGTGTTTGGATATGAATTAATGTTACTTGAAATTAGACTGATTCACGTGAGCTTATACATGCTGTTTGCTCAGGTCAGACATTATATGTTTTTGTTTTTTGTTTTTTTATACGGGACAGACAGAGGCTCGTGGACGCAGTGGACTTACATCGTACAGTTCTATGGTCATCACTCGATGTTTGATGAAGCAATCAATTAAAGAGAAAATGTGTGTTGAGATAATTATGAGAGAAACAGACGGTGTGATGTAGCAATGGAATTTAATTTAACAAAAAAAGGGAAACATGTTACATGCTGATACAAAATGTTGTAGCTTAAAGCACTCAGTCAGATTCAAGATGTAATTGCTGCTTTGAATAATCTTTAAAGATATAGTTTATTTATTTTAGGGCAAATATTTATTTTTGCTGGTCCAAATCTTGCCCTCTCCTTGTTGTGGCTCAACACCACAGTTAATAGTGGCTGTATTTCTTTCAGGATTGTCCTTGACATTCACCCTCCTCCTCACAGGACACCCTCAGAGCTGTGTGATTTGCCATTGTTGATGCATTATCTCCGGTATTTATGATTGTTTTTTTGTCCTTTTGTCACAAATGGAAATGACCACACCCAACAGTTTAGAAATGTCTCAAGAAACAAGTCCTAGACCTGTATCTCTGTGATATTTTTTTTTTGTTTTTGAATTTTTTTTCCATCTTTGAAATGTTACTCTTACAATTATATTTATTCTCCCTCCTTTAAGGAAAAATAGGCACACGCTGTTAAAAGCAAATACATTTTTGGCCGATAAACACAATTTGATTTGGTTTAATTTTTCTCACGAAAGGTAAATGTAATAACTTAAATAAATATCTGAAAGCACAATAGTAAAAATGCATTAAAGTTGCTGAATTGGATATAACAGGGGGATTTTAAACACATCTCCATATTCTCCCACTCGTTTTACCGGTATGAGATTTTACTGAATGCTCGGCTGTTTTTTTCTTTCTTTCTTTTTTAAAAAATGCTTCTTATTCTTTGTAAGCCTTCTTGAAACCTCCGTCTGCGCAAAGTGTTAAATGTAAGTAACACTCGCTACTTCACCACATGACAGGAGAAGAGGAAGGAATCTTAATTTATCACAGGAAAGGCCTTTTCACCCTTTTATCAGCCTCTGAAGGCATATTAAAGTACTAGTGCTTCATAACAGTAAAAGTAAGTGGAATATAAATCCTTGCACTCATGGTAAATGCTACTTTTATGGTCAAATCTTTCTTGCACAAGATGAACTGTTTAGTATCACTCAATGTCTGTGACATTTGTCTTCTCAGACATAATTGATGAGGCATTTTAAATACTCTAATAAGATTTGTAAATATAGAGCGTAATTAATTACTGGGGCCTTAAAGTCTGTAGATGTATTTCATGTAACACCAACAGAAATAGTTTGTGTTCAGTCATTCAATTTTACATTTTTAAACTTGAAATTATGTTGTTTGTAGGGTAGAAAGACAGAATGTGGTGGCACAATCAAAAATGTATAAGTCACTACATCCATTCATAAAATAAACAAATAAATAAATGCAAATGTAGTAGAAATGAATGAAGACATTTTGTGAAATTGAACTACACTTTAGGTCTAATACTGCGGATTCAAAGAAATCGACATGGTATTCACAGAAAGAAGGTTCAATTGAAGGTTCTCCGGACTCCAATTTAGATATCTAAAGATACGGTGCCCATATTGCAGAGGGATTTGTGAGCGCTCACTGGCTGGACACGTGTTCCCTCCCTCCAGCCTCTGAAGGGTCTTTTCCAAAGTCATTGAAACCACTTGGATCATTGGTGCTCCGGACTTCCGTAACTACAGTTATTAGAGATACTGAGGTCACCTGAGGCCAAGAGTAAATGTATGTCTCTCTCTGGTCTAGGCCATTTGAGTTGACTGGACAGAGCGCTGCCGCCATCTTATTCTGCCACTCACAGGCTCCAATATTTCATTTGAAATTCCTCAAACAGAAGCAGATGTCAGGAGCAAAAAGGAAGGACAGGGGGGTGAAAATAGGAGAAAGGCAAACACAAAACCTGCATTTAATATGACCACATCGGTTCATATTTGGTCTTAGCTGCTGCTTTGTAGGTCCTTGTCAATGTTCAGCATGACAAATTAGTGACATAATGGTAGCATTGCACTGCTTTACTCCCCTCATTTTTCTGAATCCTATTTATGGTATCGATACCATTCTATTTTACAATTTAAAATCAGCAGGGGCCACTGCTGTTCAGCAAAACAATGGTTATATCATAGAGCTGTTACAAAAGCCCTGGGCAGTTGTTGGTATGTTCTCAGCTCGGTGTTACAGGGTTTGGATTCCTCCTAACTTGTCCTCTGGTGGGTGGTTCTGGTCCATGTGTAGGTATTATGTAGGTATAACTCAACGAGACCTCTGACTTCTTCAGTGACAAGTGCTAAATCGGAAAAAAGTCAGGTGGTTGTTCTCGACCCGCCCTGGTGCGAACTGGATGCTCCGGTTGGCAGAGGTAATGTCGGCATTGAAGATGTCGGTATTTAGTGTCTTAAATTGGACTCATATGTCATCCATGCACCTAAACCAAGTGGTCTTTTCAAGTAACTGAGTCCAAGCAGCCTTGAATCAACCTCTCTTAGAGAACCGTGACCTGGAAGACTGAGTGTCTTTACAGACAGTAAGTCTATTGAGACGGTTTATTTCTGGGCAGACCACATGTGAAAACACACGCTCTCTTTTTCCTCTCAGGAATGTATCTCTTCATACCGTTTGCCCGGCTTTGTCTGAAAGGCTGTTTTTCCACTTTAGGTTCTACTTCTAAAGTTTCAAAGAGAGAAAGATAATTTACAGTGTGCCAGGGGAGGCTTTGCTTCACTCTGGTAAACCTGTGTCTTTCAAGTTCCCCTCCTTGCAGTCTCTGCAGTTAATCAAATGCCCACCCGTCTATTGTTTCTCTTTGTATTCCTCATCATATTTTGTTGCAGTTTCCCATAAATTGCACTGTTTAGTCTGGGTTTCGGGCTGCTGTTTACTGTTTTTAACTGAAATGGATTTCATTTTGTCCTTTGTATTTTGTACGGCATTCTCATGTCCATACGCTAAACAGCCTTAAATTGCACAATGCATTTAACACATTATTTCTAGCTCATGGCGGTTCTAGATGGCCACATGTGCATTCAGAGAGCGTTCGACAGTGTCTAGTTTGATACTTAATGACAGTCAAAGAGTATCTCAAGAACAGACAGGATGTTGAAGTGTTCGACATGCACTTGCAGTCAGACATTCAGAAGTGAGACTTACTTTTAAGTGGACGAGAACAGACTGCATAAGATATGGTGCTAAAACCAAAGATAGCATTGATCCAAGCAAAAATCTGATTCTTGTCCAGAGTGATTTATCATCACCTTAATTTGTGACTCGAATGCCAAACAATTCTAAAGGATATGCAAGTTGTTAGTACTTGAAACAGCAGTGTTTGAAACCGTCTGCCTAAATGAAATCAAAATAATTTAATGATCCTATCTTTTTATCATAAAATCTCTTTAATTTCGTGCAGATGGCAAATCTGCTACAAAAAAAAACAAATTTCCCATCCACTCTACTTAACACCTGTAAATGCATTTTTTAATGAATAAATCATTCATCAAGACTTAAATTAAAAGAATGAAAAGAGAAAAAAGGTGAATCATTTATATCTCTCTATATATTTCCCTCTCTATATATATCTATTTATATAGATATATATATATATACATATATATAAATTACTTTACAGAATTGTGCAAATTGTCGGTGCAAAATTGCTCTGCATTCATGTAATATAAATGTAAATATAATATAAATATATAATATAAGAAAATATAATATAAATATAACATGAGCAGCATTAATTACACTCAATTTCAATGCTGATCATTTGAAATGTGTCACTTTGTTTTAAATAACAATTCAAGAAAAAAAATCTGAAAAATAGAAAGTTATCACCAGAAATACCATTCAGGCAGCTCTTCATTTCATTAGAATGAGAAGGCATTCGTGCTATTAAATTACAAATTTAAGAAATAAATACATTGCCCTTGCCTTAGTTTGAAGATGATGTGACAAAGGCTAGGATTACAGTAGTTGTTGTCCAGGTAAAATTAAAACTTAATCTTAAAGACTCAAAGAAATCATCTTCGCTATGCGTTGACATTCAATGCATGATATCAAACAAGATTGACTTGGAACGTGGCATGTTATTTATCCCACGCTGTCTCATTTGCGTGACTAAAATGGAATTTCCCCTTGAACTTTACAGCTCATGATAGGATATTGCAAAGTCTTATTCTTTTTAATATTTCAAAGTACAATAGACATTTTTTACATTTAACTAAAAATAATGGAAGCTTAGGTAAGGAAGTTGTTGCTGTTTTTTAATTGGATTTAAAGAGATACAGTGATACAACTGATTTTTTACGACAACTGCATTTAAATGTTCAAATCTCACTAACTAGTCACAAGTCAAAAAACAGGAAATAAAAAGAAGAAACACCAGACAAAACAGCTCCTGTCTGAGACAAGGCTCCATCAGCATAAACATAAATACACAACATTCCCGACTTTAAGTGTTTCCATGCTATTAAGCATTCTGTGGATCAGACAGGAGCTTTGAGCAGGCCTTAGCTTTTAGCGCCTTTTCACCTCAGGCATGTTGTTCACAAAAAGGCCCTGTCTTATATAAGTGCTATTTTCAGACATCCTGTGAGGAGGCCTCTGTAAATGTTTCCTATCCTGTAACGTCGAACACGGAGCAAAAAGTACAAGAATAGATAAAATAGAGTATCACATACTAATTTCTAGTTTGATTCAACTGCCCAACATACTTGGACACACACAAACAACATATGACAAGTTTGGGACAATTCTCATTCTTTGACTGGTCCGTTTACCTAAAGTCACGGGTGGGGCAGGAGTTAAGATTGTTTGCTTGCTCAGTTCTTCCAAATATTTATCCATTTAGTCTCTTTCTCCCAAAAGGATTAGTCGAGTATCTATGTGCCATTTCGGAGAGAGGTTAGTTCTACTTGACAGTTTTTCCTATCTTTCAAAAGTGACATCTGACGTCAAAGAGACTAGAAGCTTCTGTAATACTGTTTGGGTTGCAGTTTCTCAGGTAATTAAAATGAGAAGCAAGCTCCCTCCCCTAATGTCAGAAGGATTTCGTTATCAGCTTTGCACGGTACTCTGAAAAATTCTCTGTGCGCCATAGTCTTAACTGTACATATCTCATTCTTCAGACTTCAGCTTGAGTTGCAATTTTAGACAAGGTTGCAATCCTGGGTCCGTGACTCGATCATTAGAAGGTCAGGGACGCACAAAGAGACAGAACGTGCTGCCACCTCTCAACAGGACTCATCTCATCTCGTTTACAGCACAGCGGGGTCGCCTTCACAGTTCTATGCTCAGGAATGTGACATGGCTAATACTGACAACTTGTAGTGCACATAAAATGCAAAAAGAGACTTCGTCTTGCACAGTCGGGGAAAAAAAAGACGTTTTGAGATGCAAATGTTTCATCAGGTGTTAATGCACCTCGCATTTCTGGCGATGGTGTCACATGCCTGAAGACTGCTTCCTCAGGCTTCAGTCTAACGATGCAGATGTTAATGAGGCAAAGCTTGACACCGTGCAATTTAACATCCGCCGCATGTGTATGCAACACCTGGATTAATGAAGGGTGTAAGAAAAGGAGGATCGACATAGCTGGAAAAAATACATTTACATTTTTAAAACACTAATTTCCCAAGTCAGCCAGTTTTATTCAATAATCTTCAAATACGGCCATTGTGAGAGTTAATGAATGTTTTACTCCCTGTTTCCAATATGCATTTATAGTTCATTCATAACTTACCTTTGTGTGAAATCTTTCTCAGGCTGAATGATAAGTGGCTGTAACAGAGGTGGAACATGGCATTGAAAATTCAAATGCAATGTTTTATCTGTATTCAGCAGTGCAAACTTCACAACAGATATTTCAGAACATTTCATCCTAATTATCCAAGCATTCTTATCTGGCCAGTGGCTGTCTGGTCTTCCTTTTCTGCACAGAGTTTCTTTAAGGGACTAATTAGCAATGATATGACATGTAAAGATCAACATAAATTAAAAAAAAAAAAATCTACATTTAATCTTTTCCCATTTCTTTTACTATTGCAGATAAAGCCACTGTTCCACCTCTGTTTCTCTCTTACTCTCATAAAATATGAAAGGAAATTGAAGCGAAAAAAAATCTAGTTTTATATTTTTGTCACTGAAAAATTCTACTTTTCTCCACAGCGGTAAATTTTTTTATTACTATATGAATCTATTCCTCTTAATCAATTTTAAATTTATGATTATGATGATCAATTTACAAATATTACCATTGTCATTATTATCATTAATTAAACTGCCCAAAGGCACTTTGATAAAACACCAGTTTACATTCTAAATATTTATGCTTGATCTACTTCTAAAAAAAGATTTGAAAGATGAATGGTTAGTTTTATGCATTAATTTACCACATGCTGCGCTGCTGCACATCTGTGACTTTCTTCAAGTGTAGCTCTGAAACGTGCACATAAGCTGAGCTCCGCCATATTTCCGTGCATTTGTTTGTGTCGCTCCGGTTATCTTGCCTACCTCCAGACTGCAATTGAGACTTTTAGTATTCTGTTTCATGTCACATCTTCATTTATGAATTCATTTATAGATTTTAACTCAGAGTGGCACAGTTGTAATGTGCACAACAGTATGCACTTCATAGCATGGGTAACCTTTCTTCTGTCTTTGAATGGCTATAGATGATAAATTAAACTCCATACATTTAGAGTCTAAATAGTGTTTCCCCTTGGTTCTAATCATGAGATCTGACTGTCACTCTCATTTGTGGTGAAGTTTCTTTTCTTTGTTTTCCAAAATCCATTGTCTGACAAGTGTACCATTTGTTCTACCTTAAATGATATTCATATTCGATTTATTCAATACAACACAAATTTGCCAGGTTCATGCGCAGCATGTACAAATATTTCCTGGCAATTTTAATGTATGGAAGATCTGACGAGTGGCGCGCTCATGCAGATGCAGTGCACACACACTAACAGTATATAAATGTATACATTATGTCTACGTTAGTATATATTTTAGTATTCCCAGTGTTTTTTCTTTGTGCTACACACTATATATATTTCTGTGATTGAGTTTTTATCTTTGATTTTTGACTTTTTTTCCTGCTGTTTCCAGCTGTTGTCTTACTCCTTCATCTTTTTTTTTGGCTCAGTCTTGTGTGATTCCCTCCTTCCAGGCCAGCCTGTGTTATTTCATTAGACCTTTGTCAGCTCAGCCGCTGCGTTGAGTTTGTGCTGAAGGTTTGTTTGCCTCTGAATCTCCTTTTCCTTCATGTGATTTTACATTTTGATGTCCCTTAGTATCATCTGATGTTTTACAATTCAGTCTATACATTTCACCTGTTGAATGTTTAGTCTCTAATTGTCTCATTTTTAGAAGAAACTATATATCTTTTCGTGAGCAATGAATTATTTTTACTTAAAGCCCACTAGCTTTACACAACACAGATCGACTTTGTAATATGCAGTGTTAATACTGACGATATATAAGCACTTTTGCATACACCTAAGGTGTGATTTAGATTACTTTCAACTAAATAATTGCAGACTTTGACTCACCTCTCACCATGCCTCTTTTTTGCTTTGCCAAATTAGGATCACAGACATGCTGCTTATAACTAAAAATACCCTTAAACCTGGTAATGACTAAGGCAACGGCAATTCATTTCCCATCTGGCCGAGACCAGGCTGGTGGCTGCGGTTGTAATTTACACCTCGGCTTTCTATATCCTTCTAATGCTTAAAGGAACTCTCAGTGTGAAGTATACTCAAGAGATTCCCAGGCATTACATCCTGACTGGACCAAAAACCAGCCATCCATACGAGCCACAACCACAGGGAGCAATTAAACATTCTGCATGGGCAGCAACAGAGTATTTAACAATATCAGTTGCCTTCTGGCTGATTTGATTAGCCTTTGCCCAGCATTTAGTGCACACGTTGTGTGCTTCTTGGGTGCATATTCTCTTTATAGAGACACTGAGATTTTTTAAGTGTTGTCCTCGTGTTCCATTCATTTTTAATACACATGCCCCAGTATGTTTTTAACTAGCAAGGGGGAATTAGACGGTTTGTTCCATCCCAACGCAAACTGTCCAAAATGAGTGACCCACTTAAAGATTTTGAAATGTGAAGTTTTAAAAATATCAACGGAAGACAGTTAGTTCTCCGTCTAGTCCCTGTCTCTCATAGCTTGCTTTTTTTTTTTTTTTTTTTTTTCTCTGGCTTTTAGTTTAAATGACAAACCACTACTCTGCCTCACAGACTCTTCTTGCTTATAAAGCTTTTAAACATTGATAGCGCCTGCGGAGGGCATGGAGGACCATATGGGAGGAGAGTTGATGACCTCAGGTGATTTCGAGCACCTGGCTCTCAGGAGAAAAATGTGAGGAGAGGCTCTGAAGTTTCTTCTCTCGCTTTCAGACTGACATGGGAAGAAGACCCACTTTCTCCAACATCTGATGAATTGTTTTTCTTCTCACCAGTCCCAGATGTGCCTTTGATCACCGTGTCTATTTTTACAATCTTTCATTGTCACGAAGAAGTAAAACCAATAGCAGACATAAAGAGACAAGTATTTTGCGGTATGGTAATGTGATGGAAAACGGTTTCTCACCCACTGTACCTCAGACAATCTCAGCTGTTTGACACCAGGCCTTTGCTGAATTTGTCTGAATTTCTTTACTGCCTTCAGTGCTTCTTTGAAGCTTAACAGACAGCATATTGCAGTGTAGAGAATGTGACGGGCAAACACAAAGCAAAGCCTGTTTAGAAATTCCATCATGGTCACAGTGCCTAATTTTTTTTTTTCGTTATTGTCGCTGATTGCTGAATGAATCTATCCATCTGTGTCGGGTTGTGACATATTACTAGTGTTTTCCTGTGTAACAAATAGCATAAGCAATACATCGGAAGTAACTAATTGAATTTCAGTTAATTCAGTTGCCAGCCCTGGAAAAGTGATGACAAGCGGTCAGCCCCAAACGATTTGAGCAATCAAAGAAAAACCCTATTATTCTCTCCGTCGTGGCACAGGGCTAAGCAAACCCTAATTTAGTGCCAAATTCAACACATGGAAATTGTGCCATTCCTTCAGTTTGTCTTGAACAAAGACAACAAGTTATTTTATGTCATGCAATTGTTTCTTTTTTTTATTTTATTTTTTTTTGCAGACTGGTATTAAGAGTGTTTCTTTTTCTCTGTGGAAAATAGAAAGGGCGACTTAAAACACCTACGGCTGTGCAACAATGTAAATCTCATGGAAATACATCGTCAGAGATGAGCCTTCTGTGGGCGAATGAGATGGCTGAGCCAGTTGTCCTTTTCATCTCACCTGTAACTTTTATGGCTTTGTATGCTGCAGAAACAAACTGCTATTTTATATCTGTAGCTGCACTTATCAGCCATTACCCTGTTATTCAGAAAGAGCTGCATTGCAAAGCTGAAATTTTCAGAATGACATACTGAAGGACAAAAATGCTATTTGACAATTCACGTAAATATTATAATGGCAGGGGTGGTATGTAATACTTTAGCTTTATTTAATGAATTACTTTTAAAGAGGAAAGACCTCAACACCACCTGGCACCAGTTGTAACCCTTGAACAGCTTCGTATTTCCAAAAAAGCATTTGCTCAAACCTCATTTAAATTCAGGGCAACAGGCACGCTCAATTACTTTTTTTTGCTGTTATTTATTTCAACAATGATGATTGTAACTGTCATTTTCAATATTATTATATTTTACACAGCATGACCTTTGTGCAAACCCATGTTCATCACATCTACTGGACAATATCCAGGAGGCCGTGATGACTGCGCATTACAACCAGATCCACACAGTTTTCTCTGACAAGGAGTGATTTAGATGTCAAAAGCCAGCTCTGTTCAAACACTACGCTAAACCAGCACAGAGCGGTCAAGGATGGAATTAGTTTACCCAATTCTATGAATTTGTTGGATTTTAAAGGATTACTTGGGGGTATAAAGCTCAGCAGTGCACTAAAATTTCCAGATTTTGCATTTCTAATGATTGATACATTTCAATATTATCATAATCTTTTGGTGCTTTCAGCGTAATGGCTGTTAATCTATTCAGGATTCCTATCATCTGAGGTTGACAGACCCAATTCCCAAAAGAAAAAATATAACCAAAAATCAAAAAGGTATCTTGCAGTGTCCTTGTAAATAAGTGAATTGGGAAAGAAATTAAGATTTAAGGAGGCGATTTTGGCTAAAAAGTGTGAGCCATCGTCTCTCGAGCCAGCTGCACATAACACCCCATCCTGAGCGGTGAGACATGATTATCTCTATAACGTTTCATCTTTGGAGGAACCAACCCTGTTTCCCTTTTGGCCATACGATTTCTTCTTTGGGAAAATGTAAATAAATGTCATGAATAATGCACAATGTGCTCGCATCTTCACAACTATATTCATAAATTATTTCATGGCAGTTTAAAATTTCCACAACGATCCTTTAAATGCCTTCTATGAGCTTTTTCCTAAATTATGGTTGCTGAGAAATGCGTAGTGGTAGCATTTGAGGAGCGGTTACCTATTAAGGGTAATGTAGAGAGCACAGTAAATTACCTTGGGGCTGTAAGTGCAATGGCATGTGGCTTTGGTCTAATCAATAAATATCTTATGTCTGGTGCACATAAAATAACATTGATCAGATCTCTTTGGGAACAGTCAAAGAGTAATATACTTCAGGAGTCATGAGTGTCAAACAGCAGTTTATATTAGAAAGCTTTTGTTTAACACTTCTATTAAATATAAATGATTTGTGTCTGCCTATGCTCTTTTTACTGCAATCTTAATTTCTATGGATATACGAACCATCGAATTCTAAAGACTGTTCTAATATCCTTGCACCATAGTAATTGTAACATGTTTCATCACTACTGTAAGCCAATTCAGGAAATCAGTTGGCCGTTAACTGCTTTCCACGTTTGCCCTGTTTTGTGTTATCGATGCCAACATTCAAGACAGTGAATGTTGAGGACTGGCCTGTTTCTGCAGATCTTAACCTAGAATTAATCGAGTTAAACTTTTTCACCATCTTTAAGTGGATTACTTCTTATTAGAAACAATAATGTGATTTTTTTTTTCTCTCCCTGCATGAGCCTTCATGAAGTTAATTTGTTTATTTACACATAATGCAATTTATTTCAATGATGCTCCAAGATGACAAATAGTTTTTTTTTTCTTTTTAATTACTGTTTGTCTCTATTGTAACTTGAATGTAGTAACATACACCAATTAAAAAGAACTATAAAATATAAATGCTTGTTTTCAAACAACGAGAGAAAGAACTGATCACAGCCAGTGGGAGGAATACCCTCTCACCAGCGCCAGCCGTCAACCTTTAATGAGGAGAAAATAGTCAAGGTAAACAAATACAATTTTTTGAATGAATCACATAATATATTTCAGATAAAATGATATTCTTGACTCCTTTCTTAACTGAACAGAAACCAAAAAGTGTCCCAAGGCAGTCTTTTTCAATAATTTTACTGAAACTGAAAATGTGGAATTAGGGCAGAATATCTCATTTATTTTGGTGGTGGCCATGAGGAATATTTCAGGAGTTTTATTTATTTTTCTTCCTTTTGAGGGGCTCAGTGTAAATCACTTCCACCATTAATGTGGGAAATTATAATTCCATAATTCCTTCCTTGTAGAAATAAGGACTTACTGACTGTTAACTAGGACTCTCATGTCGCAATGTCCTGCAGTGTCTGTCTTACGGCAGGCAATGGGGCCAGGAGAGGGCCCAGACCGATGGAGCACCGGATCTGTCGCTGAAGAACGGATGGGATCCATTGCCCTTGCTACTAGTCTGACCACCACATACGAGCCCTCAATAGCTTTTTACTGGATTAGAAACTTCTGTCAGGCGTTGTCAGTGGGCAATGTCATACACTGTACCTCATTGCTGGCAGGAATTCAACACTTGGAATATATTAGTACCCAGGTGTCCTGGATCAGTAGAAGCGGTGTTGAAGGCGAACAGCTTACCCTGATGGCCATGATGGATGTGAAGCAGCTGGAAATCTTCCCACCTTTGGCTCCTTGGGCGCAAAAGCACACACTTCATCATCAGACCAATGGCACATTCTGTGCCAAAGCCTCTGTATGATGGCCTCCATAGCAGTTCCTTGTATGGCAGGGTGAGTGTCCACACAACCTGGCATCAGTTTTTTTTTCTCAGAAACTGCAGCTGTGGCATGGCGGGTAGCTACTGCTATGTTCACAAATGCGACCCTAGAGCTTCTGGCAACCGGGACGCGGAACAAGCTGGAGCAGCCACTGTTTGAACTTGCGGCAAATTATGCCAATACAAAGCATTCGCAGTCTTTGTTTTAATAGAGGAGAGGAAAATGGGAGAATTTACTGAATTACCTCTAAATGTGATAGAATTTACGGGGGGTATTAGATTTTAATTTGTCTGTACCTCTACTGAGATAGGGGCATTATCATGCACAAGGATGACATGCAAATTTGTGAAGTGTTCCCTTTTTTGGGGGAGGAACCGAACACTCCTCGTTCGATTCCCAGCTCCTCCCAGTGTGTCGAAGTGTTGTCGAGCAAGACATTGAACCCCTAACTGCTCCCCGACAGCTGATGGACAGCAGCCAACTGTTCATGGTTCATCCATGATGGGTTAAATGGAGAGAAGGAATTTGCCCCCAAGGGATTAACAAAGTATAAATTATAATTATAATTATGTAAAGGGAATGCATTGACACAATTAATAGGTTAATGTGCAGGTTGGAAGCTGCAAGCAGAATTTCAAGCTCAAGCAGAATACATCTTAGCCTCCTGGAAGTGTACATAAATCCACAGACTCAGTTTTCCCTTGCAGTCTTTAGCATCCTGAATAGACACCATTGCTGTAAACACAACCTAATTTCCCTGGCATAGATACTCCCTCTGGCAAATATGGCCTGGCTGTAGATTCCTGTACGATACAGAGAATGAGCAAAACCGTTGGTCTTGCCTATATTTAACACTGGCAGGTACATTATT
Organism: Fistularia commersonii; assembly: GCF_037954325.1. Taxonomy (NCBI): domain Eukaryota; kingdom Metazoa; phylum Chordata; class Actinopteri; order Syngnathiformes; family Fistulariidae; genus Fistularia; species Fistularia commersonii. The sequence continues at coordinate 5,863,452 of NC_141311.1, forward strand.
AGCCCTCAGCTACCTCTGTGTTGGCCAGGATGGACACTTGTCATCTTTGCATTCAAAAGTGACTGCACAAACATGAAACATTTGGTTTTCAGCTTTGTCACTGCAACTATTTAAAGGTTGCAGAAAAGTTAAAACTGGTATTAGTGAATTATAGATTCTAAATCTAACCTCTGTTAGAACTTCACATCTAAGCATTCTTCTTGGCTATAATGCAACATTTGTTTGTATGTTGTTGTTTCGTTATCTCCTTGTTTTCCCCTCATCATGGGTCCCTTTGTTTTATTTATAACAGATGGTCCTGGTATCCTTTCTTAGTGTTACCATGGTAACCATACAGCGCAGGTGGAAGCATGCCGCTCACCCAGGTCTCATGGTGGATGTGAGGCTTGAATATGATTGTTGTGATTTGCGGAGAACTCATTCAGAATTTTTACATCCGTATTGGTATAGAACACAGATATCCATATATCTGAGACTTCTAAATTAATATGATAATATTTCTCTATATGTGGCTGTAGTTGTGCCAGATTTTTTTCTGCTTGTCGTCATTTTTACTTGTAGTGTAAATAATAATAACAAAATATTATAAAAAAAGAAGATAACTTTGAAATTGGGTGCTCCATTGGCAGTTGTTTAAAAAGCTTGCTGGTTTAATTAAGTTTACATCAAAACAGTGTGAAGTTACAGGGCTAGACATTCAGAAAGTAAGCTCATATATATAGTGAGTGTGTGTGGGTGTGTGTATGTATAATCGTCATTTAAAAAGGAGGTGAAACTGTTTGCCAGAATATTTCTATTTCATATATACGCATATTTCATCTCAAAGAAAATAGCATGAAGTGTGTTGATGTTGCACATCACATAACGCACCTGACAAAATCGACCAATACTCCCTGTACCTGATGATTAAATGGTGATATATTTTACTTTCATCCACTTCAGTCCTGCCACCGCATCTGAACATTGAAAAGCTCTGTGAAAGCACTGCAAACACTCTCTCATCATTTAAAAAGGCATATAATTTGTATGCATTTTTAAACCTTGTGAATTAGCACTGTATGCTCTTTCATCAAGTGTGTCCTAGACATTAAAACCATTAACAGTCACCTAGTTTTTTTGAACAATTATATTTACATCTATTAGTGTCACTGTTGAAATGGATTATTATTCCTGTCCTGATTACTGAAAGTTGAGAGGCAGGTCCTCTAATACATAAACCAGGAAAAAGTATCATTCATATACTGTATAACATTATACATACTTGAATTGTAAACCAAAATTAAAAACCTACAATTCAAAGTGGCCAACATTATGGAATAATCCTGTCTGTTGACACAGTGACACATTATATCCACTGCATAACACTGCACTAGATATCACAAGCTTCCAAATATATATATATACATATATATATATATATATATATATATATATATATATTATAGAATCAGCAAATTGAACAAGAATACAGCCAATAAAAAGTGTATTGTTTTTTAAAAGAATGCTAAAGTTTCACTTTGTTTGACAGAAAGTTTGCAACAACAATTGCCATTAGTAATTTTTAATTTTTTTGTTTAACCTCCAAAATTAATTTCTAAGTGCAGCATTAAATATTGATATCTTGATAAAGTATACAAATGCAAGTGTACTAATCTTAAAATTCACAAAGGTTGAAAGAATTCAAACATTTCTAACCCATGATATGTGAGAATATAGAAATGAATAAACAATTATACACCATGTATGTCATTCATTTATGAGAAAATAAACAAACGTATCTCAGATTATGGTAAGATATCAGCAGCAAAAAGCAGCTATTCTAATCATATCTGTATTTTGATGAAGCCAAGCCAGTCCCACATTGAGCGATGTGTTGTCTTGCCAAAGAGAGAGACGATTCAACTCTTTTCAGAGATTTCTCACATTTGAGCTTGTAGTTTATATATGCAGATTTATCAGTACACCAAATAACCAGGCAAGCTTTATCATTTGTGGTCTATTAATGGGTTCTTTTAAGGGTTCTTTTTACCTGAATTGGCAGCAGTTCACCGTATATTCATTAAATATTCATTTATTTATCTTAAAAAAAAAAGAAAAAAAAAAGGATATATTGTTTCAGGAGACCAAGAACTAATCATTTCAATAAATTGTTTATAATAGCCATAAACCCTCATCTGCCAGTAGGGTCTTTGAAAATCCCCTTGGAAATAATTCCAGAGACTCTTTATTTTCCTTCAGCCGTACTGTCACATCGTTGACTGCACTTTATGTGTTTCTCCAAACAGGGCAACGGGGAAAAACATCTTTTACCAGATTAACGCACTTCATATTCATTGCAGCAGAATCGGCAGTCGTTGTGATGTCACAGCAGGACTCACATGAGACGAGTGTTTGCTATTTGATCAAAGATACAAGATGCGTGTCTCATTGAGCCACACTATCACTCAGTGGGCTTCTGTTCTAATTTGCAACATTAGCATTCCATTTAACCACAAGGATCGGATGAGGCAGGGGGCTGTCTATACTGTAAACCAGTGAGCCATCAATTCTCACAGCTTGTTCCCCACAATGTTGCCATGTTGCCAGAGTTTTTTTTTTTTTTTTTGACAGGATACCGGAAAAAAATAACCAGAAAATTAGTTAGATTTGGAATTTACCTCAAATGAGATGAGTTAATTCCCAGTACAGCTCTAAATTCCCATCTGCTTCCTAGCTTAATGTAGCATTTTTGGTCCCAATCGTTTAAAAAAAAGTGCCACATATAATAAGCAGCAGGACTTGGACACTTTGATAATCCTTTTTTTCATTTTTTTCTCAAAGTATTGCAAAGATTTTGAAATTTAAGGGCCGACATTACATCATGCTTTGAATGGAGATAAATACAAAATATTCTGCTTTTATAGGGAAACGGAGGGGGGAGAGAGAAAGTGAGGACCGTGAGGGAACAGAAGAGAAAGGCGGCGCGGGAATGAGAGAGAGCGATAGAGGATTGATTGAACTAAAAAGAAGAACCAGACGGGAGAAAATTTAGGTCTCTAACATTTCATTAAATTGGACAGCCAATATAAACATAATGTAAGCATTGCTAATCGATCCAATGCACTGGTGTGTCACTGCGTGTTCTTAAACTGTCATGTCCCCGTCTCTGACAACAGCACCTGAAGCAGATAAAATATTCATGACTACCACTGAGTTGTTTGACCTGGGAATGAATGCCAATTGTGCCCTTTTGCCACGGAGAACAAAAGCCTGATGTCAGAGACTTTGCGAAAGATGGGCGTGTATTATATTCCTACGACTGCGCGTCACGAAAGACGAGGTTCGGTGCACGGAGGATATCAACGAGCTGCAAAGTGGCCCGCACATTGACTAAGAAGTCCGAGGATCAGAGTGTCGTATCACATGTCCACCTGACAATCTCAGCAAGCAACTCCCGAAGATCACACAGCCTCTCATGCACAAAAGGTCAGAGACTTTGATTCCAGCGAATTGATGTCGTGTGCCAGGTCTCCTCTCACTGCAATGAGTAGCTCATCCCTCTCAAGAACTTCGCCTCTGTAAACTAATTGCTATGAAATGCAAGCAACCTGATAACCTAACATTTGCCATATCAGTATGTGACATATTTATCTTTAATTGGCTGCTTTAAAGTTGTAGACCCTGACCGCTGTTGTGTTTTAGATGACATTTAACTACTCTGAATGGCATTTTCTTCACATTTCTATTCAGAAGATTTGAAAAAGGCCACTATATCAAGACAGCTATCAAAACACTTCTGGTTTCGAGTGTAATAGCCTCACTGTCTCCCGTTCGCAACCTTTGAAATGCTCTCCTCTTAGGAAATGACAACCATTTAGACAAAATGTGTTCTAATGCTAAAGTACATTAAGTAGTTCATGCAAGTGCATGCAAGAACAGACTTCAGGGGTAACATTCTACAAAATAAAGATTGAAAATTACTAATTCCTTTGTGGCCTTCAGATGTAAAAGACTGTAACAATGACACTATAAAAAAAAAAGAAAAAAACAACTCTTATAAAACAGATCTTGCATCTGTCTCTGTTTTCTTAAAAATCACTCCCTGACAGATTTAAAAATACTCCAGGATTTGTAATTGTTATGCAAAGCATGATGCTATTTCAGACAGTCCCTTTATGTGGCTGAGTCTAATTCCCTATAGAAATTGAAAGTTTGTTGATCAGTCAGAGCAAAGCTCTTGTTCTAATGACAGGGGAAATCTGCGGCATGGGGTCCATTTACATAGCTCCCCGGCAGGAAAGGAAATCAACCACACAACATTAAGTGCAGCAAGTCCCTCCGATGTCATATTAACTACATTATATCTAAATCACAACCAGGTATTATGTTATATTGTAATATAATGGATTGAAGCCCCCACTTTCACACCTGTCCAAAACAGCATTAAATACAACATGACCCATTGACAAGTTGGGGGTGCAGTTGTTGAGAAATAACCCAGAGTTAAAATTATCCTCCATATACGTAATAGCTATTTGTCACTTGTTTACATAAGTGTAGCTTTGTCTGTATATCATCTGCTGCTGTTTCCGTTAGGGTTAGGTAGCATCTACAACCAATGATTTCTAGTATGACTCAGACCTCAATATTTCCATGAATCATGCTTTTATGACCACAAAGACCAAAAAATGAGCATGTAATACAAAACATCTCGGTATGGGTGGCTGTGCATTTGAGTGAATGAGCTACTTATTATTACTGTTCACGATTATAGGAGCCTGAGTTCAAACAGTACCAAGCACCATCCCTCTTACTATCGTACATAAAATAAGCGGATGGAGTGTGTTGACAAGAACCAGCAGGTTGGCCTTAAAACTGAGGTTGTGTGAGAAGTTATGTTATTAAAAATAAGTTACTTTCTCCAAGATACCTACCTTGATTCTTCTAAGTCCACGTGTTCCATGCCAGTTGCTATTTGCGTTGTTGTCTTACCCTTTGTTTTGTTTTAGTTTATTTTCTAAGACCTTTAAAATCTTAATCGACACTATCACTTACTTAACCATTCTTTAGTTAAGTGACAGATGCTGATCTAATCTAAGTGTAGTTGTTAAGTATTGAAGATGGCCCTGTTTGGTCTCAAAGGAAATGACACAGCTAAATGATTTTGACTCCGCTAATGAAAACAGTAAAACATAACAGATTTAAGTGTCAGCACAGCTGTTAATTATTTTGTTCACATCGGCATTGCCCCCGGGGTGGTATTGAAGAAGCCTTGTACTCAGCAAATTTGAATCGCGTATGTTAATTGAACAAAACAGGCAGCTAGCTCAATAGCATTCGCTTGCCAACAACTGCGGTTTTCTTGGCAAATGACTTCTATCACATTTAGAGGTCACTTGAACAACTTCATTAATGTCTCAAATGCACTTGGTTAGTTCTTTATTGTGCCTAAGAAAGTGACAGTCCTTGAACACCTTATAATATGAAAATGGTTCAAATTCACGATAATTGGGATTCCTGTATTCAACCCTTTAACCCACTCTCTAAAGGATATGATTGAGAACAAATGTAATTATTTATTTAATTTTTAAATTGTAAGGATTACAAGTAACTCCAACTTCAGAAAAAAATGACATAGTGATAAACCCACTACTTCTCCTCTCCTTTCTTATTTTGGGAAATTATACTCCAAATTACTTTACAGTCCCAAATAACAACTTTTAATTGTTTATTTATTTATTTGACTACATTAACAATACGGTAAAGTACAATTTCAAGTTTTCATAACCTCGACCTGGGTTTCTAAATTGGGCTGAAGATTATTCCAGTTTGTCAGTTAAAGATCCACATCTCATTGCTTTACGAAAGACGTCTACGAATCCATTCTTTCTTGTTGCATTCATATTTTGATTTCCAACAGATTTTTCAAGACATCGGCAAAGGAAATTCTAATTTGCATCTTTTATCCCAGTTTCATTCCTCAATTTTAAGAACATTGCACAAATATCTGTTGTCATCAAGGAACCAAGTAGAGCCTCCATTCTACACACTTCTACTGCGCTAATCACATTTTCCTCTTCTCAAATAAAACACCAATCACTTGATCTTGGTACGACAATATTTTGAGATTTTGTTTAGTTTTTCCACTATGCATTGCCGTGAAGTGGGCCGGCAATTCTGTTGTGAAAAAAACATACGGAACTCTTTTGGCATTGTGTTGTTGGATTTCTGCTCAGGTTAGAAAACGTCAAAAAAAAAAGAGTTGATGTTTGTTGACAGATATTCACAACAGCTCCAAAATACTTCCATTGCAGAAAGTCACACTGGCTTTCAGTTTTTGAACACAGCTCCTTCAAGCTAAGATAAAGTGTCCATAACATAGGCAGATTTGATGTGAAAGAAATGTGTACGCAGATTGCAGCCATGAGTTCCCCTGTCAGGGTCGGACCAAGTGACAGCTAGAAAGGGCTCCCTGTCGCTCAGCTTGAAAGGGAGGTGGAGGATTGTCAGGGGCCAAGAAGCGCACACTCTCAGAAAAGGGTGTTACAGTATCAAAACATTTCAAAACAATTGCTCCAGTTGGAAGTGAAGTTTGAGAGGAGAAGCCATAGTGTGGAACATTGGTATATTAATAATTTGAGTTTCAATTACTGTGTTGCTTTTTTGTGGTTTAAAGTACAAGCTGACGGTGGGAAATTTTTAGTTTGAATCACATCCATTGTATATCAATATTCGACATGTGAACATGCAGTGTATCTAAAGACGTCCTCCGGCATCTGTTTGATGACGCTCCATCAAATTGCATTGGACATTTTCTCTGAGAATAAATTGGAAATTCCATGGGAGTTGCGTTTCTAAATACTCATCAAATCACCATAAATTGTGGCTAATTTGATTACAGGGATGCCGGGGACAGTGACAACCGTGTTCTGCTAACAGAGTTAACTATAGTTAACCTCAGAAGGGAAACAAACACAGGTGTGAGATACTTTAATTACCTTGGACCTCTTAGAAATGGTCTTAAACTGTCACAGGTCCTGTTCTGATGCCATTAACATGCATCATGTTAATCAGATCACTAGTTGCCCGACCAGAGCATTTCAGTTTGTACCTGGCATTACAATTCGCCTTCACATGAGTCTCAAGTGACCACTTCTAATTGGATTTCCATTCCCCACTCTGTATGCAAATATCGAACACCATTTCCACTTTTGTAACCAGCGGGAGGCAGCGATACACTTCCCATGTCTTGTCCGCTCAATTAAAAGAGAAAGAGGAAAAAAAAAAATCAAAATAATACCCACTGAGACAATGAGTCAGTGGATTCCGGGCAAACTAAATGAACTTGGATATTTGATGCACTCGTAATACATCCAGCTCTTCACCATAACATGTTAAAACATTGTTCCTCGGGGCAAAATCGGACACGTGCACAGAGGAATCTGTTGAGTAGGCAACCTGTTATTATATGCCATGACATATTAGTATTTGCCCCCCGAAAAGAATGTGGCCTGAGCTACCCCACAGTTTTGTAGCATAAACACTACGGAATAACAATGCTGATTCATCCTTTTTTTTTTTTTAAGAGCACTGGCAATATCAAAACACATTAAACATTAAACCGCCACGGACATATCCACATCGCCCTGAACCAGAATATCTTCTGACCCTGACCATCTAGCAGTATTTACAGCGCCCCTACTGGACGCTACAATCTGATTTGAAGGATTGAATTTCAATGTTTGTTCAAAATCTTGTGGAAATTCATAAATGAATTCAAAAATATGTGACAATGCAACCATGGCTTTGATTATTTTTCTTGTACCGTATGACCTAATTGGTTACTTTTTATCACGGTCAAAAGTATTTCTTCAGTTTTTTACTTAACTGCCTACAAATAACGTCTGGAAAGTGGTGCCATGTTTTGTAATTGAATTATCATGAATATCCAACATCACCAATTGGGATAGTAAGCTCTGTATAGTAAGACCAACATTCCTATATGCATATACATTTTTTAGCATTTATATGACTAAAGTAATCACATGCAGCAATACTACTCACATAACATATATTTGCATCACTTAAACAAGAAAAAAATACAAACTCCTCAGTTTGCCGTTGTCGTCCTTCAAAGAATCTCTGCCAAGGAAGTGGCAGAGGTGCTGGTGAGCATTTACAGTTATGGCTCAAGTACTTTTGTACTCAGTGGAAAAACTACATTTGTCTGCTGGGAGATAGGGCTTTATGTCTTTTCAGGAGGATCCTCTCCTCTACTTTGGGGTTGTTTCTGTAAGGAAAGGAACAGCTAATAGCAGGCTTGAGCTGCCTGGCTCTCACAGGGCATTCTCACTGGATGATTACACTTGTGGTTTGTATCACTACATCTCTCCTGTTTGCTCTGAGCTCGACCAGATGGTCTGTGGAGATGTAACTCAATGACACGATCACAAAAGTAACACTTTCAGCAGGGTTCTTGGAAGCTTGTGTATTTAGAGCTCTTGATAGAGTATCCGTCAACAACACGTATTGTTTATTTCAAGCTCATATCATAGCTCAGGGCAGAAGCTATGTCATTCCTTTTTTTTTAATAATACTGCCCAAGAGTTGGCCATTCTCCACAGTCACAGGTTTCCCATGTGGATTTTTCTTGAATTTTGTGCTGGCATAAACAACAGATAGCTGGTCCACAGTAGCTTGGTATCTCAGCTCTGCAGCTGATAAAGATCTGTTATTTTGCATTCACTCAGCTACACTTTGAAAGCATGATGCATCATGTGTTTATGTGATTGTGACTTTTTGCTCCAGAATGTTCCAGCAGGGGTACGCTGGATGGGAATATCTTGAGCTAACCAAATGATTCCTCTGCATCATACAGGCTCAAGTGTTAATCAGTTTTGTCACTGACACTGCAATGCCATTTTTACATTGGATTTTCTCACCTAGGCTATATATAATTTCCAGCGATACATGAGGTAACATGTGATGGGTTTGTTATGTTGGAAATTGCTTTAATTATGGAGTTGTCAGATTTCATTTTTAGATTGTATGACAAGACAAGATGTATTCTATTGGTCCCGGGATCTGGAAATTATTATTATCATTATCATTATCATGTACATTATCATTATCATGTATCATGTTACAATAAAAGAAACCCATTCTGTAGCCTCAGTTGTCAGGGATTCTGAAATCCGTTTCTTTTTTGCACGCCACCACTTATATGTTGGTAGTGCACTTTTATGCTGGACATAGCCTACATCTAAACACCAGTGGCGATACATTGTAATCAGTTATTCTTCCATAATGTTTTGTTGTTTTGTTTAAACTCGAAGCAGAGATAATAAAACACATAAAATGCTTAAAACTCCAGCTGTTAAGTTTCAGTGTGATCAAATGTGTGGGAGTTTGAAAAAATAAATAAAATAAAGATGATTCTCAGGTCCTGAGGGAGGCAGTTGTACACCGGAGATGCTCATATAACATAGATTAAATGTTATTGTAATTTTCATGGTCTCTGTACATAAATTTGCAGGATAAGAAACCTCTATAAAAAATATTATTACTGCTATGGCTACAAAAGATGACAATCAGGTAATTAAAATATGGTTCATGCATGAGACACTACTTAATACATATAACCCAAGGGTTTGGGTGGTAATGAAATCTGTCTATTGGTAGAAATGTGTGAAGAGGGCACAGGTACACATGCCCCTTACAAACTGACAGTGTCCAGTGTGTTCAAAAAGATGTTTGGCACTCAAACTGAGAAGCCCAGATAGAATACCCTGGTATCAGCCTAATATTCAAAGGCATGATTTAAAGTCAGTTATTCCCTTCAAACCAAAAGACACTGACAGAAGAGGATCAATTCACACACAACCTTCTTAATAGGTTTGTTGAACAGCCAAGCAGCTGTCTGCAAAGGAACCGCACCTTTATATCAGTGTACAAATGGGATAGAATTCTGTGTTTTGTCCTCTTTGCCAATTAGTTTAAGCCAAATTAAATGTGTATTTGTGTGAGAAAATATCCCAATCATACCTTCACATTACCAATGTAATGTGAAGAGAAGAAAAAAAAAAACAGAAACCTGCATATGAAGCTCATCAGAGCCCCGCTGACAGGTCCAAGGGTGGTCACTTCAGGGCTTTTGTTTGAGATGTCAACATCCTTAGCTGTGAGAAATGAGGAGAAGAAGAAGAAAGGATAATTTAATAGCCCTCTGTCTTGCTGAAGTAAACGTCAATGCGGGAACTGCTTTTAATGAGGCAATCATCAGGTGGACCTCATGACAATATGGTTCCTCATACATATTTGCTAAAACACTTCTGGCTCATGCAACTTCCCCCAGACAAGCAGGATCATGTTTTCTAAGCTTGTTATACCTGGAAACCCAACAACACATTATATGTTTAACAGTGTGTGGATATTAGCAAGTCACCATGCAAAATGTTGCAGTTTTCTGAACAACACTCAGCTGGGCTTGTTAACAATACCAGTTCCTGCCTGTTGACTTAAAACTGCAAATTCGAAAAGCAGCCGTATGAACTGGATTAATTGGGGAGAAAACATGCTCTGATAGGCTTTTAACTGCAATGCTCATATGTAAAAGCTTTCCATTAAAATCGCCTAGACCCTAGACTGCTATCACGTCACTGGTGATTATTCTTCTGGAAACCAATCCTGCGCCTTTGTTTCTTCTTGATTCAAATAATGATAGTGCCAAAGATAGTTTCCATTAGATCAGTGAAGTATGAGTCCATATTGTCGCAAGGACAACTGTATTAATTACATCATCTGTTTAACAGCGTTTGGTGGTAAAAATGGACCAATGAACTGATTTTGGGGGAAAAATGAACAATAAACAGATCATCCTCTGGATAACAACAGAAACAACATAGGTGTTAAAATGTCACAAATAGCATCAGTTGCTACAGATAGGACCCGAAAGACATTTAGTGATAAACCCGAAGAGGGACTGGAGGGAAGATAATTAAAGAAACTGTTAATATATTATCTTATCATCAATGTTAACTATAATTAAGACAAACAAGGTCAGCATATTTAACAGTGCAGAGACAACCTTCATCTATTTCAGTCATTCCTTCAGTGGCTGGTTCTCGGCCATCCTCTCACAATCCCAGTGTTAAATGCAATTGCTAAGCCACAGCTGACATCTGCTTCCAGTCAACCATTGTGTCTGGTCAGTTAGCAAGCACCTGTTCTCCAGTCAGGACCGTGAAAATAATCACAACATAAGCTCTGGAGTTCTTGACCGTTAGTAGAGCTGTATTCTATTTAGGGACCTTTAATCCATATACAACGATGTTCGAGTACATAATCCCTACCAATGGGTTATACCTTTGCTATATGTACTGTGTATGCTGCCACTGCTAGTATGAACCCTAATGTGCTGTAATATTCCATTCTCCTCTACCTTTTATGCATATTGTCTTGTGCCTGCAGTGTTACCTCCTGCTGGCAGCTCTTCTGTACACACTGTTAGGGTTGTCCTAAAGTCAGTCACTTCATTCACTTTGCTGTTAGATCTAAGGAAGATCTCCAGTTTTTTTTCCCCTCTTTTCCCTCTTCTCATTACCATCTATCTACAGCTGTCAGAAAAAGAGATTTTTGTCCCAAAAGGGTAACATTCCGATGTATTATTGGTGGCTCATCATTCGATTCTCAGCACAATATCAGGAGTCTGAGTATGTGCATTATTCCTCCATCCCTAGATTAAGTGACCATTGGATTCTCTTACTTTAGCTTTTCCCACCACTGTTTTCATATTTTCTTACTGATGGATATGCACAAAAATCACTAAGAAAAAGTCAGCTTTTCTTTTGCTGATGCTTAAATATACCACCAGAGAAGGCCTTTGGCAAAGGCGTTTCAAGATTTCCTCACAGATTTATCGCCTGAGGAGATTCTCACTGACGACAATGTAAAGCCACAGTTTCTTGTAAATGATATCTGAACTGTCATTACAAGACTACACGATGTGACTAATTACACGGTGCCACAAAAGAATCTTGTTGTCCGCCTTTGCGCATAATGTGCATAATAAAGCAAATGCCTTTTAGAAGACTCTATTTTCAATTTTATCCCGATATTTGACTGCTGATATAGGCAAGAATCATTAGGCAAGTTTTTTACTGTATGAATTTTCACACCCTGACATCACATTCAATTTATGAGAGTCAATTGAGAGTGAAATGATAGTCTGAAAATTAACTCTGATTCATTTATAAACGGGGGTCGGTCCCGATTTGTTAAAATAGACAAGTGCAAGATTTGCCAGCTAAAAGGAAATTTTGTTGGTGATAAATATGTGCAGATGCTCATTGGCTGTCTGAAGAATACATTGCAACAGTTTAAGGACGACACCACCGGTAAATGGGAAGGATATTACAACATTAAAAATGATTGCAAAAACAGTAAAAAAAAAAATATTTAAAAATCAACAGCATTTCTATTATTACAGAAATCGTATTTATTTTGTTTCATATCTTGCTTTAGATTTTGGTGCAACAACTAAAACTATATCCACACAGCATTTGGGGGGAAAAAGGCTTGCCCTTTTTTATACCTTTGCTATAACTTCAATTGAATTACATCAAGAAAGGCATTAAACGCTGCAGTGCAGTTTGCTCTGCCGAATCATCTGATCACTGTACTTAATTGAATACTGATGTGAAATGCAGACAGCTAAAGATAGCTGAGTAAGTTTCACAAGTAATTAAAACATGCAACTCAGCCAGTATGGATAATTTGCTTTAACTCATTTATACTGTGAGCTAGACATTTACCTGCTGCTAGGGTAATTGATAAGGAAGTTTTGCTCTAATGAAGCATTGGGCTTTTGGAAAAACTAATATCACTTAACAAAAGTATTGAATGTAGCAATTGAGATAATACTTTTTTTGTAATCAAGCAGGTTTTAATCAGATTTCTCAGAGAAACATCACATCACGAAATGGAATGCAGAGCAGAAGCCTCTGGCTATGATATAAACCGAGGCTCATGAAAGTACCTCTTGGCAGTGGCACTGAAATAAAAGCCTGATATTACATTCACACTAAATGCTACACAAAGCATCCTGGGAACAAGTGTTGTTCAAAAGGTGGACCGAATACAAAATTTGCCTTGTAAATATGCAAATGTCTATTAGGAAATAATAGTGTGATGTGTTTGCGTCGGTTTGCATCCTCCAGACTTTTTTTTTTCTTCTCTGTTTATATTTTCTTAACCAATCTGTAGCCAAAAGATGACTATAATGTATATCAAATGTCAAATGTTAAGGATAACATTTGCACCTGTTCCCATGTATAAGCCTTTTAAATGTAACTAGCAATATGATGTGTGTATATATATACAAACATGTAATATATCCACCTATAATGTCCACCAACATTATGCTCCTCCTTGGTTAATAGTGATGATTCAGTAGTCCCCGAAAAAATTAAGCATATGTTACCTAATACATGCACCCTGTAGTGTAGGATCAGACTATCATTTCTAATAATTGTAAAAGTAAGGAAAATAATTTTGTCTTTGCATTATATGAAATCGCATTATTGAATGTGACATGGAGTGTCTAATATGAGCCACCAGATGTCAGCTTTCAAATCTGACATTGAGACTAACATTAGAGAAAATTTGGTGTGTTTTCAATGAGAGTGACCTTATTGAAAGTCATTGAGAGCAACCAAATATGACCTCCAGTTAATGTGTTAATTACTTGCTATAAAGCACAATCTATAAACAATTTTGTGGTAGAGAGGCACTCATTCATTATGTTAATACATTTATCGATTTATGCATTCATTAATTTGTATCTGTAACTCAAATCATACATTTTCTTCATGATAACAGAGACAATACTTATAGAACAAATACTTATAAACAGTGTACATATTATAGAAATGGATTGTGGAATATGGTGAATTCAGCAGTATGCTGTAGTACGTAAATGATGTTGCTGCTATTTAAATAAAATAGTTTTTTATAATTCAAAATAGTGTGGAACATTTGAGGACGACAATAGAAATAAGTCCTCAGAGATTAAGGTTTAATATTTGGTTTTATTCTATCTATAAACATTTGACACATTTCTCTTTAAGCTCTCCCTTTGGCTGCCTGGATTACACAAGTTAATCTGTATATCTGTAAAACATTATCCTGCATTTGTGATGTGTTTTTTATGGCAGATTCACTGGCTGCGTCAAACTACCTCTGCTGGGAAGATTAAGGGTGTGTACAGGGGTTTTACCGAAAGTGCTCAAACAAGCTGCTCAAAGGGCTGAGGGCTATACCATGATCCATTCAAGGATTACATCCTCATATCTCCTCCCATCTTGAGTACTGAAAACTAGCGAGATGTTCAATGAGTTGCATCAGCCGTTTCACAACTGAAGTGTCTGACCATATTTTTCTGTCATCTGAAATATTTTTTTTCGTGGTTTGGATCTAGGAGTAGCAGCAAAAAAAACGACAATAAAAAAATAAGGGAAACTGTGAGCATTAATATTATTATTATTATTATTATTAAGAATAATAATGTTAGAGGTTGTTCAGAGTCTATGGTGGGTGTTTGCCCAGTGTCATATTCATAGATAGTATTCTTTGATTCGCTGAAAGTGGAGAAGTTTTGAACCTAAAAATTTTAAAATGTAAATGTAAAAAGCCAGTCATTTAGTGGATGTTTTGAATGAACCCATTTATGCTGTGAAATCGCAGTGGTTTTTATAGCTGACTCTGTCGCTAATCCCTTCATATTTTTACAGGTGCGAAACTCCAGGAGGAGGAAAATGCCACTGAGATTAAGGTGTTAGATTAAATCTAACAGTGATTAAATAACCAACCATTATATGGCTGTAGCAAATTAATTTCCCGTGAGCCATGTCAGCTCAGCTTACAGTGTATCTGTGGTGCCAACCGTGTGCTGCTGATACCAGCGGCACTATCGTCTTGGAATAAAACAGCTAACTAACAGTTGGCCTCCCTGCAAAGGTCATAGCCGAACTGAAATTCACCTGAGACACATTTTGGATTTGACAAATTAGGGATCGGCATTTTTACGCACCAACAAGTTCGCCCCAAAACATTTATTGTTGCAATCATATTCGGTAAACCGTTACTTGTAATGCAAGTCAGCCTCTCTCATAAAAGAACTTCTGTGCTTGCGGAGCTCTGCAGTTGCTAATACAACGGTCACTCGGCACATCTGATTTGTTATAACGGCGGAGATTATTAAACTCGTGTCACTTGATAGCATGCTTAAGGCACTTTGAACTGGTTACATATCTTGCATAAATATGGTAAGCAAATGGTCTATCCACCATGGATGGCAGCTTTTCTGAAGGAAGAAAAAAGCTTTGCTTTTATGCACATATGATACCAAGAGATAATAATCACATAAATGATAGCAGCTCGCATGGCAGGTGAATTATTTTAGCATTCTTTCCCCCGAGCAGAATGCCTGAATTGAGCAATCTCTGCCAGCCAAAGCACAATTTGGATTAGCAAAAGCCCCACTGATAGGTCAGCTTAGCCCGTAATGGAGCAGCTTAGGCCTTGTCTGCATGATTATAACATTCTTAGCAGGCTGCTTCCTTCCATCCAGATGTTGCAGCACAAGCATCCCTCCCCCATTACTAATTCAGATCACAAAGATTATGCATCTTTTTTTTTTTAAATATCATTACAAATATGGTGCTTTTGATAGTAAACCATATTGTTACGGAATTGTTTTAGTGGCTGCAAATGGTGGACGGCGATTCCCGTATTTTACTTGTCATGTTTATATGTCACTAAGTCAAAGCTTGATAATCTTTCAATTATCAACATCCACACAAACCCATCTGAGACATTTCATCTATGACCCCTTACACTGTATTGCTGAAATATGTTAAATACATGATACTTGTTTGATATATGCATTTTGTTATTAGATTTCTGTTTCTCTTGTGTGTGTGTGTGTGTGTGTGTGTGTGTGTGTGTGTGTGTGCGTGTGTGTGTCTGTGTATTTGTGAAAGCTTAGACTGAGGTGTGTTTCTAATATGCACTTCACGAACACAGCACTAACGACTACAGCATATACTCAAACATTATGTTTTTAAAATATTTTCTATTATTTTGACATTTTCAAATATTCATATAAATTGTTTGCTATTATAATTTTCTTGTCAGTATTCTAATATTTCCACAGATACCACTGCACTAATCATTAGCAGTAACATTTTTATCTAACATCAGTCAGCTTAGGACTTTTGTATATAGTTCCTGTTTTCTTATTGTTATTTTCACTATCTAAATGACATCAAAATCTAATTAATAATACCCTCCTCAGTTCATCCACCATTGTTATCGGTCAGTTTGGTGACTTTAGGTTTCAAGGGTGTTACTTTAACTTCTAAATATTTGATTGATTTGAAGATAATTTGCAAGAGCAAAAATCATATAGCGGCATAAATAGAAAACATCAAAAGCAGAAAAAGGATAAAGTGAATTCAAAGAATCATTAGTTGATACTGATCTAACCTAAAGTGTAAAAGCAATAATGAGTCCTGAAGCCAAGATTCTCCTGAGAATTTTGGAATTACAACCACTTTCTTTCTGATGTCAGCTTTAATATTAACCTTTCGCTGTATTAACTGAACAGTCATCCCATCTCTTTCCTGAGAGTCTATTGCTACAGGCAATACCCATATTTGTCATTGAGTAGTGGGAAGGTCCCACCTGCCCAGATGATCTGCCACAGCGGTTAAGAGGAATTTAACTCGTGCCACTCCTGTGATTGATATTTAAGGTGACTTTGCACCTCTCTGGACATTGCAATGAATTCTGTATATTAGACGTATGTGAGAAATTGCTGAAAGAGGCAATGGTAGGGGATGTGCATTTCTCACATACAAAGACATAGACCTCATTCATGCCCACGCTTTTCTTTACCCTTCCCTTTCATTTAGATGATGTAAACTGAGATATGACAGAAAAATCAATCCGTAAAGAGGTAGGAAACACATGGAGCCAAGATAACATTAAAAGTGTATACCTGCAGTGCGGCAGGTACAGCATGGTCAACATGGTCCACGGTTGTAAATGTAAATTCACACCTATTAGAAATAATATTCACTGTTTACCATGGCTTGCCGCAGATTATCATAAATATATTATATACTGTAGCTATAACCTGAATAAGACCATGGGCACAAGGCCGTTTCCCCACTCCCACATTCGCATTCATATCTCTCCATGAGAGAGAAAATGATTTCTTTCCGCCATGTTGCCATATTTAAGTTCATGAACAGTTGCCACAATAAATTGCAATTCATATGTTAGTTATTTTAAACTCATTAAAATCCCGCCATGTTACTCCAAATAGGATCTATATATCCTACTGCCATTTCCTCTCACTGTGCCTCCGCATAGATTGCCATTATATATATAGAGAGAGGTCAAACATGAGTCAAAAGCGTGAACTTCCCCTGTCGGAAATACGAATATGCAGGGGAATAACACTTGCAATAAAACTCCTATATTTTTTTAGACCGACAGGAGCTTCATGAAACAACCCGATAATAAGCTGTATCTGATCAAAATCATAAAAGTTAAATAATGTTTTGGAAATTACAATGGAAATGTGATGTTTAGAAACTATGATGACACATCCCATCTTTCTCCTTTTGGGATGTGTAAATGCCAGTGAGTGTCATTTTGTTGAGTTCTATTGTAAATAAGAGTATGTAAAAATATACTTATAAAAAACTCCAGATGGCATGACTGCTTGCCCAGCTGCAAAGGGGCACAAACAGATCGTGCAAATTAGACAATGACAGAACAATGCAGCGAGATAAGCAGGTAAGAGCTTATTTGTGTGGCGAAGTAGAAGAAATAAATTATCCATTTAACAATAAACAAATGAAATTTTTTTTTCGTCTTTGTGTGTAGGTGTGCGTGTTGAATTCTATAACAAGATCATGTCATGCTGTGCTTCAGAGTATAATGTGTACCCGCTCTGCTCACCAATGAGCACTCGACCACTGTGACCTCTATATGACAACAAAAAAGACCAGGCACTGTCATTTAAGACAAATTCCAAAAATTAGACAAGCGTTAAACCACAGACATTTTCTGATAATTTTCATTGTTTCCTTTCGCAATTGATCACTACCACAGCTATTGATCACAGCTATTTGTAGTTATGTCTTGCACAGTTTATAAACACTTGTGTGTAAGTCATCAAAATAGACAATTTTCCACACCTTATGCTTCAATTTAAGTTGTTTCTCTTCCTGGTAGATGTTCATTGAAAGAGTCAAACCAATGATTATTCTACTTCTTAACTCACCTGTCATGGCTGGTAGAAATCATGTTATTTAAGATGATGGACGCTCGTAGATGTTCCCAATTCCATGTAACATTGCTCAAAAAAACGTTTTCAAATTGTGATTTTTTTTTTACCTTTTTTCATGTACCAACTAAGAAGTTGATGTGGATGTTGCTGTATGACGCTTTTTAGTTCTTGAGTGCAGCTTTGAGACATACCCCCTGGAGAGCAAAGAACTGTGGTGGAGGTGCTTTGAGTGTAACTTATTACTTCCATTTTTAAAAATAAGACCTGAGAGCTGCCTGCATTATTTAGAGGCACCTCTGCAATATTTATTTTGTGTGCATGGGCTATTCTGTTCGCATTTATGGCAACTTACCAGATATGTTGTGTTGTTGTTATAATCCAGCCTGCTCTATTGATCTCATGATAACTTCACTGTCATGCTATTACGGGGAAACAAAATGATAACTGACACTTGTACGCAACACGGGAAGAAACTCCCTGAAACTAATACCTTTTATATAGTACATTCATATAATGACAATTTGAAAATATAGAGGATAAATATATTTAAAAGTATACATGATAAATGAAGGATTCATGAATTAAGCTATCCATTCAGAGCCATCTCATGATTCATACCTCACATTACTGGGCATAATGAGCAAAATTAGTACACGTATGATATTTCCCAACAGTTCAAAAAACACACTCAGACTGTTTTGCAGAAATTATTTAAAAAAAGTTTCCCAGACATTCTTTGTATTTTACATTCATCTTGTAGAAAAGTAGAAAAACTACTAAATCAAGGTCACTCCCTAAATGTACAATATGTACTGCTGTTGTACTCACAAAATGAGGTTTGTGCAGCCTTCTCTGTTATGGTTTCAAGTCCATGATTATGAGGGGAAAAGTGTCTGAGTGATTGATGATTTGCTGTGAATATCACTTCTTTAACCACAGTATAACCAGTACATTGGCTAAATGATTATTCATTTGCTGTGAATATCACTTCTTTAACCAAAGTATAACCAGTACATTGGCTAAAATGGTGCTATTTTCATAAAGACTGACAACCATTGTGTGTTTCCCCGCATTCAGGAATGTATGATATGCAATACATATATCAGCTAAATGTCTAAAGTTGATTTACACATATATTCATTCATCTATTTTTTTAATTAGTTTATTCAATTATTGTTATTTGTTAATCTATTTGGTTATTGATTAATTTTATCTGGTGAATTGCACTGGACATTGTTTAATGACCGGTTTTACCCTTTTTTCCAGTTTTTGATGATGGTTGCAGCCATATGATGCAGTTACATTTGTAGCCATTTGTTTAACTCCAACACAAATGGAAGCAGTTCAAGTTGAATTTTGTCATGTCACTTCAGGCTTGGTTTGCTAGAAGACTAGATTGACAGAATTCCACTGATGCTCAAGATTTAAGAACTACAGTTTTAAAAAAGCTAAAAGGTGTTTGAAAGACAGATCAAGTTAATTTTAGTCACACTTAAAAAACATTTGCTAGTCTATCCATTTCCCTTTAACACAGCTTTACCGTCTCTGCCCCTTACTAAGCACATCATCGCTCAGATCACCATTGTCTCCTTATCCACACTGGCTAATTCTTTATTAGATCCATTAAAATGTACAAATCTCACAGAAAATGCATGAAATTAAGATAAATTACTCAGTTATTTCATTTTTTGCATTTTGAGTGTAGGGGCGCTATGAACAGGAGGACCTATCTCTGTTTTCTCCTGTTTTCTGATTCCCTAAAATATTTGCACCTGCTGAAAAAGGAAGAGCTTCCCTATATAATACTGGCTGTTGATATAAAATGACCACGTCATTCCTCCATAAAAAAGATTCAGCAATAATTCAGATAATGCTATCATTAATTTTATTACTTTAGTATTACAGCTCCAAGGGCTTCTTAAAGTTATGATATGACAGATCATATCTAGGTCAGATGTGGTCTGCATGTATTTCCGATGCATTCTCACAATGAACGTAACTGAAACAAACCACCCGAAATGCTTCAAAAATATTTAGACAATTCACTAAAAAAAGCCTCTATGCCTATTATGTTTGCACTGTTGGAGCTGATGCGGCTTTGCTTACAAACATTACTTATCTGCATTCTCTTTGCCACACCAGCTTGACGTCATGTGAGCCAGGAGCCTTTTCCTTTTTCCCATCTCGAGAAAGTGAGGCTTTGTCTTGGCCCCTGGCATCTGATTTGATGTATGAGAAACCCTTTCAGGTTTGTTTGAGATTCTGCAGCCTATCAATTTTCCCCTGCGCAAAGCCATCGGTCCCAGTATGAAATCCTCAAAGCAGCAGTTTCTGTCACCGTGAGTGGTGCATTAGCATCCTTGATAAAAGTGCATTTTTAAATCCCATCGATGATGTTTATTTAATAATTATTATTATTTTATGCAGAAGACGTACCAGAAAGTTAAATAAATTGATAAATAGACATTTCATTATTAGCACTCTCATCTATTTATAGTCACGGGCTGTTCTTACAAATGTGGAATCGAGCACTGATGATACCATCGCAAAGCCTAGTGTGTCTTGAACTCATAAACACACATAGTAGATAGACTTTCAGGAAATATACTGGAGTCAGAAGATGACTTTGATATCTCATATTGACAGAAGGAGGTTTACTTTGAGAATTGATTGAAAGCATAACGGTTCTTTAAGTCCTGTGAGATTATTATTAAACCTATGCCATCATGCTTCAATAAACTCCTTCATTTCAACAAGAAAGTGTTGGATGAATTCTATTAAAAGAGGAATTCATGCAGACCCTCTTTTATAGATCTGGTTAGAACTGAACATAATTTTCCAATAATTGACATTTTGGTAAATTGTCGCTTAATGTCTTCGCAGTCAGACATCAGGAACTTATCTGCATTTAACTCGTGCAAAATGATTGAAGCCTGAAAACCTGACCTGTGAGATATTTTCTTTACTCCCTGAGGCAAAGGAATCTATCATGTTTAAAGTGTCATATTAATTGGTTCTGCTTAACTGAGCTGAACCTGCAACATTTTCCAAGTTGTAATTTTTAGCCTTTGACTCGGGTGTATTCAGGTGTGACCAACAATCACAGTTGGGTATCATGTGCATTCTCCATTATTAATATGCATCTTTACGGTGTTTTGACACAAGTTAATAAAACTTCAAATTCATAAGTAAATCAAAGTATTTTACACGTTCATCCATTGCCGATTATACTCTTTTTTTAATAGACACAATATTATTGGTTTTATTCAATTTTACTTTTGCGCACCGGCAGCCTACACACTGCAGTTTCCCTTTTTTTTTAATGTCAGCATAAATTAAACAGAAAAGTAATGAGATCAAACTGACTAAGTGGAGCTTGAAGTACTCTCAGCAGCAGCTCAATGAAAGGCAAAAAAAAAGCAACTGGGGAACTTTTGAATAAGTAAAACACCTCATAGTATAGATATACTGTACACCATTGAAAATCAATTATTTAGCTATTCCTTTGTGGTCAGATCACGTTCATGTTTTTAACATTTACTTTAATGCAGTTAAAAATAGAGCTTGTATTCACTTCTGATTACTAATGATGCAGGATGACACGGCTTTCACTATATTTTAATGATGTCAGAAGGCCAAAGAGCCTCTGAATGCAGCCTCAGATCTCTTCAGTGTGGTGACGTGTTGAAAGAAGTACCTGGCTCTGTGGGCCTGACACTTTTGGGAGTTGGGTGCACTTCAGGACATCTCAGAAGAAGACCAGAGAATAAGGGTTTGATCAGGACCAGCTGTCGCTCTTGTCCTCAACTATTTGTTTGAAGCTTACATGTGTGAAGTCCTGCAGCAATAATGGACTAATTTAGAGGGGGTCTGTGTTCTGTTTTAATTAGTTTCATCCGTTATTATTTATTTATGTATTTATTTATTTAATAATTCTTTTTAGTACCACCCAGCAGCACAAACATAAACACTAAGCCGCTTAAGTAATTACAGTCAGACCTTATCTTTCTTTAAAGCAGAATACTTTACTGATGTGGATAAACTATTAGACAAGAGAAGAAAATACCCAATAACAGTATAGCGCTTCTGTGTTGCACCGGTTATGTTTGTTGTTCCATTCTGTTATTTGGCCTTTCTTCAGATGATGAATGACTGAATATGGTATCTGAGCTTTCCTGGCATTGTTAATATTATTATGTATTTATTGCTTTGTTTTCCTTGTCTATGGCATGTATATAGTAATAAAACAGCAATAAAAATGTCACACATTCACACATCAGGTAAAACAAGTATGAAAGATAGTGTCTAAATGCATTTTACAGCATACACTTAATGCACTTAATAGTTTATATACATGATCCAATAAAACAATTGAATTGTGTCCAAAGTGGAAACCCACAATGAATTCCGAAACACCTACAAATGTAAATTAATGGATTAATTCTTGTGAATATATATGTGTGAAGAATAGGTGAATTACTACATTGATGAACAATTTAGAGAAATAAAAATTGAGGAACAAGTTAGTAGGTGTGAGCTGGCCTTGGTAAACGAAGTGCTAAAAGTGCTCCATTAGACATCCATTACCTGTATCAAGACAGAGATGTGTCAGTCACAAAAATATAGTAATACTATATTGAAATGTAATGAAAGAAATTAAATTAAATTCAACTGTCCTGTATCATATCCTATTTCATATTCCCCTTGGAAAGTCCCATTCATTTATTTCAAAGCAATAGTATTGGCTTTTCATTTCTATTTTACTGACAAACTGCTAAAATTATCCCCATGGCTGTTCTCCTTCTCATTCTTGTCGTCAAAGAGGTTTACATAACTATTTAACCCACACCAGTGCTATTTAAAACATGACTGTGGATTCGATGAACAGTTCCAGATCTAGATATATCGGATGCACTCGGGTGAGAGGTTGCCTTCAGGTTTGTAAACAAACCAAAACAAACAAATCGGTATCCACACACCATTATGGAGCTGATGACTGACAAGGGATGCATTGTTTTTTTCACCCAAAACCTGCACCTTAATCGAGGAAAAACAATGCCTCCCACTCAGATCCAGCAGTACCCTTTGCTGTGGCCTGTGGGCTTGTGTTCCTGTGTGCCACAGTAGAATGCATCCACTTGTTGAAGAATGACTCACTTGAATTTCCTTTTTTTTTCTCTCTCCAACCGCTCCCCAGTAAACTGATGCCTTTTTTTCTTTGTGTTGCGGTTATCACAAACATGTCACTCAGCATGTAATTATGGAATCATTTACATGAAACCAACCCCAGTATCTCAACGGATTTCACTGCGGCTGGTTCTTACAATTAGGCCCTGAATTAACTCTTCAGCACAAATTCAATGTATTCCCCTTTCTGTTTTGAGTCTGGGCTTTGACTTAAGATTGGATATTACTGAGGAAATAGTGTCAAGGGTCAAGACATAGCTGAAAACTTTCCATCAAACCATCTAAGAGAAAATAATGACAATTGCCCATTGTGATACATATCTCGTAAAAAGACTTTACTTCCAATCAATACGCCATTTCATAATCTTTAAAGATGAACAAATATTAAGCAAGTCAAGTTGTTTGAATAATTCATTCACGTCTGATAAATGGAGAAAACTATGGATGAGTTCAACATACTTCTTCTCCTTTCGGCTTTTCCCTTCAGGGGTGACCACAGAGAATCAACCGTCTCCATCTAACCCTATTCTCTGTATCTCTGTAACCTCCTCTCTCACAACAACTAACTTCATATCCTCTCTCGCTACATCCATAAATCTTCTCATTGGTATTCCTCTGGACCTCCTGCCTGGGAGCTCCAGCATCCGTCTAAAAATATATTTACTATCCCATCTCTTAACATGACCCAACCATCTTAGACTGGCTTCTCTGACCCTCTCTCCAAAACATCGAACATGTGCTGTTCTTCTGATGGACTCATTCTTGATCCTATCCGTCCTCGTCATTCCCAAAGAGAACCTCAACGTCTACATTTTTCTGACCTCCAGCTCTGCCTCCTGTCTTTTTGTCATTGTCACTGTTTCAAGACCATACAGCATCGCTGGTCTCACCACTGTCTTGTACACCTTTCATTTCATTCTGTCTTCTATCGCATAGTACCCGGACACTTTTCTCCACTCCACTCCAACCTGCTTGAACCTGGTTCTTTTTCTCTTTTCCGCGTTCTCCGTTGCTCTCGACTGTTGACCCTGAGAACTTGAAATCTTCCAACTTCTCTATCTCCACTCCCTGTAGCCTTGCCGTTCCATCCAGGCACCTCTCATTCACACACAGTGGGGAGTGGAGAGAACAAGTATTTGATACACTGCTGATTTTTCAGCTTTTCCCACTTGCAGAGGATGTAGAGGTCTGTCATTTTTCATCAAAGGTACTCTTAAAAAAATCCAGAAAAAAAATCCAGAAAAAACACATTGTATGATTTTTAAGTAATTAATTTGGATTTTATTGCATAAGTATTTGATCTCCTACTGACCAGTAAGAATTGTGGCTCTTGCAGACCTATTAGTTCTTCTGTCAGTTTCTTAGTAACTGTATTAACTGCACCAGTTTGAACTCCTTACCTGTATAAAAGACCCCTGTCCACACACTCAATCAAACAAACTCTAACCTCTTCACAATGGCCAAGACCAGAAAACTGAGTAAGGACATCAGGGATAAAACTGTAGACCTGCACAAGGCTGGGATGGTTTACAGGACAATAGGCAAGAAGCTTGGTGAGAAGGCAATAACTGTTGGCACTTTTATAAAAAATGGAAGAAGTTCAAGATGACGGTCAATCTCCATTAGTCTGGGGCTCCATGCAGGATCTCACCTCGGGGGGCATCAATGATCTTGAGGAAGGTGAGGGATCAGCCCAGAACTACACAGCTGGTCCTGGTCAATGATGTGAAGAGAGCTGGGACCACAGTCTCAAAGAAAACATTTAGTAACACACTATGCAATCATGGATTAAAATCCTGCATCACATTGAAGCTCATGTTGCACATGTCCAGGCTTGTTTGAAGTTCACCAGTGACCATCTGGATGATCCAGAGAAGGAATGGAAGTAGGTGATGTGGTCTGATGAGACAAAAATAGAGCTTTTTGGGCAAAACTCCACCCGCCGTGTTTGGAGGAAGAAGACAGATGAGTAGAACACCATCCCAACTGTGAAGCATGGAGGTGGAAACATCATTCTTTGGGGATGCTTTTCTGCAAAGGGGACAGGGTGACTATACTGTATTGAGGGGAGGATGGTTGGGGCCATGTATCGCAAGATCTTGGCCAACAACCTCCTTCCTTCAGTAAGAGCCTTGAAGATGGCTCATGACTTCCAGCATGACAATGACCCGAAACACACAGCCAGGGCAGCTAAAGAGTGACTCCATATGAAGCATCTCAAGGTCCTGGAGTGGACTGGCCAGTCTCCAGACCTGAACTCTTTGGAGGAAATCTTTGGAGGGAGCTGAAAGTCCATATTGCCCAGCGACTGCCCCAACACCTGAAGGATCCGGAGACGATCTGTATGTAGGAGTGGGCCAAAAAGCACCATCACACTTCTTCTCCATTGCTCAGGCATCTTCTCACTCTCTAAGATCCTGTTGAATAATCCACCCAGAAAATCTGCCACTACCTCTCCTAGAAACTTCCACACCTCTACAGGTATATCATCAAGACCAACTGCTTTTCCGCTCTTCATCCTCTTCAGTGCCTCTCTCACTTCACTTTTACTAATCTCTGCCACTCTGTAATCCATAAGAGTCACCTTTTCTAGCCTTGCCTCTCTCTCATTTTCCTCATTCATCAGCTCGCCAAGTACTCTTTCCATCTTCCAATCATTTTTCTAGCATCTGTACATTTCCTTCTTTATACTTAAAACCTGGACATGCCAAACATCCTTTCCATCTCTACAGGACTGTCTCAGAAAATTACAAATCAACTGAAATATTTCAAGCCTTTTATTATTTTAATATTGCTGATTACGGCTTACATCTTAAGAAAACTCAAAAATCCTGTCTCAAAATATTAGAATATCATGAAAAGTAAATTTTGTTTTTTCAATTGCATTACAGAAGATACTTTATCACAATATTCTAGTTTTCTGAGACAGTCCTGTATCTCTCTGTTTTGCCAACCTGTATAAATAATTCCTTCCCTCCTGACTGTCCTGCCGAGCATACAAGTCATCATACGCCCTTTGTTTTACCTTTGCTACCTCTATCTTCACCTTACCCCATATCTCCCTGCACTCCTGTCTGTTCTCTTCAGTCTTACTTCTTCTGTGCTAACTGCTTTCTCTGTATAAACTCCTGCGCTTTTCTCATTCCACCACTCAAGTCTACTTTCCTTCCAGACGACACACCAAGTTACCTGTCTCCCTGATCACATTAGCTGTAGTTGTCCAGTCATCGGGAAGCTCTCCTTGACCACCCAGAGTCTTTCTCAACTCCTTCCTGAAAACCATACAACACTCCTCTTTTTTTCAGCTTCCACCTCTTTGTCCTCTGCGCTGCCTTTGTCCTCTTGAGTTTCCTTGTCACCAGAATCATCCTACAAACCACCATCCAATGCATCCTGGCCACAACAAAGTCCCTACTCTCAGTCCCAGACTCTTGCCTTTCCCCTTTTTCTCTGCATCCAAACACGCCTTCCTCCTCTCCTTTTTCGACCCACAGTAGACCAATGTCCACTGATACCCTGTAAGTTGTTGGCGCCAATGGCGGACGTTGTTAACCGATCCGGTATGAGATTCTTAGGCGTAATTTTCATGTTTAGTTTTGGCACATCTTTTACGCGAAGTGCCCTTCCTGACACAGCCCTCTGCATTTATCCAGACTTAGGACCAGCTCAGAGAGACACTGACCCATGCCCCCTCGAGGCTGGGTCAGGGAGACACTGGCCCGTGGTCCCCCTGAGGCTGTATTTGAGCTCAACATACTGAAGTTGTGACATATGTGTCCATGAATCCAGATGACTTACCAGGTTTTTTTATTCAATATTTTAAAACAATTTTTTTTTCCACAAAAGAACAGAAAAAATCAAGAATATACATATGTATATATATACACACTGGAGTAAAAAAGTATTTAGTCAGCCACCAATTTTGCAAGTACTCCCACTTTAAAAGATGATAGCGGCCTGCCATTTTCGTCATAAGTACACTTCAACTATTAGAGACAGAACGCGGAAAAAAAATCCAGAAAACCACATTGTGTGATTTTTAAAGAATTAATTTGCAAATTATGGTGGAAAATAAGTATTTGATCAAGAACAAAAGTTCATCTCAATACTTTTTTATATACTCTTTGTTGGCAATGACAGAGGTCAAATGTTTTCTTTATGTCTTCACAAGATTTTCAAACACCAGTGCTGGTATTTTGGCCCATTCCTCCATGCAGATCTCTTCTAGAACAGTGATGTTTTGGGGCGGCTGTCACTGGGTAACACAGATTTTCAACTCCCTCCAAAGATTTTCTATGGGGTTGAGATCTGGAGACTGGCGAGGCCACTCCAGGACCTTGAAACGCTTCTTAAAAAGCCACTCCTTCATTGCCCAGGCATGTATGTTTGCAATCATTGTCATGCCGAAAGACTCAACCACGTTTCATCTTCAATGCCCTTGCTGATTGATGGAGGTTTTCACTCAAAACCTCACGATATATAACCCTGTTTATTCTTTCCTTTACACAGATCAGCCCCAAAGCATGATGTTTCCACCCCCATGCTTCACAGTAGGTATGGTCATTCGCGAGGTCATTTATGAGTTCCCCCCGCATGGTTCTGGGATTTTTTCTCACAGTTTGTGTGATCATTTTGATCCCACGGGGTGAGATCTTGCATGGAGCCCCAAATCGAGGGAGATTTACAGTGGTCTTGTATGTCTTCCATTTTCTAATAATTGCTCCCACAGTTGATTTCTTCACACCAAGCTGCTTACCTATGGCAGATTCAATCTTCCCAGCCTGGTGCAGGTCTACAATTTTATTTCTGGCGTCATTTGACCGCTCTTTGGTCTTGGCCATAGTGGAGCTTGGAGCGTGACTGTTTGAGGTTGTGGACAGGTGTCTTTTATTCTGATAAAAGGTTCAAACAGGTGCCATTAATGAAAGTAACATGTGGAGGACTAAGGCGCCTCTTACAAAAGAAGTTACAGGTCGGTGAAAGCCAGAAATCTGGCTTGTTTGCAGGTGACCAAATACTTATTTTCCACCATCATTTTTAAATAAATTCTTTAAAAATCAGGTAATGTGATTCTCTGTTGTTTTTTTTCTGCATTCTGTCCTCATAGATGAAGTGTACCTGTGAGGAAAATTACATGACTCTATCATCTTCTTAAGTGGGAGAACTGGCACAATACTTGCAAGTTCCAGTTATATATATACATGTATGTATGTATGTATGTTTCAAAAAAATCCATTCTCTATCACACCACAGCACAAGCTAATGTGCTAATCTTTTCTCCGAAGAACCCATCTTCACCCTTTTCAATGAAAATAGAGTGTTGGTATTTGGTGGTGGATTTCCACTCCAAGGCTGGAAACAGCAGATGGCAAGCAAAGTCTTTTAGCGCTACGGATTGTATTTACCTACCCACCTGAATGACCTATGTTGAGCAAAGCAGATGATGGGTAGAGGAAAAAAAAAAAAGTAGTGTAAACTGTTTGTTCTTGTTTACTTCGGTTCCGCTAGATTGCAAGGCCATAGCAGTCATTACCAAGCGTGGAGAAATTTGCTTGTTTATCAGTATTTTGATTTCCGTCCCGCCTCACTGTCCAAGTGACATTTTGGACGTACATGATCCATAACTGATGATGATTCCGTAACCAAATGGAGCCACAGTAAAATAACAGTGTTCTGGTGTGTGCATTTTTCATTGTATTATAATTAAATATCTGATGATTAGTGTTTGGCCAGATGAGGACAATAGCTTATTATGGGCATGATGTCAAATATGTAACCTTGAAACAACTGGATATGCTCCATGGATTCAGAGAACATAACCAACGAGAACTGCCCCTTCTGTCCATACCGTAGTAAACTGTTATTTTTTCAAGGTGCCTCCCCTGGTGTATGAAGCGTCCTTTCATTTCCATACATGTTGATGCTACTCCTCTAGACCGCCGATTGCACTTTGTTGACTTGAAAAGGAAAAACATAGTGGAGTCCTTGAAAGGTTACAAAAATCTTTAGATATTCATTACTCTAAAGGGTAAAATGAGGAAAGTGACAGATTGTAATGAAAATGAATATTCTTTCTAGACACCTTGCTATCCATAGATATGTTTAATATCCCATTACAGAGCCAAGAAGTAACCACGGTTTTATGCTGTCAAGAGACAAACATAATCCAGAGGGAAATTACCCATCAGGAAGGCAATTCTGTTACTGAGATGCAATTACCAGGCCACTTGTGAGATTTTCAGTCTTGTATCCTTGGCTACATGTCTGTGTGCCCGGGTGGTCGATATGTGCATAGCAGCTCTTATGTTTTACAGGGCAAATTGGATTCTTTGCTGCTGAACAGTTAATTTAGAGTATGTCCGAGATGCAAATGATTGATGTGACTATAGGGTTACAGCAGTAGGTTTGTGGTAAAGCTTAATTGCGGGGAGAAAAAATATAAAATAAAATACATATATCTGTGTGTGTGAGAGAGAGAAAGAGTATATGTTTCGGGGAAAAGGCTAAGATGGTTGAGGAAAAACTGTCTGCGTTTCTTGTCTTAGAATTTGTGCTTGATTTGTGCTTGATTTGTAGGTAGTTCAATAAACAACGCATCAGAGAGGATTTAATGTACCAATTTAGCTATGAATCACACAGCCTGCAAACAAAGAAAACAGCGCAGATTGGAATGAACATCAGTGTAAACATTTGATAAGGATTTGCTTGAGGCCAATTCTATGCTTTATTATGATACAAAAATAGAAACTGTGGAAATAAGACTTGCTGCTCCGTATGAAATAAACTTGTCCCTGCACTGTTGTATTCGACTTAAGGTGAATGTCATATTTCTGGCAACGGCTTTTGGTTATCAGCAAAGATACATTGTTCAAGTGGGGGGCATTTCTATTTTATTGCAAATGATCACCTTGAATCATATAATTAATCACCGCTGCCTTCAGTGAGCAACCGCTGTCCTTGCAAATACTATAGAAATCAGAAGAAAAGAAACTGCCTGCACCCATTACAGGGGAAGTGCACGTGTTGAAGGAATAACACTCAGTGGCTGAGTATGAGCCTAGCATGCATAATAAATGTATGACAAAACAATACCCCAGGCACCGTGGTATTAATGATATGCAGCGAACTCATTATTAAAGTTCCAAAACAGCTCCTGGAGTAACACAGATGGAGTCAATTAAGCAATGAGCATACTTGCTTGCCTGCTGTTTCATCTTCTTTCTTTTATCTCTTGCATATTTCTCCATGGATGTAATTAGCTGTATGTTTTTTCCTGACAACATAATGTCCAGTGATAATAACTCTTATTTTCACTTGTAATTTTAAATAATGTACTGCTTAATAAAGATACCAAATTAGCTCTCTCATTGTGTCCATGGGTATTTCGGTTGCATGGCAGGAGGTATTCAGGATACTTGCTAACTTTGCATTTTTTCATGCTATTTGTGTTCCCAGGGACCTGATGCCTTCAACACTGGAGGGGCAGATCACCATGGAGAAGACACCTAGCTACTTTGTGACTAACCATGCCCCTAAGCGTATCCACTCCATGGCCAGAGACATCAAGCTAATAATTGTGGTTCGCAACCCTGTCACAAGAGCCATTTCAGACTATACGCAGACTTTGTCCAAAAAACCTGAGATCCCGACCTTTGAGGTTCTGGCTTTCAAGAACCGGACGCTGGGTCTGATAGATGCCTCATGGAGTGCATTACGTATAGGAATATATGCGCTCCACTTGGAGAGCTGGATGCAGTACTTCCCCCTCTCTCAAATGCATTTTGTCAGCGGGGAGAGACTCATAGTAGATCCTGCAGGTGAGATGGCAAAAGTACAGGACTTCTTAGGACTCAAACGGATAGTCACGGACAAACACTTTTACTTCAATAAAACAAAAGGATTTCCGTGTCTGAAAAAGCCAGAGGACAGCAGCACTCCCAGGTGCCTCGGCAAGTCGAAAGGAAGAACTCACCCTAAAATTGACCCGGATGTGATTCGGCGGCTGCACAAGTTCTACAAACCCTTTAACATGATGTTTTACCAAATGACGGGCCAGAACTTCGAATGGGAGCTGGAGGGGGACGGTGAATCTCGAAGCTCTCAGGACTAGTAGACTGTGGCAGGGCGAAGTGCAGTCATACCACCAGCCTTCTCAATAAAACTACTATTGTTTCTTTGCTTTGTGATCAGAGAGATTGCTTGAGCACACCGATCAGTCATGGCTGTCTTTGCAGTGTATGTATCCATCAGCAGGAGTTTACTGACATGCTTTTTCTCTCCCTTCAATACTAATGTTGTCAAGGATGGCAAATCATTATTGTACATACTAAACATAAAAATATATTTATATTTGTGAAAATGAGATGATTTATTGTTTTTGTTTTGTTTTGTTTTGTTTCTAAACATTGAACTGATATAAAAATTGTGTTGACTATGACAATGCATGCAATGAGTTAAGTGTCCTTACCTCATGAGCCCTAAGGGTAAAATCTGCCTGTTTCTTCTCCCTTTATAGTTTCTTGCCGTTTGTTGCCCTCACGCCCACTCACCAGCGTTCACAACAAAGATACTACATTTCAATGGCCAAGGCCACAACATGCTCTGTATCATTTATTCAATTTCTGCCTCTTACGAAAGAGATATGAGAACATTGATAGAAGTATGATATATTAATACTTTCAAGCGTACTCATCGTTTGAGTTGTCCATATTGTGGGTGGAGACAATCTTTTTCTTTTTTGTCAGTTTACCAAAGTGTTAATGTTCTCAGTACTCTGATTGCCCTGCACTCATTAATTGCACACATATTCAATAGGATAGCTGATGTACAGTGACCATTATTCAATAATTGGACTGTCTCACTGAATGGTTGTTAGCATAATGATGACTATGCACCTCAGACGTGGTACGTTATCTGTGGTCCCGGCATAGTTGGCAAATAAATCCTTGCACTACATCCAGGTTTATCTGTTCATCAAACAAACTGCTTCTTGACAAGAGCGATTCCTTTTGCCCAAACACACGTTAACTCTTAAGATCGTCCAGCTTTTCTCATGTGACCCTATCTTTTTTCACAGTGATACATGTCAGTGAGGGTAAAGAACAACAGCAAAGGACCGGCCAGAAGTTTGTTAACAAACATCTGCTGCCACCCAGGCTTCTGTCATTATAGACTAATGGCTTGTGAAATAAAGCTGGTGCTGGAACAATGTCAATGTCAGAGAATTTGCTGTCAAGGAAACGCTTCATACATTCCCAGGTAAATAACAAAGCCATCACTGTATGTGTTTGACCGGAATAAGCTCCTCTTCGCCAGGGGAATGTGCTGTAATCCGAAGTTTACTACCAAATACCTGTAAGACCCTGGCCTGGCTGATGCTTATGTAAAAAAGGGTTTGCTTTGAAATGTTCCTTTCTTGAATCCTTTACTCGTGAAATGAAATAACACAAGTAACATGGACTACCTTGTTTTCATTATTTTTTTTAAATTCTATTTTCATAATTCGCCGTCTGTTGTCTCTGAACTTTTCATCAATTGAGACAATCAACACAGTCAATGAGTCAATAAATACAGTCTGATCCACATCAGCAGTTGCTACAGCTATGATGCATTGCTCTGTTAATCCTCCCTGTATGGATGACTAGATTGGTTCACTCTCTGCAGACCTCTCTGTCACCCTGGGGAAGCAAACACCAGCAGCTACTTACACAGAGCAATTGATTCAATCAAAGTAAGCACTATCCTGCCCTTTGTAGCGCCAAGCCTGAACAGTTACCTCTGAGTCTTACCATCCCAGAGTCACAGCTTCCACTTTGAGGCATTTCTTTGCATCCATCCCTTGGCATTTTCTTGACAATATCTCTGTCTGTCCGCACTTTTACACGCAGTCCCCTGAAATCCCCCTCCTCCTCCTCTTCCTCTCACCAAAACATGTTTTCCTTTGAGCTGAATTGATGGGGCAATAAGCTCTTACACAAAGGTGAACGGCATTTATACAGATCACTGAATTGTGGTCAAGTCATGTTAATCACATTTAAGAACACTCAAATGTGACGACTTAACATACTTCTTCTTGTTTCCTCAAGGACGTGTATAATCTGCCTCCCAAACCAGACTGTCCCTCCTACTCACTGGGATGTTCAAAGAAAAATCCCCAAAAGACACCGCGCAGTCTTATTAGGACGGGTGGGAACTCGACTTTTTGGTCTATGAATGTATGCTTGTGCTGTCATGCGTATTTGCAGGACTACAGAAATGCAGGGGATTCCTCTCCTGCTTTAACACTTAGATCCAACCTTAGTACAACGAATGCTTATACATTTTCCTTTTGTGCCACTTCTTTGTTCTAGGCCGGTGATGGTCACAAGCAGATTGCCGTGATAGATCCTGTGAGCGTCAAATTGCATAAAAGGCATGCTAAGTTGTCCTTCCAGTGTTCCTCCCTGTGGGGATCATGTACTGTAATGCGATTCATCGGTGTTTCCAGCATCAGGTAAAAAAACATAAATAAATACTGCCGCTCACCTCCCATTAAACTACCACAGCTTTGCTGCCACAATTTTGATATAGAAAATTAATTCATTCTAGTCCTTTCAGAATTTGGCAAAAAAAAAAACGCTTTTACAGTAAGTCCCAAGTGGAAATCTACGGTTGTTCCAAATAAAGACATTTGATAAAACACCTTATGTGTTTATTTTTAGTTGAGGAGCTGCAATCTATGCATGAGATGTGCTTTAAAGCATTGCACCATGATATTAAATACATGATCCACCGTACAAATTGACTCAGCCTGAGCCAAAACGAAAGACTGCCATTTCGAGCATCAGCCTCATGACAGTAGTACCTGCCGGCATCAGGGAGATATTTTCAGCTAACCTTGGCTAATAATTTTTACTCCATGACTGTTATTGCTTTATTATATCTCAGTATGATTCAGAAGGTAAAGTAACCACTTAAACACTGCAATAATAATGTTAGATCCTCTCTG
The DNA here is from genome assembly GCF_037954325.1 of Fistularia commersonii. Lineage (NCBI taxonomy): Eukaryota > Metazoa > Chordata > Actinopteri > Syngnathiformes > Fistulariidae > Fistularia > Fistularia commersonii. The sequence continues at coordinate 5,897,966 of NC_141311.1, forward strand.
TAAGTCTTGCTTGTACATTTGCTGGACTATTTCCAGGGTGACATTTACTTGGGAGCCAGGTTCCTTTGAATATGCTGGTGGAGAGAGAAAAGCAGGAATTTGCCAATGTACAGGGCCTGAAGCTCAGCGTGCACTTCCCCGAGGCTCCACCACCGGGCTCTGCTGGACAGGAGGCCCAAGTTCAGGTCTGAGCTGGCATGCTGCCAGACACTACTCCAGTCTCGGAAATTTATTTTCACATTATTAATTTCTCACTGAAAAAGAGCCAGCTGTGCAGCAAAGAGGTCCTGCAAAGGGGCAGCTGTCCTTGTCATGTAATAACAGTTGAGAGAAAGCTTCTCTTCTAAGTAAGTCACTCAAAGACAAACGGTATGCATGTTGTAAACATAAGCAAGCTAGCGATACTGTAGTGTTTTAGTCAGGGAAAACACCTGGTTGACGATCAAACATCCGTTTAATAAGCAATAGCTGTTGTTGGCCACAGCCACGCCACACAGACCTAAAATACAACCAAACTCTCGTTTGGACTACTGCTACTCCCTCCTTGCCGGTGCCCTAGCGGTGACTATCAGGCCTCAGGAGCTTATTCAGAAAGCAGCAGCCCGCCTGGTGTTCAACCATCCCAAATTCTCCCACACAACTCCCCGTCTTATGTCCCTGCACTGGCTCCTGGTAGCCGCCCGCATCAAGTTCAAGACCCTAGTGGTGGCCTACCGGCCAGTGAATGTAAAAATCCCGTCTTATCTCCAGGATATGGTCAAGCCACATGTCCCTACCCATCCCTACCCGTCCCCTCCGATCTGCCACCTCTGGCCGACTGTCCATCCCATCACTCAGAGCTGCCGGCTGCCGATCGAACTGGTCTTGGCTCTTCTTGGTCTTGGCTCCTCAGTTGTGGAACGAACTCCCGGAAAAGGTCAGAACAGCAAGGTCGCTGCCCATCTTTCGCCGTGAGCTGAAAACATACCTCTTCACCAAGCACTACCCCACTGATCGCACTTAGCCCCCCCCCCCCCGGAAAAAAAAAACAAAAAAAGGATTAAATGAATGTATGTATGCATATGGTTCTGAGATGGCTATTTGTTAGAGTGGTCACTTCTGACTTCCAACTACTGGTACTTCCAAATGACTGTTATGTGATGTAATGTAAACAACTAACTGTTCCTGTTCAATTCCAGGTAAAAAAAAAAAAAACAGAATTCCTTGCAGCCCAAACCACACCCACACGATTCCCAGCAACGCCAAAATCACACAGAAACAAGCATCAACATAACGCCAACATTCATGACTCACTACAATACTTTTAAAGTTTAAAGACGAGCAATAAAACGCATATTCTGTAGTTCAGAAGGTTAGATGATAACTTTCCAAATGTAGTGTGTTTTCCATTTAAACATGTGGTACCCTTTAGGCAATGGATTGGTCTAAGGAAACTTCGTGATCAAGTTAATTCTCCCTGAAATAACTGCTGAAGGTTTTAATCAAAGGTAATACTCGGGATATGGTCACCAATTATCAGAAGGAAGCAACTACAAACTAATGTCTCAGCTCAGCTTTGTCACATGCTGCAGCCAACTTCCCACTAATCCTCTCTGAATTAATGTCTAATATCGTGTCAGGAGGAGTTTTAATACCTGTGCCTGACTTAATTGAAGAAATGGCTCCAGTTCTCTGTAAGTGTCTTAACAGAACATGTTCAAGCACAGCAAAATTTAGGTCTTGTATGTGTTTGGCAGCACGCAAACACAGTGTAACTTACAGAAATATCATACTATTTTATTAAAAACCTATTTCTCTTACCAAAGTCGACTTTTATCAACTAGAAAACAATGTATCCGTTTTTTGTAGTATTGTGTTGACTTATATAAGTCTACAACGTGTATTCTTGCATTGAAGTAACCGACTTCTACAACAGACCACTGTCTGTTTACTGCTGCTTGGATATGGGCGTGGACCTTGTACATTTCCAACAATCAGCAATTTTTTGGCGAAAGTGTCTGAATTGTTCCAGCCTTCACTTTCTGGCACATCCTCAATGGAGAGCTACAATCCTGTATCCCAAGACATCGTTGAAAGAACTGAAACTGCCAAAGTAAACAGGTGGGATATTATTATTATTAGTAGTAGTCGATGTAGTAGCAGTATTAGTATTATTTTATTATTGTTGTACAGTTTAAAATTCCATCAGCTTCATCTACTCTGTCCGATGCTATTAATTCGCAGAAATGTACACAAATGCTGTCAATAATTTGGTAATGTTCATTACATTTGTGTACTAATGTTAAGTGAAATGAAAGATCTATGATGGATTCTAATGCACAATTATCCCTTTGTACTGTCCTGTAAACTTTATGATTTTTGAGAATCTCCCTTTTTCACAATTTTGTATTATGAAAAAGGGAATTCTTTAGCCCATTCAGCAAATGTTTTCCAGAGTAGGGGCCAGTGATATTGATATATTCACAACTGATTAACAGGACATTGGAGGGAAGAGTCTACTACTGCAGCAATTCTGTCTTACTCTCCTTTTTTATCCCGTTAGATAATGTTGGTGAACTTCCTCCTCAGACACACACACCATTCCCTCTGCACCTCCCTGTCCCGCGAACCGAGGGATTATGTTTCACTTCAAAGGTATCCACTCAGTGCCCACTAATGCCTGAATTGGAGCGGTTTCATATAGAGGTTTATTTGTTTTAATGAAGCATCAACATGTGAAAACAATGTTTTTTTTTTATTTGTCATTTGCATGTGAGAAGCTGTGAAACATTACAAAACAAACACTAAATTAAATAAGCTCAAAATGAGATGCAAATCTACACTCACCCTATCCACCCTTTCATCTGTAAGGAAATCATTCATTTATCCGTCCTGTATCTCTTCAATTGTATCTGCATGGGAATGTTCCCAAGATGGCTTAGTCACACCATGAATTTAGCTCCTACGAGCGGCAGAATCTTATTGATCATCAAATAAAGGATTAAGTGCAATCCTTCCTCATTCTCAACATTGTCTGTTTTTCCTTTTTTCTTTTTATCTATTTGCACAAGGGTGAGATGGGTCAATAGAAGGGGACAAAGCCTCCGCCAGTTACCAAGGACAACATGTATATTGAAAGTATTAAGTTTCACAAACCAAATAAAAGGATGCCTCTGCTATTTCCTTTATAGCTATTCCCGATTAATACATTCTTTCAATCTTATATGAAATTTAAATTTATTCAAGTGTTGCCCTTCTTCGTGGAGTTGAAATGATATTCTAACCTATTTCTGGGACAAAACTAAGACTGAAACTAGGGCTGAGGATGCTATAATAATCATCACAAAGTCCTTAACGACGGGAAAGAAATTATCTGAAAATTATACATACACAGTATATATAGACTGTATAATGTGTGTGTGTGTGTGTGTGTGTGTGTGTGTGTGTGTGTGTGTGTGTGTGTGTGTGTGTGTGCGTGTGTGTGTGTGTTCATTATTTATACCACTTGTCAGGGTTGTGGGAAATCCTCAAATAGTGACATACTTCTACAACCATTTATTCTGTCATTTGCACATCTTGGCAATTATATACATTTATAGATGTAAAGCATGGTTTCTAGATACTGGGGTCAAATCAGTTCTTGCGATATCTTCATATCTGTCACTGCTTTTCTGCTTTTAGCTACAGGAGAATTCCCCGGCAAACCACCCCAGGAAAAGAAAGTATCATGCCATGATTCATTACTTAAAACCTATTATTTCTATGTGTGATTTTCCTTCCCTCCTTTCCTCCCACTCCCCCTGAGTCTTGCCCTGCCTTACAAACTATGCAAATTTTTACAGTGACTAAGCTTTGAGTCATTTTTTCTTTCTTTAAATCCCACGAGTTACTCTTCTCAAATATTTCTTTAAGTGCTCAAGATAGTTCCAGTCCCTATCTAGAACTTATGTTAGAAAGGAAGACAAGTTTTGAGTGAACGCCAGTATTTCTTAAGAACGGTGGATATAGGAAAGCGGAACGCATCATCACAAACTCCCATTATTAGGTCATCATGCTCTGATTATAATTATTCTGTTTCCACTTTCTTTGTAATTAACTGAGGCTCCCTCAGGTATAGGAGTTGCAGGGTTAGCTCTGCAGGAGTAAAGATTAATGTACAAGCAAAAATGACATTTGACATCAGTGCTCAAATGTGTCTAATCACCAATTAAACAGTAATCACCGGAAGATGAATGCAATGGAAAGTGTAACCCGATAAATAAGGCATACATAATCCTCAAATGTACGATCACTGGCAGAAAATTCCATTGCCTTCAACACGCTATGATGTTGCGCATTAATTCAGTTGCTTCTGAATTATATTAACCCACTAATCTCCTCCATCTTTATTAATACACATAACATTGTCAACAACAACAACATCAACCACTGCTGCGGATGAACACTTAACCAGCTGGTGGAATATGGCCGCCAGTAATAACATTTTAGAGAAATTGAATGCGGAAGTGTCTTTAGATTGATTGCTACAAGCTTACTTCTTAAGTGCCACTTTTTTATCTTTATGTATCTATTTTCTACAAGACACTTTCTCCCGCAATGATGCCAATTTTTCAAACTTTAGCTTTCTCTTTATAGTCACATTGGTCCTTATAACAATACTTTTTGTGTATGTATGTGGATATTTTTAAAACAAGAGATGTCTCATTTATTTGTGATTGCACTCCCTGGGCAAAAAAAGAAAATCATGAATACGTGTGCATATTTTAGATTGTGCAGCCCTTAAATTAATAACAGCGCTTGCTATAATTTAAAACCACAATTCAGAGTGACTCTAGGGATCCGCCCTTTTTTCCAATAGACAGAATTATCCGCCACTCAGGAGAAAAAAAGGTCTTCAAAATAGAGGGATGGATTTTGCTCGGAGGAAAAGCATCGCAAAATGTATTCTGCAACCGTAAAGTTCTCCAGCCAGAGATTAGCGAGCGCCAGCGCCTCTGCAAAGGTGTATGTGAGTTGCACGTGGAAACAGGAGGCTATTCGACTCACAAAATGAAATCTATTTTACATTCTCCTTCTTTTTAATCCTAATTCCACTGGAAGGGAAAAAAAAACAATGTTTTCTTTTACCTTGGGTATTTTAATTCTGCTCCTCCGGGGCTTGTGTCCTGGGGTTGTTTGATCCTCCCTGACACTTAACAAACCACACCCGCTTTTTATCTACTTGACACCAAGTGCCGCGCATTAACTATCAAGGAAGATCAGACAGAGGATCAAAAAGCTGGGAGACATCAGGCGTCAAGGAGTAGAATTGAGTGTCTAAGCTGCAGGCCAAAACCGGGGTTTGTCATGAAGTCCAGCACTTCACTGGCAGAAAAGCTCTTCTAAGGTGGTCCTCTGTCACCTTGCATTGAGGGTTTTTATATGGCAAATGGACAGAAAAGAAGTGTGTAGTTTTTCAAGGTCTTTCGAAAATGGAGGTGCACTGTACACAGAAAATTGAAGGCTAGTGATGAAATCACAGTGCTGCAGCGGAAAACACACCAACATTTCATCTAAGTCAGTGATGTAAAGAAATACCTGCACCGAGGACATTTCAGAAGCCGATAAGAAATACTGTGTTTAATATCGTGCTCTTTATATACCTGGTTCATATGTCCCTAATGATGGTTAAAGACTACTCACTTCATTACTCATATTAGGCGTGAAATTCATTGCCAATAAAGACAAAGAGCACAGAGTAAACACATTTTAATATGGATTAATTGATGGCATAATTAGATCTGCATCAAATTTTCTCCTGAAATAAAATTAATATGGTTATTGGGGTGGCTGTGGGTCTGCGGTGTCCCTCCAATCGGACAGTTGGCAGTTCAACTCTGGCTCTTCTTAGATGTGAAAGTGTCCTTAGCACTGAAGACACTGAACCACAAGCTGCTTGTGAGCATCGAGTTATTGCTTTACATGGCAGATTTGGGGCCGTCTGAGTGCTAATGTTTGTGTGAACGAGTGAATGCAATTAAGGTGAAATCACATGGAAACCACACTTCATAAGTCATTTTCTGTCATATCGATGGATATTTTGAAGTATTGATCATTTCATATGGCCATTCCACTTGTGCTTGAGTTGATACAAGAAATATACATTATGTTTGTTATGATTTTTTCATTTCACTCCCATGGTAAAAAACGAGATTAAGAGTGGATCTGATATACAGCAGCTGTCTTCTCAAGAATCCAAGAAGTAGAAATTGATTTCAAGGAGGTCCTTTAACCCACGAAAACAAACATGATTGTTGAGCCCTCTGAAAGCACATTATGTTGCTTTTTTTTCCACATAGCTAAATAAAATAGATGTGATAGCTAAACATTGCTTTCATCACACAACAAATACCTTCAATGGCGTATTGAATGGACAGCCAGGAAGACTTTCCCTAGACCAGCATTTTTCTAATGGCCAACAGGGGAAACTTTTCTGCAAGCAAAAATAAATCTGATTGAATGGAAGTTTCCTGTAAGGTTTTCCTGACTCTCACCAGATTTATTTCCATTTTTTAACAAGTTCTTAGTTTCAGAGCTTCCCAGAAGAGCAGCTCAATAGGTTTTTATAGCAATCATACAACATAAAAAAAAATATTTTAATTAAAGTTAACGGGTATATTACATTTACTAAAATACAAGCACTTGTTTTATTGGTAAATGATGTGTGTGGTTTTCTTTCATGTATAAACACATAGTGGGAAACTTTTTGAGACTGAGGAAACATATTTTATTTTATTTTGTAATTTTCCAGGAGAAAAGGTAGTATCAGTCTAATTTGTATTCAGTGTATCATTTTGAAAACTGTTCAAGTGAAGTCTGGCAACAGACCAGTGATATTGCTGTATTTTACTTTTCTTGTTCTGCTCAAATGAACAACTAATGCAGAAATCAACCTTTTCACAAGCCTTCCAAGAATCGATTAAAAAAATTAATTATCAATTAATAAAACAATATTTTTTTTGCAGAGACATAATTTGGTTATATGAATCCCTGCTGTAGTTACCAGGGGCCCTGCTGATAGCTTACGGTAGTTCTTTAAGACTGCAAAAACAAACTGGTACGAGAAAAAATGTCTGTCCCAAGCCAAATATTCTGGCTCAGTAAAGGTCTTGGAGATTTGTACATTTTGGAAATGCACATGGAAATATGTGAATTCTATATCAAATAGGTCTGTTTACCAAATGAGCTCATTTATATAACCTCTATAGAAAGCAGAGTGTTTCCGTAACCTCCAATAGTCCAGGATTTCACAGCATGGGCCATCTGGTCAAGGGCTTTACTAACAGATGCATTATTTTTCAAATCAATACCACTGCACCCCACCTCTCAGAAAGGAGACTAATTTCCTTATCAATCCATGCAGGTAATGATCTCATTAATTCACCGTTGATTCATTTTCAGCTGAGTGGATATTAACCTTTTGCTGGTAATCATTAATTTTCTGTGGGAGAGGTGTGGTTCGTTGTGACGAGGAGAGCTACATAAACACAACAATTAATAGGCTCCTGACATTAGAGGTCTCTTGTGATGATGTCTTATACTCGCATGATCAATGTATTGATCCCTCCTCAGAACTAAGCTCATCCTTCACCCTGTGTGGGGTATGTGTTGCCCCACATAAGACTGAGTATGCTTTTTATTTTTCTTTTATCTTGTGTGTTTGTTTGTGTGTGCGTGCATGCCTGCGTGCATGTGTGTGTGTGTGTGTGGTGTGAGTGTGTGAGTATAATCATGCATGCATTTTGGGGGCAATTATCATGCTCTGAATACTCATAACTCTGACAAATGCAATCAGGGATTAGCATGCTGCACCTGGTTATTGCTTTCCATTTTGTCTCTAAATGTCTAAAAACCAAGGGAATTATTATTGGTTATTAAATAAAAAAAAGGCAAACAAATAAAAAGTTTGTTATTATTACTTTTTGATAATTGGAAAATGATCTATCCCCAATATGTGGTGTTCTAAGTTTTATAGATCAAGCTTGTCGCATGAAATACAAATTTAAAATCGGACTCGGAAGAATTTTTACGAGAACCTTGACACGTTCTTTGCCCTGAAAAATGGGGGAGTATGAAGTCAGTAATGCTCCCTCTTTGGGCATAAAAACGAACAGTATTTGCTGTTGTCGGTAAAAGTGCGCTGCAAGGCTTGTAAGTGACTTAAAGGCCATAATAATACCAGGAGCCAGAGTCACTAAAATAAATCCCCTTAAATTCTCCTCCAAAACATCGCCTCTCTTCCCTCCCTCACGGGGATAAAACTCTTTATGACCCTTATAGGGCAACCTTGAATGTATTATTAAGTCATGTGACATTAGATTATTTACGTAGCCTACATCTCTGTATGCCTTTATGTTTTTGATCATTTGCAGTTACTTAGTAAAAATCATTAAAATGGCAGAAAAAAATGTTGCAGTTTTGTCCCACTAAGAAAAAAGTGGCAGTTAATTATCCTTTTTTCAAATAAGTCACATGATAACTATTATGTACTTTTTTTAGCCACCCCTGAATTTTTGTCTGAGCTCAAGATCCTCTGCCGTAGGTCTCTTAGTAAACTTTTAGAAACGCCTTACATTTCAGATTTGTAAAGTCACTCAACAGGAGCTTTAAATGGCCGGAGGGAAAGTCACAATCAACTGAAAGAAGAAAAAAGTACATTCGGCTCATATTACTGGTAATATATAGATACATTTCATTATAGTTAGATTCCCAGGGCCCATGTTATTTAATTAGAAAACTGTGCTCGCACCCGTCCATAAAAATGATGAGGTATTTTCAGGTGCAATCTCAGCATCCCACACATCATGATCTTGATTCAGTATGGAAAAGTTTAACCACTGGCCAATAAAAATCAAACACCACAGCATTTCATCCTGACATCTCAAGGCCATATTTGTTAACCAACATGATTTTCTGCATGGAGAGTGTAAAAACATGTCCACTTTTTTCAACCAAGCAGTGAAAAACCTGCTAAAGATCACACATAAACCTTTCAAGTGTGAAAGATAATTATTCCGTGTGTTCGTTTCACCTCTGGGAGTTTCCCCACAGGTACCATGGTTTCATTTAAGGTTTGTGTACAATTTAAAATAACTGCCCACAGCAGGAATAACTGCATTTTCTCCAATGCAGTTGGTGCACTCAGGACACACATGACACACACCAGGGTAAAAGCATTGAGGAACCTGTCAAGTTTTCTCCCCTTGAATGATTCATATTAGTAATTAGTGTGTTTTTAAGGGTCTGTAGCATTTCCAATGCTTTCAGTAACGTCCTTGCAACAAATTGTGAAGGGGTAAAGTTGAACATTGTGATTATAACTCTGACAGCACAAGGACGGTCCACAAAAAATTAATCAGGTATTTGGATTCAAAAGCGTTCCTCAATAAAGTGGCAAGCGGCAAGCTTTCCTCAGAACGCAATCTCACAAAACTGAAACAGAGATTTGAATTCCAACAAGTGCCAATGTTATCAATCAGAGGGACAACATTGTTATTGGTTACGTTGTGACCAAAACATAGTGGTAGCTACTATTCTTTACATCTACAATAGGCTTTCTAACCTTATCCACTTGTCCTTCAACATACTCATACAAGTAAACACAGAAAAGACTTTGTGAAAGATTGGTTGTATTGAGGAGAGTGATGTTTTTCAGCAGCCGCCATTCAAAACGACCCCAAAAAAACCCCAATAAATAAATAAATAAAACCTTTGAAACTCAACCCCTTTGACACCTCCTTGGGCAACCATATCACACTGTTGAGCTTCAAACTGCACAAATACATTTTCCGTGCTTTCTACTACCCTTAACAGAAAATACCCTTTGCAATATTTGTAATCCATTCATTGTGAAGGACTGTTGAATTCAGCTCTGTAAATCGTCCTGACACATTTGTCCCATAGCTCATGCATTTTTTGGTCAGATAATCACATCTAATCCAGATTTTTAATAGCTTAGACTAGTTGTAGATTGTAAATATGCCTTTTTTTTGTTGCTGGTAAGATGGCAGGTAAGATGTTTGCGAATTACATCTCCATCACCACATTTGATAACTCACTATTCCAGAACCAGAGGCATGCAGATCCTTTTGTATCTGATATGAGGCATTCCTAATGCCAAAAGGCCTCACGGACCTCAGATGAATTTTTCCCTCCACAGAAGACCTGTGTGCATCAGCAATAATCCTAAGGTTTTTATTTATTTATTCATTTTCAGTCAGGTTTTACAAATAATAATGTTATTTCTTTACAAGACATATCTCCTAAATACTTGCAATGCAGAATCTACCACTCTACTGCCTACAGGATCGGTGTAGTTGAGGAAGCACTCATTTAAGCTCAGGGGCCAAATGAAGGGCAATCTATTCTCAAGTGAACAGGTAAAATCATGGTATACTTACTACTGTTAATGTACTAGTTGTTCAATTCACTCCCAAAACCTGGCATCTTTTACCTTTGCAAAACAAATTAAAATGTTCATAGGCTTGATCTGGCCCACGGGCCTTGAGTTTGACGCCCTCTGCAGTGTGGGGCATCCAACATGTAAATGGCGATATATTTGTTTAAACCACAAGTAATGAACCTTCACTTTTACAGAAAATAGAAGTCTACATGTGAGACATGGGTGCTGTCATCTTCCTGGACAAAATATAACAATCTTCTACAGATCAAGCAAGTGCGTTAATGCGGTTCCTCCAGAATCAGTCACACCTATCAGTCATGACATCACAGCATTTGGGATGCAGAGGCGCAGGCTATTAACCAGAGGGCTGTAAGTTCTGCTCCTGGCTCTGAGCTTTTAGTGTCACGCATAGCAGCCTGCTAGCCCCTCAACCAGCCAATTCCATTCATTCTCGTTGGGGGATTTTTTGAAAATCAAAATACTACTGCATTTCTCTTTGGATTTAGTGATCAGCGTGTAGTTTATTCCATTAATGCCAATTTCCAGTTAACACTACTCACCAAGTTGCTTGGGTTTGTTTGTCAGTCATATTTTCTGTCTCCAGTTTGTTGTGGGTTTTGCCAGTTGCACCCAGAGGTGTGTTTTTCTCAGATACAAGCACAATCCAAACATATTAGTAGACACTGGGATATTGTTTTTTTGTTTGTTTGTGATGGATATCAATGGATTTAGCATTTGAACATTTATTGTTCTTTGCGGCAATGTTATTTTGCTTTGTCTAAATTGCTTTGGTCTGTACAACACACGTTTCCTGTATCATTGCAGAATTACTAAGCAAAATAGGGTTCTGATCTAATCTTTCAGATGGTGGAAAAATTTCGAAACGTTTGCTTACTGGACTGAATCAGTCGACTATTGCTTCCTCATGCTGACAATGCATAAATGATGCAGGAGTGAAATCCATGTCAGGTTTTTGCCCAAAGCAACTCAGCTTCTCCGAAAAAAAGTAGAAAAACATGGTTGCTGCAAAAAAATATTGCCTCCTACTTAAATAACTAAACTCTCCACATTTCTTCAAACACAATGGGTAATTGTATTATTTTTATTTTTCCAGCAGTAAAATGACCAGAGCAGAGCCAGTGTAATGAACCTTTGTGGGATTTCAGGGTAGTATGCAGATATTCACAGACAACTGTCCAGACCAAAAAATATTATTAATTTTATCAAATTAGACCATCGATCTCGTTTTTGGAGCTTTTTTGTTTTTCATGTGCTTTCTTTTCAAATTAGAGCCCTTTCTTAAGATATGGAGTAAAACCTTGTTCAATTAAAAACTAAAACTAAAAGAAAAAAGGGGAAGAAAAAAAATAGGACTACTTTAGGGATTGATAAAGGAACTTATTCAAGAATGAAAATTGTTTTGGGCAGTCCACCTTCAGTTGAATTGTGGAGGGAAAAAATGCTTATCATTTAATTGCACAGGAAACTGTCACCATATGAGATCAGAGCAGATCGCGTGATGAGGCGTATGGTGACAAAGACGCAAAATAGCTGGAAACAGTGATCGTCTAATAAAAAAAGAGCAGGATTAGTGTGGAAGTCACATTGTCGGGACTTACACTAAGACAGTAAACCTGTCAAAGAAGCTTTGTTTCCAGTGCAGGGTATTTTGTATGTAAGCTGATTTATGCAAAAAAGGACTTCCTCATTCCTATAATAAATGTTGAAGGACAGAGCCACATGGGGAGATATAACTCCATCGGGACATTTTAATTGCAGTTCAAAATGTATATCATAGGCAATTGTAATATATAAATGTCCCTTGGAAACAAACAGAAAAAAAATCACAGAAATTATTATTTCTGTGGTGCTTTTCTATGTGTAAAAATGTGTCACCTTGTCCTAATATGAAAAAATACCAAACTAACCAGAATATTCTCAAATGTACCTCGAAATCAAATGTATAATGCATCATTTTATCAGTTACTTCATGGAATATGAATGACTGAGGCCATGCAAAAACACAAAGTGTTCCTTGTCCTCATGATCTTTTTTTGGAATTAAAAACTATCTGATGCTTGCGTCTACCCATGAGTACTTGCAAGGGTATTATGTTTGTCACATATTTGCATGGGTAAACAACTGAGTGCGCACGTTGTAGGGCATGATTCACTAATTATAATAATAGCTCTTCGCTGTGGTGTTATAATTAGCAAGCACCACAGGTAGACCGCCTTACCTCCCTGAACACTAGCAGCATGCAGCCTTTCACCTTTCTATTTTTATTTTTATAGTGAGACCCAAGTAGAAGCCTCTGCTTTTAAAAAAGAAAATTTGGCTTGTTTTTTTTTCGTCCATAGACTCAAACAAATTCCCATTTCCACCTCAGAGTTTAGTGTTACATATTTTATATCCATGTCATATCTAATATTATGTGTCAACAACTGCTCATGGTGCAAGAGGTGTTGCATCTCATCAAAATGTCTTAGTCATGATCCGGATTGAGAGAATTAATCATATTATTAACTTCATGACAGGTAAAAGTGATGTGTCATAAGAGTGAAATAACTCATTTTGACAGGGCGGGATTTTACGTCGATCAGTGTTGGCAGGGAAGCTTAGATGAAACAGAAGCGGTATCCAAGTGTTGCAGGGTTTTATCATTATGGGACTCTTACACCACTGGAAGCATTTCATTTCTTACTAGGATTAAGAGGAGAAAAGTATATTTTAAGACGGTTAAATAGTGTCCAGTTATTTACTTTGTCAACTACTGCCAAAATGTGTTCATCCAGTCAAGCAAAAGGTCAAAATAAGTGAGTGTAATTGGTGTTGTAGTTGAGGTGTATTGTATTACCCCTACCGACTGATGTTCCTAATGTTTCATCAACCCTAATTCGTTTGTTATTGATCCACCGCTGAGGTTCCAATAAATGAACCAATTTAACACAAGACAGTGTTAGATGTGCTTTAGAGGCTTATCAAACAGGCCACAAGTGCCATGATGTATTTTGATGTTGGCAGTTGGCAGTTGATAGAGCAGGCACCCATCCAATCAGGAGCTTGGTTGCTTGCTCCCCAGCTCCTCCTGTATACATGCCAAACTCTCCTAGAGCAAGATGGTAAGCTCCTTGAAAGGTAGCTCTGCCACCATTGCTATGTGAGTGTATGTGCTTTGTAACCACAAGGTTACAAAAGTGCTATAAAATATGTGTAGCATATACTATACTATGGTACATGGTATGTAACATGCTATACATATAATTTATGCACACAAACAAAAACTTCTTCTTCTTTCGGCTTTTCCCTTCAGGGGTCACCACAGCAAATCAAGTTTCTCCATCTGACCCTATTCTCTGTATCGTCATCTCTCACACCAACTACCTTCATATCCTCTGTTGTACGTCCTTTCCATCATTATCTCTCTGTTTCGCCAACCTGTATAGACCATTCTCACCCTCTTCACTATCCAACCGAGCATACAAGTCATTGTACGCCCTTTGTTCTGCCTTTGCTACCTCTATCTTTACCTTACGTTGTATCTCCCTCTACTCCTGTCTGTTCTCTTCAGTCCTCTCAGTATCCCACTTCTTCTTTGCTAACCGCTTTCTCTGTATATACTCTTGCACTTCCTCATTCCACCACCAACTCTCCTTATCTACTTCCTTCCAGATGACACACCAAGTACTCTTCTACCTGTCTCCCTGATAACATTAGCTGTTGTTGTCCAATCGTCTGAAAGCTCACCCTGACCACCCAGACCCTTTCTCAACTCCTCCCTGAAAACCATACAACACTTCTCCCTTTTCATCTTCCACCACTTTGTCTTCTGCTCTGCCTTTGTCCTTTTCATCTTTATTGTAACCGGAGTCATCCTACAAACCACCATCCTATGCTGTCTGGCTACACTCTCACCTACAACTACTTTGCAGTCACTGATCTCTTTCAGGTTACCTCGTCTACACAAGATGTAATCTACCTGCGTGCTCCTACTTCCGCTCTTATTAGTTACCCTATGTTCCTGTTTTTTCTGGAAAAAGGTGTTCACTACAGCCATTTCCATCCTTTTTGCAAGACATACCAACATCTGTCCCTCTGCATTCCTATCCTGTATACCAAATCTGCCCATCACTTCTTCCCCTCTATTGCCTTCACCAACATGTCCATTGAAGTCTGCTCCAATTACCACTCTCTCATCTCTGGGACTATTCTGCATCACTTCATCTAAGTCATTCAAGAACTTCTCCTTCTCTTCAAATTCACATCCCACCTGCCAGGCATAGCCACTAACAACACTGAGCATCACACCTTCAACTTCCAGTTTCAGACTCGTAAATCTATGTGACATTCTTTTCACCTCTAGGACGTTCCTAATAAACTCCTCCTTCACGATAACTCCTACTCCATTTCTCTTCTTGTCAGTACCATAATAGTACAACTTAAAGCCTGCTCCTAAGCTTCTAGTCTTACTACCTTTCCACTTGGTCTCCTGGACACACAGTTTATCCACCTTCCTTCTCTGCATCATGTCGATCAACTCTAACCTTTTCCTGTCATAGCCCCGATATTCAAAGTCCCTACTCTCAGTCCCAGGCTCTTTCCTTTCCTCCTCTCTCTCTGCTTCCGAACACGCCCTCCTCCTCTTCTTCTTGTTCTTGTTTTTCGACCCACAGTAGCCCAATTTCCACTGGTACCCTGTAGGTCATCGCTACCAATTGGCGGTCGTTGTTTACCCGGTTCTCGACCGATCCGGTATGATATGGTTATGGATGACTCGCATGTTGGTTTTGGCAAAAGTTTTACAACGGATGCCCTTCCTGACACATCCCTCTGCATTTATCCAGGCTTGGGACCGGCCCAGGGAGACACTGCTCCTTGCCTCCCCAAGGCAGGCTTGGGGACACATGGGCCAGTGCCGCCCTGAGGCTGCATTACACAAACACAAACACAGTGGACAAATATGAGTTGATTGAATCAGCTGAATAATTTTCCTCAGTATTGTTCTCTGTTGTTTTTACATTTGTCAAACTGACAACATGTAAACACAGTTAATTGTAACTAAGCTTACCAAGCTCAAGATATTCAGTGAAAGAAAAAGGAATAAAAAAACCTCCAATGATTTACCTACTCATCTAGTTAATCCACTGTCCATTAAAAGTGCATATTTTATTAGTCCTCTTCCCACTCTGCAGTTGTCATAATTGCAGTGGGAAGTAATAAGTATTTGGTGCACAAATAGCCATATTTACTCAGTTATGTCGCTATTTTAGTACCAATCTCCCACTTCATTTGAAAGGTAACTATTGTTCAGCACATCCCAGCTAAGACTAATGATTTGCAAGGCGCCATTTATTCTAAAAAGCAGATCTCTGGTTAACCTTTCATGCAGCGTGAAGGCATGGATCTTATACAACGCTCTGGTCAGACTTCTGCACAAATCAAGCATCACATTTGATCATAATTATGAAATTTGTTTCAAAACTGTATTCACTTGATGCAAGGCTTATTTATCTATTCATATATTTATTTATTCACAGTTTCACAACACAGAGAACACCTGGTTCTATTCCAACAAGGGGACCTTTCTATGTGGAGTTTGCACGTGTGGGTTTCCTCCAGTGTCTTCCTACATTGCAAGACCATGGAGCAGGTTAATTGGAAAAAAATGGGAAAATTGCCCTGAATCAGTGCATGAGTAAATGTTATCTGTCTGTATATGTGGCCCTGCGATGACTGGTGACCAGTCCAGGGTTTACCCCGCCTCTCGCTGGGATAGGCTCCAGCATCCCCCACAACTCTGAGTACAGGATAAGCGACAGAAGGCGGATGGACATTCTCTCTGAATGGTAATTGTATTTTCTTTTTATTTATTTTTTTTTATTTTTGCTTGTTTATTTATTTGGTCATTATTATTGTTGATATTATTTTTCTTTTTTTGTTTATTTCAAGAGGTAAGTCGCATATGTTTTTGTAAAGTTTTCTCTACCCATTCGAAAGTGCCTCCAGTTGAAGCATAAATCACCGTTCATGGATGTTTGAATGTTTAATTTTGTCCTAGAGCTTAAATCAAATCTTTGTGAAGGAATGCCCAAACAGTCCTTCTGTTGTTTATGAGACTTAGAAATGCAAATGAGGAGCTTTTCAAAACACACAGCATAGACTATAGTCTGCACACAAGAAATTGTTTATACTGTCATTGTTATAATATTATTGATTTCATGGCAGACGATTTATCTGCCCAAGAAATCAAGGTTATATTATGCACTGGAGAAAAACCAAAGCAATATCTTTCGAGGAAGTCCTCAGTTTTTGGATGACACATAATCAACGTTTGCTAGCTGTAGAGCACTATAGATGATGAGGTCAACGAAGATGGCAGAGGATTCTTAATTAAAAGTCACTGGTGATACGAACCAAATTCAGTCTGTCCGCTAATTTCTTCGCTGACAAAGAATCATTACATTAGGTGTCAGAGTGGATCAATATTCTGACACGGTGAGGTACCCTCATTCCCATCTCGTTCACCAAACCTGTGCATTGACTGCAAACCCCAAGCAACAAGAAGGATGGGGTCAAAGATTTGTTCAAATCAGCGCCTCCATCCCTGCAAGCTAAGACAGGGGAATCACTCTTCGTTTGAGACCATACCAGCGAGGCATCATTAAATTCCTTCTCACTGCTTATTGTGCATAATTCATATTCAGCCGTTGAAATATAAATGTTGCTGTGTTGCAGAAACTCTGCTTGGCACATGATGAGGGCCGGAATCGTAGTCCTTCTGGGACTTCAAGTTCATTGGAAAAAAGCAGGGGTGACAATGTCTTCAGGCACCTTGGGATCACCTGGTCAAAAATCATTATAAAATATCCTTAAACACAGACAAGCTTGCTTTACAAAGACACCCATTGATTTTGGTCACTTTATGACTTTATTTTGTTCATCATTAAAAGTGATTGCACCTTGAACATATCAAATTTACAGCATCCACTTCATAAATATACATCAAAATAATAAATGTGAGATGATAAGTAGACAGCAAATCTTAGTATCTGGAAGAGTGTCTGTTTTCTGCGGTCTGTTACCGCAAATTTTGAAGGTCTGTCTATAATTGGTTTTATTCAATGGAAAGTTAGACACAGTTATATTTTTTTAAATAGCTTTGGTGAGAGTAGACCTGCACTTGGATTTCTTTAATGCATGATTTAGAAATAAAGTCCCTGCCTGGATTAAACACAAGTATTCATTACAGTGTACAATAGCGGATGCAGTTGCAAAGTCAGGACATAGCCTCTTGGCACTGACACAACCTTTCCTCACCTTTTAGACAACTGTTTTTTCTTTCAGTCACTATGAGCCACAGACGCATTCTTTCAGTCCCCAAATCACTTTAGTATGGATTGGGATGTCATGCACACCTTAAAAGTGCATACATACGATGCCACAGGGAGTAGAATTCTATCTCATGGGGATCAGTCAGCTCACGGCTGATCTGCTAAAGTCTGTAAAGAGTACCGTACATTCCAGCGAGCCACATCAGTGAATACATTGTATAAATGATAAACACAAAAAGGATATGCCACACATCTCCATGGCACTTGCTTATGTGTGGTGTACTCTCATTCTCATTCAATGTCATGTATAACGTAGCCCCCTGACTTTAAGTGACCCGCTCCTCTTGTGCTGTGATCCCTTGAGAGTCATACACCCCCCAACCATCTCTTACTCAGCTTCCAAAATTTCTACAGCGTCGGCCTGCTTCCAACCCCCCCACATACATAACCAGTCAGCCAGCACCGTGTTCTGTATCAGGTGCGGAGCATCGCTTGCAGAAACATTACATTTCCCAGCTGTTGCCTCTTTCCTGCACTGAGATGAAAAGATATAAGTGCCACTTGTGCCCATAATAATATGGGCACAAAAGTACAATAAAAAATAGTACAATAAATTGTACTTTTATTGCAAAATGTATACAATGTTAGACTTTTATTCTGATCACTGACAAATATTGCACGGACCCTAAGTGTATGTATGTGTGCTTGTGTGCTTGTGTGTGTGTGTGTGTGTGTGTGTGTGTTTGCGTGGGTGTATGTTTTAGCAGTCTTTCAGCAGTGGCCTTGAAAGGAAGTTCTACCTGGCGGGAGACCAATATTAATGACGTTAGTGTGGGCTGGTACAGTTGATCCTATCTATGATGCTCATTCATTGTGCCTCTCGTGCCACAGCACTTTGTGAAGAATACATGTAATGAATAATATACCCGAGGACTAACAGCAGAGTAATTACAGAATAATGAATGCACCTGCATTTTATCTAACAATGTCAGGAAAAAAATGGCTTGCAATATGTTGTAAATAACTGCCACTCATCCCAGGAGTGCATTCATTCACTCTTTGGTGAACAGGAGACAGCACTTTATATTGCAGCGACTAGTTTGTGTTTTAATAGATTCAGCCGAACAGTTACCTGTCAAAACAATATTATTTCAGTGAGCAGTTATTTGTGAAGATGTGGTGGTGTATTGAACATTTTTCTGCCTAAAAAATGCATTTGTGTGGTGCAGCATTTAAGTATTGATTAGAAGGTGACCAGAACTTGAGAAACCAAGAGCAATATAACCAGGAACAATACAGTTAAAACTATATTGACAAAGATCTTTAGTTTTATTTTATGACTGTGTCCTTTGAGTTTCCAGGTCACTGGACTTAAAAGATGTCCTAAATCTATACATGAATGGTCTAACATACAAAGAACGCCAACCTTTAGACATATCAAGTGAATAGCATTGGATATCCCACTAAACCCCCTGGATAGAACTAATGAAAAGAAATCACCCCTCTTATACATTTTACAGTGTACTGAAAAAGCAAATAAATCATATTGTACACAAACAAAAGGTTAAATGTATTATAACAAATCAATAAATAAAGAGATTTATCAAAATAAATTCTTTAATATTATAAACATTTTTTCTGCAATTTTCAGCATGCCTGCCCTAAAACTGATAATTTCACATCCATCTATTGTATTTGATTTGACTGCAGCGAGAATGTTTCACGCAAACAGGCAAGTCAACAGATATAAGCGGAAAAAAAAACATCCACCCACTGAGGTGAAAATACAGTGAACAGGTTCATTCTTCAGTTTGATTCATCATAAAATATTCAAAGAAGACAATTCCCCTGTATCACATGAGAAATTTATGCTCTGCATGCACTTCACATATTTAATAACTAATAGTGATCGTAAGTCTTGGGCCCACAGAGGCAGTCAAGGTGTTTTGGTTGGGGATTTGATTTGAGCATATATGTTTCATATTGAGAAGGTTTTAAACTGTTCAAAAAATACAGTGACCAAAAACTGATCATGATGAAAAGAATCTAATTTAAACTCTTTCTGATGACACCTATTAAGAAATATATGAAAATAACAAAAAAAAAGGAAAAAAAAGATATATACGTTTTTGTTTTCCCTAAAAGAAAAGGGAACATGATTGAATCCAGGTTTAAATCACACCGTAATTATTGGCCTTTCTTTCTCTGGTCCTCTCCACAAAGGCATGGCAATGGCAAATAATAATAAATGATCTTTCTACATTCACAATTTAAAAGAGTTAAACAGATTAATTTGGGGAGGGAATCTCTAGAGCTCCATCCATCCATCTTCCGCTGCTTATCCTAAGTCAGGTTGCAAGGGCAGCAGCCGGAGCAGAGAGGCCCAGACTTTCCTCCCCCCAACCACATGGTCCAGCTCTTCTGGTGGGATCCCAGGGCGTTCCCAGGCCATCCCAGAGACGAAGTCTCTCCAGTGTGTCCTGGATCTTCCCTGTGGCCTCCTCCCCGATGGGACATACCAGGAATACCTCTCCCAGGAGGCGTCCAGGAGGCATCCTGACCAGATGCTTGAGCCACCTCACCTGACTCCTCTCTATGGAGAGGAGCAGCAACTGTACTCTGAGCCCCTCCTGGATGTCCGAACTTCTCACCCCATCTCTAAGGGGGAGACAGGCCACCCTGCAGTGCAAACTCATTTCAGAGTTTTGTATCCGCAATCTCGATCTTTCGGTCTTTACCCACAGCTCATCACCATATGTGAGGTTATGAACATAGATCGAAATTGGTAAATTCAGAGCTTTGCCTTCTCACTCAGCTCCCTCTTCACCACGACAGACTGGTACAGAGTCCGCATCACTGCAGACGTGGCACCGATCAGCCTGTCAATCGCCCGATCCTTCCCTGTCTCATGAACAAGACCCCAAGATACCTGGACTCATCTACTTGGGGCAGGACCTCTTCCCCGACCCAGAATGGGCACTCCACATGCTTCGAGTTGAGCACAATGGTCTTGGATTTAAGGTACTGATCCTCTATCCGGCCACTTCACATTCAGCTATGAACCGCTCCAATGAGACCTGGAGATCGTGGACTGATGAAGCCAACCGAATCACATCATATGCAAAAAGCAGAGTCTCGACCCCGTGACCAACAAACCAGAGCCAACCTAGGTACATACAACCTGGATGTGGTTGTAGTTCTGCTGGAGGCGGGAGTTGAAACATCTTCTGACAGGGGACTTCGCCAGACCCTCACATTGCATTTGGGTCTGCCAAGTCTGACCAGCATCCTCCCCTTCCATCAGAGCCCGCTCACCACCAGGAGGTGATCAGTTGACAGCTCCACCCCTAGCTTCACCTGGGTGTCTAGGACACTTACGTGCCTTAGGTCCATTGGTGGAAGTGTACATATGGACACCTGTATGCCTGAACATGGTGTTTGTTATGGACAATCCCCCTGTTTTTCTTCTGGTTTTCATTAACAGTATATTAGCTCAGTGGTAGGAAGCCTACCCTGTGTGTCTCTTCCATGCTCTGCACATCTTCGAATTGAATATGGAGCCAACATGTATAAAATGACTACATGTAACTAGCAATATGTTATTATTATTCTCTTCACAATCGAAGGCAACTGCTCTACCTTGTTCACAAACAAACAGCACATTAAACTATTGTATAATCTCGAAAAGTGTTGTCTTGCAGTGGCTTTCTGCTGAAAATATTTGAGCTATTCACGTTTACAACTGCTCTGAAAATTGGGCTGAGAGATAAACCATAAATGAAATTCAAATAATTAGATTATTTTGCCCTCCAGTTGGGCCCATTGACAATAAATTGATTAAATAAGTCTTTATTGAACTAATGATTATCTTTTGTCTACTTATCCTGAATGGTGGAATACATATTGTAAGCAATATTGTACTATGAGACTGCACAAAATGTGCCTAAATTGTGCTTCAAGTAAAACTGAACAGTTAGTTTGAATATTCATCTACTTAATGCCAAAAGAAGACTAGTTCTTTTTTTTTGTAACTGTGCAGTTTTCTGCAGGTTTCAAGCAGAAACAAGAAATCAACCAATCACGCAAGCCATTTTGGTCTTTGCTGCGCAGGGAAGATTTTATTCATGAAAAGCTGTATGAATTAGAGAAGGAAATGAAAAGTGTTTCAGATCATAATCAGTTCCTGCTTTTGCCTTTTTTGCGTCCTGATATAAAACATTCGATCTGTATTTATTAAGATCAGAGTGGACTAAGAGGCTTGTTTACAGTTTCACAATAGGAAACAGAAATCCTTGATAATGGATTCATAATTGCTCATATTCTTCTGGTTCTTTGCAGCGGCAACCTGATTTTTATTATGTACGATAGCTTTTAACAACAAATCAATTATATGTGACATCTCTGAGAAAAAGCCGGCAAACTTAACAAAGAATGCATCACCAACGTTATTTACATTATGGTTTGTTTTTTTTTATTTTGCATATGTCAATTTTTTCTATCTTTCTCTCCTTCTTTGACAATGTTTGTTATTTTTGTAAGTTTAGCATTGGAAATTGTTTGGCGGATGTGTGAGGGACATTTTTCCTGAGCTGTTTTTCTAGGGAAGCAAATTTAAAACTTATTAAGGTATATTTTTTATAACACAATTCGTGAAAATACGAGAAGCAAATGAGAAAGCGAGGGCATTCTTTATTTCCTTGAATATGAAATAAAAAGTAGCACTTCCACTTTAGGCATAGAGGGAACAAATAAAAGGAGGGAAAGGTAAAGGACAAGGCAACAGGCGCACCTGTGCAATTCTGAATTAGTTTATAGAATTGCAGAATTTATTTCAACCATAATATTATACTTCGTATTCATTTACAGAGCCTAGTGAGTCATTTGGCGAAATAATTATTAAGCAAAAACAACTTAACCTATTAGCTCAATTGCACATCTTTAGTAACCATCATAAAATACCACTTACCCTGCACTCAGGGTTGCCGGGATACCAGGAGCCCTGACCCAGCTGTCATTGGACAAGCTGGGGTTCACCCGGGACCAGGTGCAAGTCAATCCCGGGCCACATATACAGACAAACAACCATTCATTTCACACATTTGGGCAATTCAGGGTCTCACCTACTGTATGTTCTTGGATTAATGAAAGAAACCCTCACAGACACAGGGAGAACAAATAAGCCCACACTGAAAGGACCCCAGTAAGAATGGAAATAAGTAACTTCTTGCTATGCGGAAGTTTTCACCTCTGTGCCACCCTGACTTCAACGTCTGTTGTTGAATTTCAAAGGCCACATTAGTAAAGGGCTGCGAGTGTCCATAGTAGTCTAGCTTTATCAGCCCTGGCAGCACTGATGATGGTAGAATGGCCCCAAGGATGTCTTAGTCAGCAAATCTCTGTGGGATGTCATTTTTGCAGGTAGGAAGTTTACAAATGAGTGAAAACATTTTGGCAGGGGCCATTTAATCCTGGAAGTTTATATAAAGTTTTTTTGTTTTCGGCTGAGGCTACCAGATAGGTAGGCTTAAAAGGTGTGTTTTATATCTGGCATTGGAAGGCGACTAGACTACACTACCTGAATATTTCCTGAGATGGTTTACTGATATTTTGATTAAGTTCAATGAAAGCCACTGTCTGATGGGTGAGGTTGAATAAGAGATTGGACACGCTACACCGTCAATTCATAAGCACATCTCATTTATGCTCCTTGATTTCAAGGCTGCATATTAAACCATTCATAAAGGTTTTAAGAGTATAACTGGAGCACCTTAATGACAAGGGAGAGAAAGAGAAAGAGAGCGAGAGAAAGACAGAAAGAGGGATTCAGAGAGAATTTCAACATTTTTCCATAGCTTTAGGTGAGTTTTTTGATTTTGGTAACAAGGGAAATGAGACAATGGTTGCATGTCCACAGTGTCCCAGTGGTTCTTGTGACCACCAGTTGTGACCCAGAAAAGTTTGACGTATCAAGAGATTTCAAAACTGACATAAAATAACTACTGGAGCCTTTGAGTTGATTATGTAGTGTGTCATTTAAATAGCGATGCACTCACAGCAAGCGACCTACATTTAGAGAAAGTGAAACATCACCCCAGATTTCTTCATAGTTCACTTACACAGATCTGTATTTTGGTCTCTTTGCCACAAAGTTGAGCAAAAAATGAAATTAGAATCACTAAGCAACAGAGCTGCAGCTATTTCCCGTGTTCTGGTTATTGCATTTAAAGTGGAAATTCTGAAATATTTCACCAGCAACAACATCACAAGTTGCCTCCTCATCATAGCGCTTTTAATCACCAGTGCTTGAACTTACTAAGCATCAAGCACCGTTCTCTATCGTGGTTTTTGAACTAAAGCATTAACTGACAACACTACTGTAAGTAGATAAATCTTGAATATTTTCATTCTAACACGCACAGCCACTTTTACTGACTACTGAACACTGAATTCCACTTTTTAGATAATGTGCTGTCTGATGTTGTTTTAAAGGCCTACATCCTCTTGTGTGAATCTCCTTGGAGGGTGTCTGCTCCATATTGGTTTGTTTATTAGCCCTTTTGATAACACAGTAAGTGTAGCAGCTGCTCTTTTAAAACATTACAGAACAAGAAGAATATGTTAATAACAGTAAATGTGTATTTAATGAACAGATCAGATTTTCGCCGAAATGGTTTAACCAAAGTTCTTAATTTTTTCAAGATCCATAATGTGTCTTGAGCTTTCCTGAACTTTGGGAAAACATGGTAGCACTTCAGTGAACCCCGCAACAAAACTCAGTTAAAGACAGCGCTGATTGCTGATGTTTGCTAATAGTTTGGAATCACTTGGATTTTGTCTGTTTTAAAGCATTTTACAATCGCCACCCTCTTTCGTTATTCTCTGCACAAGCATGCGATGAGAGTTACAGAGATCAGTATGTGGAGCAAATTAAAGAAATACTGCCTGCCTAGGCAGAAACAGTGCAGTGCTTCCTGAATGTAAAATCAGAAAGAATCGATCTTTTGAATTCACGAGGACATTTATTTAAGGCTGATTCTCACATCGGGAGCTTTATAAACTGACTTATAGAAATTCAAATAGAAACAAAAGCAAAATGTTTTCCCAAATGTTTTTTTTGTTTGTTTGCTTTTAATATCATTATAAAAGCGGCAGCACAGTGCTCAGTGGTTAACACTTCAGCCTTCAGGACCCTGGTTTGTTTCCCACAGGGGAACTTTCTGTGTTCTGAGTATGGATATTCTCCCCACATCTGTGTGTGTTTCCTCCGGGCTCTCCGGTTTCCAAAGACATGCCGCAAGATAATTGGAAAAAATGGGAAAATTACCCCGATGTGCAAATGGGAGAGTGAATGCTTGTCTGACTGAATATGTGGCGATTAACTGGCAACCAGTCCAGGATGTACCCTGCATCTTGCCCAATGGCAGCTGGGATAGGCCTCCGCATCTCCCACATCCCTGAGTAGGATAAGCTGTAGACAATGGATGGATGGATAGAAAAGTTTAACCTGTTGTAGCAGATAGATAGATAGATACATACATACATACAGTACATACATACATACATACATACATACATACAGTATATACATATAAATGTGTGTACATACATTTGTACATACTGAATAAAGATACATACAGACATGTTCATGTATATGTCTGAATACAGACCTATGTATAGATGTGTGTATGTGTATGTGTATCCATACGTGTGTGTGTGTGTGTGTGTGTGTGTGTGTTTGTGTGCGTGTGAGTGTGAGTGTTTCCACTGCAGACAGGGGACCTGACATCTATATTTATATTGCAATTTGGTTTGTTTTCATTAACTTTTGCTTTGTTTATTCTTTTTGCTTTTCTACTCCCCTTGATTAATCTTAAGCAAAAAATGCTGTAGACAGAAAGAGGAAAAACAATCCAAAGCCTTTTTATACAGTAAACTTGAGATCATTTTAGCCCCTCACACTCCCGTCTGCCTCCCAGTGATTCAGGTAGATGACATGGAAAACTACTGGGACATAGTGACTGAGGATTGACCTTGTCCAGAACAATCTCTCAAAGTAATTGAGGCGGGATGATGATGACAGTTGAGAAATGTTGGGCCACACCAGAGAGGATATATCATCAGCTAAAACTGTTTTCATATTGACCTCTTTGAAAGGAATGAACTCATTCTTACAGTGGCCAGGATGAAGTTCCCTAGAACCAAAAATGGATACAGGAGCACCCAGAAACAGCTGTTGAGTGTCAGTGTTACTGTCTGCATTTGCCAGTTTGTGCACGTCGACAGCGGGATGCCAGGTTTACAGCCCTTCACTACTCTTATTTCTGGACTTATCCAAAAATTATAGGTATTGAAACAAGTGCATTGATCAATATTAAGGAGGTTTTGAGGAGCCAGCAGACTTTGCACTAGAGTGTAGGCTAATCATTAAGCTGCAGATTAATGGTCTTTGAAACTTTTTTTTTTTGCATTAAATTAGCATTAAGCTATTTCCTGATTGGTTTGACTGCACAGCGTGTGTGAGGCTGTAAAATTCTAAGGAAGATCTTTTGGTTTTGCTTTTATATCTGTAGTCAAATGGAACTCGATAATGATTTTGATTATTATCATTATTATATAGATTCTTTTAGAATGTTGATTTATGATACAATCCTTTTTTTATACATCTGATGATGCACTTTGAAACCTCATCAGAATACTTTATTGACTCCCCAGGGGGAAATTGCTTATCTGTAAGAGTTCCTGAAGTCATGGAGTGTTTCAGGTCTTCAATCACCATGACGCCTTAGACCAGGTTTGATCAGCTCCCAGTCAGTGCCCAGACAGCATCAAACCACAGCTTTTCCTTTCTGATCCACAACCCTCTGGAGGCCTTCTCCACCGCCTTTTAAGCTTTGTTAGCTATTTTTCGTTGCCATGAACCAGCAGTATCCTGGTGATTAAACCCTTTACCAGTGACATGCCACCAAAGGTCCTGGCTTCTATGTATGTTAGTTGCTGTCCACCATTCCTCCAGGTCACTCCGTTGCCCTTTCAGAAGCAAAAGCAATGGTGTAACTGAAGAATTGAAGGTTTAGATTTCAGTAATGGATTGCTCATATTTCAGTCATGAATTATATTTGGATACCTTCAAAAGTGAAGTGGAACCAGACTTACAGCTGTATTGTGAAGGGAAGTTTGGTTCTAGGGAACTCCATCCTGGATTTTGCAGAACACATCACCTCAAGAAGTTAGTCTTTCCAAGGCCAAGACTATCCATCCTCTCTCCCCGCCCGCTAGATATTCAGTCATTATAACCTGCTCGGTTGTGTCTAAATTTTTTTCAAAGACAAGACTCATCCATCCATTCATCCATCATCGGGGTTGCGGTGGATGCTGGAACCTATCCCAGAGATAATTGTCAGAGATGTCACATATAATTGTCATCGGGCGAGGGGGCGGGATACACCCTGGACTGGTCGCCAGTCAATTGCAGAGTCACACATACAGACAAACAATCATTCACTAGCTCCTTTGAGGCAATTTTTCCCAATTTTCTTCCATTTAACCTGCTGCATGTTTTTGGACTGTGGGAGGAAACCAGAGGAGGAAACCCACACGTCCTTCATGCTGTGATGGTGAAGTACTAACCACCGCGACTCTTCTTTTGGTATTCCTTTAAATACACAGCACTTCCCTTTCATTTTCCTCACAATATTTACCTTCGTGCATATGTATGTGCATGCATGTGTATTTTGATTCATAATAAAGCCCACAGAAACTATGACATGGGTGTCAGCACAGGTAGTACTATGGAAATAAATTGTATTGGATCCATAATAGTAGATCCAAGAACCAATCAAAGTAGTCTAGATACAATATACAGAGTTAATAGATTACTTAATAATAGAAGTAATTCAAGGTTGTGCATATCAACGACAATTAGTTGTCACATTGACTAAAAGCATTGACTAAAGCATTGACTAAAACATGATTGTGCAACACTGTTTGTGTGAGTTTGTGATGTTCACTTGCATGATAAATGTAAATAAAAAGGATCCATTAGTTTTGGCCATTTTGTTAGTATTACAGCAGCCAGTTGTTTTTGTTTTTTACTTGCCAAGTAAGTCTGCTCCACTGCTCCGCTGACGGGGGTGGATGATGACTTGCTGTCCAGACTCAGCAGTGCAACTGAAATGTTTTGGCTTCACACTGCTCTGCAAGACTAATCTTTATTAAATATAACTTGACATCAGTATAGACATCAGACACGAGTGCAGTAGCCACAAATAAAAGTTATGCCAACCAGAAAGGTTTTTTTCAGTGTTTTTTTACTCAAACTTGCATAGAAAAAAAAAAACAGACAGAAAGGGGATCGTCACATTCACAATGGGCACCTTATCTGGCTGATGTTTAGGAAATATAATTTCATGTATATGCATAGTCACAAAAATAATAATGAAGTCCAGTCTGAAGCTTAAGAAAACTCCAAACCTAAAACATAAGAGAAAAGAAGCAAACAATGCGACAGTTTTAAAATGAGAAGGGTCTAAATAATACATAAGAACTGAGGCACTGCAGGTGTTTGTTGATGTTTTTTAACAGTTTTAACTGTATTTTCATGGTTAGCGCTTAGTTGTCCTTAGGTGTGAGTGAGCTAGCAGATGGTTGTATGTCTCTTCACAGAGCAGTATGATTGCAGCTTGCTGAGGATGTTCCACACTTCCCGCATTGTGCGGAAAGTGGTAAAGATAATGACTGATCTTATTTAGAAGGTCCAAGTCTCCTCGGTTACAGAAGCTAAAGCCCACCAACGTTTTTCCCCAGCTGAGAGAAACCAGCAGGGCTCAATCAGTACATCTTGAAGATTTTTTTTTTATGCAAAGCCATTTAAGGCCCTGTAAGTGAGCAATTACATTTTAAAATCAATGTGAAATTTAACAGTGAGATAGTGTAATGGTAGTACATTTGCATATGTGATCCGATCTGCCTAATCCTTAATCAGTGTATTGTCAAAAACAGCAACACAAAGAACAGAAAGCAATTTGAGAAGATAAAGTGCAATGGAAAAATGCAGGCATGTGTTACAATTGTTAGGGAGGCGACTGGAGTGGGACATTATTCACAAACAGTATTCTGATACACTGATGTTTTTTGATTATTTTTTTTTTTCATCAGTCAAAAAAAAAGTTGACTTGAACTAATTATGTTATTGGGATCCTCCCATTACCTTGAAGGCTTAATAGATGAGATGGTGAGATGTTGAAATTCCTTTTCAGGTGCACAAACTTTGCAATTCGAAATTGCAGAGGGGGCAACTGGAATTAAAAAAGAAAATAAATGTATATATTTTGTGTGGATGCCGGGGGATTATTTTCTCAAGTCAGATCAAGACATAACAAAGTTTTCATGAAACTTTTGAGGAAAAATATTGAGGAACAAAAATTCGATTCTGAAAGAAACTTAGATAATGCTTATGTGTTATGATTTTGGGGGGTTTTGCCATTGAAGCAGAGACAATATACTGAAAAAGTGAAAAAGGTGAAAAAAAAGACTTACTAGGAGTTTTCTGTGAGAGAAGGCAAGTCACTGTCATCCATCTCCTTTAGTAAATTACTCACTTGGATTATTTCAAGTTAGGATGTAACAGCCATTTTTCTTAATCACTAAGTAAGCTTTATATTTTTAAAGAAAGGGATGGAAGGTGTCAATCTAAAATCCTGCATAAGTCAGATTTTCTTCTAAACCTTTCCAAAGCATTTGACACACTTGAAAATAAATAATCCACCTTTCCACTGAGAAAAAAGGCATTACAATATAGATGACCGCAATTATTTTTATATAAATAAATAGGCAACTGCCCGGGCATGTTGAATATTTATTCTCTGTTGCTATATTTTATATTAACATTTAACCTCATGTTGCATGGTTTTGTCTTTTTTTGTTCAATCTTGACACTTCACATGACCGTGGTTGTCTATCAATCCACGGAAATGAGGCCGCGCAATTGTCGATCGCCTCAGTCGTCTGGAATTAGTCACTTTGTGCGATTTGAAGGGGAATACTTGTTGTCAGCGTACCGGGTGAAAAATTGAGAAATTACACTGGCCACAAGGCAAATCAAATGGCGCTGCATCTCTGGCAGTGACAGGCCAGCCTGTCAACTCTGCCAGCTTCACTGGCAGGAGGCCAGACATCGTATCACTAGTATTTTTCAGAGAATTTTTAGCTAATTTAAAGTGTGGAATGTTATCTTCTATACAAGTGACAGCCTGGGATGCAGTGTATTTCTGTGACAAATAGCAAAGCTACAAAAAGAATCACGGCAAATCACCCACACTAACGTGGAGAGGAAATCTGGTCAGAACCTTGAACAGGGGGAGTTATGAGACTTGTGTGGGGGAACCAGAGCGGAATGACGAGCTGAATTCTTCTCTTGTATGCGGCGCCTATTTGCACCACTTTTTCAGGCTTTAAAAATTGGTTCACCGCTCAGGAAAACATAATACTTTGCTTTTTGTGACAGAAAACTCTGTCATCATTTCCATCTTACACTACAACCAATGTTACAGGAGAAAGTCACTCCTGCCTCAAAAAATCAGGCACTGTTCAGCTCATTCCATACAACATTTTCAAGGCTCAAATCAAGGAACTGCAAGGATGCCAAAAAAATGTGACCTTTGATAGCAAGAATTGAACATCAGAAGCCTGAATTCTTTTAAACTATTTAACAAAAACCTGCTCTTTTCTTTTCTGCGAAAACGTGGAAGATTAAGCTAAAGATATAGATTTTGAATGATTCATCTAAGATATGAATATGACTGCTCATCATTCATTCACCATTATTCATTCCCTCATTATCTATGCTGCTTATCCTGCAGCAGCTGGAGCCTATCGCAACTGTCATTGGGTAAAAACAACCATTCACTCTCATTCATACATCTGGGAAATTATAGGTCTCCAATGAACGCACTGCATGTGTTTGACCAAGGGAGGAAATCGTGGAACCGGAGGAAACCCATGCAGATGCAGGAAGAACATGTAGACTCCACACTGATTCTATTACAAATAATAATAATAATAATTCTTCAATTAATACTAGTTACCACAAAAATTATAATAAAACCTGTGTGCTTTGTTTCAGTGCAGAAGCTCTCCTCTGATCCTTTTTCCAATCCTTTCCTGTCCAAACACTTCTGAATTTTCACGCTTTCTCCCAAATTTTTCACTTTTGTTTCCTTATTTACCCATTAATCTTTTTTCCACACCTTCTCTCTCACGACCCCCTTCACTCTTCCACTTCTGTGCAAATATTTAAGTCTCCATCTCCCATCCTCCTCTCAGCTTTTCATCACACATTCTCCCTCTCCTCTGTCTCTTCTCTTTACCTTCTGCTTTTCATCCTTTTCTCACACTTCTTCCACCTCTATCCCTCACGCCATACTTCCTCCACAGGTCCTCCACTGTCATTTTTCCTTTCACTCAACACCTGAGGATGAAGTTTGTAAGTTGTTTGCCAGTTCATAATTACTGAATGTTGACACGTTTTCAGAAATTTCACCTTTTTTTTTGAAACGTACTATTATGACATGAGGGCCGAAACAAGGCCTGGACATTAGGCTTAGAAACACGTGTGTCCACAGTGAAGTCTGTCTTGTTTTTGATTTTGTTTTACAGTCTTGTTTGCAGAGTGTTCCTCTTTTAGATATCTCATTAGAATGAGATGTAAAATAAATAATTGAATTCTTTTAGGATTAAGATGATTTTTAAAAAAAAACAAATTAATTTGCATCAAGCCAGTATTATCTTAAAATATATAAATACATTTTTAAAAGCAGAGGTCTGCAGTGCACTATAAACCATAGCTGAAATGCCTGGCACTGCATACACAGTTCTGCTCCTTTTGCACAACAAATATAAATCTCAAAGAATACAAAAGAGACACATTTTACACCGCAGGTCTCTAGAAGTGTCAGGTAGTTCTACGTGGCATGAGAGGTCACATCGGGTCAGGTTAAATTTGGTTACTGCAGTGATCAGTGAGGCAGGATGTGTTCAATTTAATATTTCACTTTGACAAAGCTACAAAACACAGTCACGGGCTGTGGGTTATCATCCAGCAAAGTCCTCTGCTGGATTAGATCCTATAATGAGAAAAAAAAGGTAATTATGATTCATGTGACAGCTGAATGTACTCAGGTAGTTCTGTTTCCATCAGAATCAGGTTGCTGCCACTGCCTCTGACTGAATATCAGGATCCTGAATATGAAGAGCACTGAAAGTCATAACTTCGTTCTTAGTGTGATGATAAACACGCAACTGACATGAAATAAAACTTGAACTTTGTCATGTTCATGTTTTATTTCCACAGTCTCTCTTAAAGAAGTCATATTCAGGTTTTTTTTTTTCCCCTCATGCAGAGCTGTCAAGATTCTTTGCACAAGCTCCTTTTCAGGTCTGCACCTGCAGAACATGACCCATTTTTTCTACAGCAGAGGCTGTTTAAAAAAATCTTAAGATAAGAGAACAGTGTGAGGGCCTGCAGTGTCTCGACTGTTTCATACTGTTGGGTTTTGCTGCCTGACCTCCATCTTGCTTTCCAAAGCAAAGTTTTTCATCAGCAGTAAGTCTGCACTAGTTAGCTTTTCCAATGCTTACCTCACCTGTTTGCTACTCAGCACAATCTCTCTCCCTACAAGCTACAAGCTACAAGCCCCGGATAAAGGGACAGACTTTGTTGAAGCTAAACTCACTTTGGCGCTGTTTGTGCTAAAGATAAGAGTCGGACCGTCAAGAATTGAAGGTTAGAAATGAGAGAACACACACAACTAATTTGTTCAGCGACAGATTCCATCTCTACTGCTGTACCCAGTCATAATCCAGCTCCTTAGCGCCGTGTCTCACTCTAGAAGTTGGGGGATAATCAAAAGTCATCTGGCCTTTTGGTCTGGATGACAAGTTGACATGTCTTGTTTCAGAAGTGTAGACTTAGTGGCGATTCCTGGGTCAACAATTTCTCTCTGATTTTTTTTCCGTCTAAATCTCAGCCAGTTAATGCTCAAGGATCTAAGGGCTTTTTCAAGAACAGGGGTAAGATCTGTAATTGAGGAATTAACTGAGTTTCTGCAGGACTTGGCGAATTCCATTTGCACTCACAGAATCTGCAATTATTCAAACCCACTTTAACAAACGCATTCCCAAACGAAGATGTTTAGGACATTTCATGGTAGCAGCTGTATATGTGAATGAAATGTCTGACTCATTCAATCACCAAACACCTCCCTGGTGCAACGTCCATGTAATCGCCTATTGAGCCCATGTGTGACACAGCAGTGTTTATCCAGCTGCTTCACAGCAGACTGAGTGCAAGTGTGGTTGAGTTTATCATGCGACTGAAGCAAAATACAAAACAGCTGCTGTTTCAAGAAATGTAATTTACACAAGAGACACCCACGGTGCCAAGATAGCTAATAGGATGGATGACAAGATTCTGAAAATGTCTGTCAATGAAGGAAAACATGGTCAGACACATTCAGTGAAAGTTGATTGTAAAATTTTCCATCACAGCTCGGCTGCGAAACCAAAGCGTTCCAGTGTAAGAGCATATGACACATCTGACAATCTCCTGATGTGTGCTGTCCATGCATAAGGCTATGCTTGGACTTTGTGCAGAAGCTATTTGATAACCAGTGTTTTAAAATATCATAACACTTCAAATCCAAGGAATTCAAGCCAGACAGTATTTCTTCCCCCTGCTACCTAACTACCCGTTAACATGCTTTTCAGTCAATAGGTACACTAGAATATCAGAATTGACTTTCAGCAATGAAAGTTGGACAAGAGAAATCATTAGGTAAGTCAGCCAAATCTGCCAAAATATCTATTATTAAAGTTTCAAACATTTCCTTCTTGCTTGCTCAATAGTATACTCATATACTTTAATTCCTGAATTGCCTAAGGTCCTTTCAAAGTCTGATTTACACTTGAAAGTGAGAACAAAACCAGTAATTCCATCCCATGATATTTCAAAAGGAATAACATTTCATGCTTTAAGAAGTTACCTCAAACTCTGTGAGGGAAATTTACAGAAGAAATGTAATGAACAACAGTCAAGTCAAGGCATTCAAGTCAGATTTTATCCATATTGCGCAAAATCACTGCTGTCTCATGACACTTTACATGGCCACAGGTCTGGATCACACTTTTTAAAATGACTGACAGAACACCAACATTCCACCATTATTGAGCATTTGGTGACAGCGGCGAGAAAACACCGGCTTTTACCGGGCAGAAACCTCAGGCGGATCCAAGCTCAATGCAGACGGTCTCCTGTCTCAACCGGTTGGGGTAGAAAGAAAGATAGAAAGCAGGTGTGATAGAGACGGACAGGCATAATAGCAGAAAAAAAATATTTGCTCATCTTTTGTTTCCAGTGTGTCGGGAAATGAATAGTCTTTGTAACAATTGATGCAGGAAGCATTCACTGAATCTCTTACAGATCATTATAATATTATCAATATTGTCATTATCCAAACAGAATCTTTGTTTTTTTAAGTCTCAGTATTTAAGAAAACATATATGTGGCTTTATCTGATTAAATCATATTAAGGTAGAGAACAACAAATTTAATTTAAATTGACACTTTATGTACTTTGAGTTTTATGAAGGATGGTATGTTATTGGCGCTGTCCGTGTGGATGTTCTGGTCTACAGCTGATACTCCAGAGCGTAATGGCAAACTGCTGATAAGCTCACTGAGCCCAAATGAATTGTGCAAAGGCATGCATAAGCATGAGCATATAGAGGCTCGCCAAAGAAGGTGATGGCTGACATCTTAGCAGAGAGCAAACCCACTGAGAGGAAGCACCAAGTCAAATGCAGCTCTCTCCAGGAAAGAAAAGCTGTGTCCAAATTTATGTTTGCTGATGTGATTTCTTTTATTTGTGGAGGCTTGTGGGAGAACGGCGGGGTTTATAGCGAGTGAGTTATACCAATATGCTAAAAGAGTCGTCACAGCACTGAAATTAGTCCGACCGCTGTATATGATGCACTTTCTGCAGGAGTCGGTCCCATGTCAGAGTGGCTCGGTGGCCCCTTTGTCTGTCTGCGAATGTGACCGTTGCACTCTGCTGCTGTCGAATCAATAAGCAACTACTTGTTGACACTTGTTAAAAGTTGCATCCAATTGCAACTATCTCAACTGAATTTCTGCAACACGTGCTTATCTGTCGTCTTCCGTGGCACAGCGTCCTGACGCATCCGTTTCTCCAGCTTGCCAAATGAAGAAAAATGTTCTGAAACCCACACAAACAAGAAAATTTGTGTGTCTTGATTTCATTTCCAGCCCTTCATGTCACTGACCATGAGGATGGATTTCTAAAAAAAGGAGACGTTAAGACTGATGTAAGAGGAATCAAGAAGCAGGGGAAAAGGTGAAGGTAGGCTCAAACAAAAACCCTAGAAAATCCCACATACCTTAAAATACTCCATGAATGAATAAATGAATAAAGAAATGAATATCTGCGGCAAAGAGCTGACTCTGGATTAACAACAAAAAGTATTTTTTTCTGAGCATAAAACTGAAGCAGGAGACAAAACAGGGGCCGTTTTATTTCAAGTCAACACCATAAAAATGATGAAACTGCAGAATGGGTCATTGCAAAATATCAGACACAAAGTGGAGATGCTGTTTGGTTCAGCTTCGATAAAGAACACTTCCTCAAGAGAGTCACTGGAGCATCGCAGTCCTCCTTGGTGTCAGATGTAAGGATCAAATATGCTGACTTGAGTCCGTTGTTTTTAGAGCCAGATATAATTTATTTTAGACTCTGGATTATGTATAAATCTGTTCCCATTTCATAGTTATATGAAACACATCCGAATTAAAAAATAAAGAGTTCACAAATAATAAAAAAAAAAAAACAGCTGATATCCATCTGACCTATCTATTTATCTATTTATAATTAACAATATTTACAATAATTAGGTTTACTTCTGTGGTCACCCTGAATCCACTATTAAGCCAAAACGATTCATTCTCCTGCATTCACTTCCTTGGACTGCGTTGCAACCAGGTACAAAAACTGGCTAACAATGCTGTTCATAATTATAAAGGCTTAATGTCAGTAACTGAGTTAAGTGTGACTGAGTATGAATATTGCAAAATACAACCATTATTGTATTGTTCTTTTTAACATTTGCCTTTTTAGTTTGTTTCTTAGAGAGAGCCAGTTCAGTGTTTCTAACACTTTGAAGCACTTAGCCATGCACAGCTCGCAGACTCTGATTAGTTGCTAATGGGACTTTAATAAAAAAGAAAATCTGAAAATACATTTTTCTGTGTGCGTACGTGAGCGTGTGTGTGTTTGTGTGTGCAGTTTGTGAGTAAGCAAAACCATACCTATCAATAAATTACATTTCTTTCCAAAATGGTGTGAAATAGATAGATAGATAGATAGATAGATAGATAGATAGATAGATAGATAGATAGATAGATAGATAGATAGATAGATAGATAGATAGATAGATAGATAGATAGATAGATAGATAGATAGATAGATAGATAGATAGATAGATAGATAGATAGATAGATAGATAGATAGATAGATAGATGACTCCATGATTGTATTAGAAGTTTACGAAAAGGTTTCACTGTCACACGGGTGACGTCGTCACTGCTCAGCTGTTGCCTCTAGTTTCCCCCATCCAGCATGTCGGCTCCGAACATGATGAAACCAGCCGAGTGCAGAAGAGTGTTTCACGCTGGCAGGGTGCCAGAGATAACACCGTGGAGCCAGATCAGACGCCTGCACTGTTGCCGTATCTCCAAAGAAAAGTCAAACACCCCCCGCACGTCTGTAAAGAGACAGCCAGCCAAGCTGATAACAGCTGAGAGCTTAACGCAGCTGCAAATTTTAAGGTAAAATTGTAAAATAAAAAAAAACACCTGTGACTGCGGACATCTGACATGTGGAGGTATGGTCTGCCTTTCCTCACTCTGAGAGCCAAACAGCGCAAGGTCTGGGAAGTATTGCTTTACGCCGGCATTGATTTCACTCAGATTCTGTTTGTCTGTCAGTCCAGCATTTAAACCTCTGACCTGAGAGACCTGAATAATATGAGGATGGTAAAAGACTGCTGTACTTAAACTGTTAGTCAGTCTGCCCTGTGGCCTGTCACTGGGGATCTCCGTTTATAAGAATTTTGACCACCTTACTTTTAAACACATTCACAAAGATAAAGTTAACTAGCACGGAGAAAAAGATTTACTTTTGAAAAATGCAATCTTAAGAGTAAGTCGGGGGAAAGTAATATCTGTTATGCGGAGATGGTTCTAAAGTCAAGTACATTTGAGGAAATGTACACAAACAACTGAATCCAAAATGCAATATTTGGGACTTCTAGATGAAAGTATCACTTCAGGTCTATAATACATATTTTCTTACTGATTATATACCCGGCAATGCTGTGTTTTTAAGTGCCCCAGTTTATCGAACAGTCTTCTGCATACTTCACGTACTACAGCACAACACTCATTATCTTGAGTATGACAAGCAGAGACAAAAGGAGCAACTTGATTGTTCACCGAATCCAATATGAGCGCCGCATTTGACTTTGATAGTTTTTGCCGATGGATAAATGTAGGTGGGCGACAAGGTGGCGCAGATGATAGTGTTTCTCAGCAAGAAGGTTCCTGGTTTGATTCCAACCTTTCCAGTTGGCGTTTGCATGTTCTCAAAGACGTGTGAATGGTGGTGTGAATTTTTTTTTATCTCTATATGTGGCCCTGTGATCGACGGGTATAGATGAATGAATGAATGTGGCTTATAGCACCTCTTGTGGAGAGTTTCTGTACTGTACCGTAGAAAACTACCACTGAGGTGAACAAGAGTTAGTAAAGTAAATGTTTTCTTTACTCTTGCCGTGAATATTCATCATTCATTGGATAATTTTTTTTTTAGTGGAGTAAGACCTGCTTCAGAAACTTCAAATGTAGAGGAGAGAGAGCGATGAAAACACCATAAAGCTGTGAACTGTGAATGAGGATTGTAACGTCATCTATGAAATAATTTTGTGATAGTGCTTCCTGTTCTCCTCATGATTTTCCATATAGACAGACCTGTATGTTTCATGTGTTTATTTTTCTTTTCTGACACTCATGGGAGAGGTGACCCCACAGGAGTACATGGCTCTCACTGCCCTGAGCAATACTTACTGTTGACTGGGATGTTTGTGTTAACTGTTTGGATAAACATACACACCCGGGGAGGAAGGTTGGTGTCCGGGACCTTGCAAAGTACTTAAGCCAACTACCACAACTCTCTCAGTACTGCCTTCAAGATTGCTATTTACATGCTTACATGAAGTACAGGGATAACATAATGTTGCTGAGCCAAACTGGGGAAAACAGCCGGGACCACTGTTGTACAGCCTCGGGGTAGTTTATCAAACAGCAGCATGAATCCCCAGGTCACAGATAACAATACTGTCATGCCCAGCTTCCGTGTTTACGCCATCAGGGGCAAGTTTTCTGATCCCACTGGGCAGTACATTCAGCTTCTCCTGCTGTCTGACTTAGATTCACCCTTTCATCATCTTTTTGTTTCCACAAGTGTCGATTAGTTACTTGATGGATGTTTATTTGGTTTATTTACTTTTTCAGGTTCCCACAGTTGTTCTGTTTTGATTTCTTAAACTGCTAATTAAAAGAAAGATCAAATGAACAAACTGAATTTAATGTACAACAATCAACACCTGATGATTCTTCTATTTTCATAAAGCATTAGTACGTCATCATCATGTCTACATTTTCAAACCCTTTCAAACTTACAATACTTGAAAAGTGAAAATCCATATGAATTGGTGTTTGATTGTCTATTAAAATACTTTAACTGAACTCTAAGGCGTGATAACATATAAGTAGGAAAGTCAGTGAGCTGCAGAGCAGTTTATTTTAGTGTTACGCATTTAATTTAATCATCCCTAATGTCCTATTTCTCACACATAAAATATAAATGCAAGTGTAAGCATTGCTATATTGATGAAAAATGAACAACCTTTTCCATCTGGATGATAAGATATCATTAATAGTTTGCAAAAAATTCTTCTTCCCCATCCATTCCTTTACACCGGAAATACAATTTGTTGACAATGTGCAGATTAGATTTTTGAGTCCCCGGTCTTTTGTGGAGCTGTTGTGGACGATAAATACGACCAGCAACACCAGATGTGCCTGGATAAAGTATTCCAGTAAATGTCTGAGATGAAGATAAAGAGTGAGATGAAGAGGGACAGAGCAGCAACCAGACCAACAGTAATCGGCCCTGTTAGCACATGAAGCGTATCTCCAGTTTTGCCCAGGCAGGAATGTAACTCACGTTTCAGCGTCTCTGCTCCGTCTCATCCGCTCCAGCAGTGTGAGAAGCAGGCGCTGAATGGAAAACCGGCTCTGGAGGAGACAGTGCCATTATACCTTAAGTCAATTTATTATTCAAGAAAGAGTTAAAATGCTAAATGCTCTGTGTGGAAAAGAACATAGGGAGGTTGGAACCATTACCCTTACACTCGCGTCTTTGTGGAAAAAGGAAGGCCACTTCACTGCTGTCTTAAGTCCTCAAAAGCAATGTTTTTTTGTTTTTATGTTTTTTGGTTTGTTTGTTTTTGCCAATAATTAGCAGTATCATCGGTCTGAATAGATTCTCTTCCAAACTGACCAACGCAATGGTTGCAAGCTAAATCACATTAGTCTTCATTTTCTTCCTCCAACAATGATAATGGCGATAATGATGACAATGATGACGATGATGATGATGCTCGATGATAGGTATAATGGTAGTTGGCAGATCAGTTTATAGGTCCATTACCACCACCTACTGGTTCTCTTTTCTCTGCGTATCCCTGCAAGTGCATTTCCTGTGGGTTAACGGAATGATTTAAGAACGCTAAATATTCAGTCTCCAGGCAGTTTGGCTCTCTGGGCGACTTAGGATTTAATAATATGGCAGCTCAATGGAGGGAGATCCACTCCCAAGGTGGGTTTTTAAATTGGGCTAATTGTGAGAATATGAAACTACACAATACTTCTTTTGAGGGGATTATGTACTAATTTAAAAAGCAAAAAAGACAGACAGAGAGTAAGGGAAGGAGAAAGAGAGCGAGAGTGGGCGAGAGAGAGTCGGAGAAAAAAAAAAGGGACAGAGACATCAACAGTCAAGAATATGATTTCTCCTTTTTTCCAAATCGCAAGGTGAATTAATACAAAATGTGCCATGAAAAGAAAGATATGAAGCTAGAGACTCTTTATCATCAAATAGAATGCCATCCCTATATATAACTTCTTACTGGTTTATGACTGCAAATACAATTCTAATTGGTTTAGTGTTTACCCAGTAAGATGGTTTAATCCCATTCATTTATTAGCTACTGTGTAGCGCTTATCGTGCACACAGGGTGACCTGGGTGCTGGAGTCCAACCCAACTGTTCACCCTGGACCAGCAGTTGCTAGTCAATCACAGCGCCACACGTAGAGACGAACAATCGTCACGCACTTGTTCAAACATCTGAGCAATTTACGATCTCCAACTAACCTAGTCAATGTTTTCGAACTGTGAGGGGAAACCTGAGCGAATCCACGTTGACACAGGGAACACAAAGTGACACAGAAAGGCTCCCTGTTGTAAAAGAACCAGGGACTCTCTTGATACGCGCTAACCCCTGCGCTACCATTC
Organism: Fistularia commersonii; assembly: GCF_037954325.1. NCBI lineage: Eukaryota > Metazoa > Chordata > Actinopteri > Syngnathiformes > Fistulariidae > Fistularia > Fistularia commersonii. Next base: position 5,938,421 of record NC_141311.1, read on the forward strand.
CGCGCATAATCAACTCTAATTACACCAATCGGAGAGAGCCGGAAGAGAAATTTTGACGAATAACTGAAGTACATAACCTAACATAGGACACTTGGCTCGGTCTTCTCAATTTCAATATACACTTTCATTTTTATTTCTTTTTTCAGTGGTCAAACTTAGTATTGCCCTGATGGACTGCTCTTGTGGTGCTGATACAAGAGGCTAAATCAATCTTTACACCTTACCGACCTTGTTGTATTCAATAGTCCTGCAACAACCAAGCACGCCTGCAAATTTGGCATGATATATTGAGCCCTTCTCTATGACTATTTTATAGGTATGCGCAGTTCTTAATTATGCAGTAAAATCTGTTTACTGCTGCACTGTAATGAATGACTTGCTGTTTCTAAAATCATGATTATACAAGTGTGATTTCAATTGGTCTTTGCTGCCTTTTGCTTTGCTGATACTTCATTTGTATGCAGCCACTTCATTTGCTTGCCCCTAGGAGAGCAGAGGTCCATATAATGGTTATTCCAAGAGCCCTGCTTTGAATATTTCAAAGGGATGCATCACAACTCAAAGAAAATTTAGATCGGTACAGATGGATTAATCCATGCTTTGGTATTTCACAAAGAACAACTGAATTAAGTTCAAAGGGGGGGAACATGTAAGCCTAACACACAGGGGGGAAGCTGTATTATCTACAGCCACTCTTGAGTTACAGTCTATATTTCAGATATTGACATTTTTCATAGACTTCCTTGTATTGATCTGTGGAAAATGTAGGGACTTTAATTGAAGAGAGGACTCATAATAAAAAAGAAAAGGCGGTTTGTCTCTCAGTCCAGTTCACCCTGCTGTGGCAGATACATGGGCGAGAAAAACGAGGGCTAAAAATAAAAAAAGGACATGTCTTCCTATCATCCGTCGACATTCACTTCACAGCTTAACTGAGATGCTATGGTTAATTATGTATGTAATATTATGTCAAAAGAATCGTTGATTAGATATATGATCTGACTTTTCCTTGTCATCATGGCAGGATAAATAGCTTTTTGTATGTCTGCTTGCCGTGTGTGGAAGGCTAATCTATGGAGTACACGATCGGGCTGAACTCAGCCTTTTAGTAATCTGAACTCAAAGTACATTGTGGTGCCTGGATTCTAGCAGTGTTAATACCTCACAAATATCTGGTATGAATTAATATTTTATAGAACTACATTTGTTATTGAGTTATCAGAAGATTTTCAGAAAATTTACTGTAAACTGAGCATTCATCCTCTCCAAGTCCTGCCAGAGCATGTTAAAATCTTTGTTGTTGGTATTTGTTGACATAGTGTCACAAGAATCTATAAAGTTGATACCGCAAATTCAGAGTAATTGTGATGAAAAACATCTATCACGGTCAAGAATTTCATGGCCCTGAACATGTGTATAATTATTTATTCGTGTACAATTCTGATTGTGTCTTTAGATATCTATTTCACTAAGATTTGGGGGTTTCGTTTTTCATAATGTAGTACATAATGTCACCTCGTCGATACTAAACTTCGAGACCTTAACATTGACTTACACCACATGTCTTCCCATCGTAAATGTATTCCTTATCAGGTTTAACATTTCTTTGCTGATGTTGTTTCAAAGGATACGACAGCTCTGGAACTTATGAGGTGTCTGAACAAGACAGTGGTGTACCTTAGGTGGGGAGCCAGATTTTGTACTCCACACACGTCATACTGGAGCACAACAAGGCTGCCGAGCCTGAATGCTTAATTTGCGGCCAGTGGGATGCTTTATCCAGAGATATAAACAAGTGCAGGCCCTATTGCATGCACAGTCACGTGGGCAGAGCATGGGCTGAATGGTTAAACAGTATATGGAGCCTCCTTGTTAACCCCCAGAGCCAGATTCCAAGCCTTCATTCAAGAAAGACTCCAGACCTTGAAATTCAAGTTGTGTATAGCAATTGAAATCGTAACTCCAAGGATGTTCGCAGAGTTACGCATCAATTTTTTTTTCATTATCTTTAACGCCAACCATCACAGCAATAATACTGAGTGAATTCAAATGGCCCAATAGTTTTTGAGATGTGGTTTTCCTATCAACCCAAAGTTAGAGTGATAGCCTGCTACCAAAATTTAGACAAAAGTTTCTTGGCTGATTTCATCTCAGTAGCTGTACTTGCTTCAATTCTATGAGGACATTTCACCTCTCATCCAAAGAGGCTTCGTCAGTTTTCAGCTGTAGAGGCCTCTTGGATGAGCATTCAGTTAATACCATGACCTGGATCACATCACACACACATTGCTGCTATTGATTTTTTTTTGTACCCTTCAGTGTTCAGAAGTCTTGTTTTTAGCAATCCATCTCATCTGACTCATCTACAATTGCAACTTTTGTGTATGTATACATACACATATACACACATATATGCCTTTCTATAAATCTCTCTATATTCATTTATGTATATTATGAAGCACAGTATTCCCACTTCCTTGATCTGTTAAGTCATGTCCATTCATCTCCAAATAATTTGGGCTGCATACAATTAGCTTTGAGATACATAGTTCATAGAAAGCTAAGTAAATTTAAAGCTGTGTGGAATAAAATTGCAAATGCATTCCCTGTGTTGTAATTTTTTACAGAATGTTGGCTACATGGAGACTGTTCTTAAAACAAGGAAGAATATCAATGTAATAAGTCTTTTCTGTGTCTCACTGGGCCAGTGCTTCATGTCAGCGGTGGAGCTTGCCAGCTTCCAAACCAATCAAAGCCTACCCTCTAATTTTACTATTCGGCATGCCTTGGACAAGACAGGGAAGAACAAGTTGGTGAAATTAGCTGGTATTAACTTTGACTGGAACGTTCACCAACATGTCCCCTGGGCAAAGGGTTGGATACCACTGGCTAAAGGAGAAAAAAATCATGGCAGCAAATCCCAGTCATCTGAATCAAGTCTGTGTACAACGGCTGGGCTAAATGTTCATTTTGGCATGTTAAAATAATTTATTGGCTCACTGTTTATGCCCGGATGGTTCTGCTTTTTCATTTTCACACAGCATTCTACATTTGTGCGTGACCAAGCAGCGTGCAACTGCAAACTGCCACCACAATCCACAATGATACAATAAGATATTCCATGTAGAAATTGACTGGGAGAGAAGAAGGGTCCTTTTGAAGACCAGAATTTGGCCTTGCCATCCATATTCAAGTGTGTATTTTTCAGATGGCTGCCCATTATGTATGACTCAAAACTAGGGATCAACAGCAGGATATTGTTTTACATGCATCTTAAGGAGCCAGTGTACTGATTGCCATGCCAGCACCACCCCTTTCTGTCCTTCATCAGGGATTTTCTCCCTTTCTGTCCTTCATCAGGGGATTTGCCTTTGATACTTGCATCTCCTTTTTGGTCCTCTTTTTTTCTCCTGGTTGTCTCTGTGTTCCTTTTTCCACGATGATAATTTATGTTCTTCCTCTACATGCAATATAATAACTTCATGAGATAAGTCTTTAGCAAAATTCGAAATTGCTGTGTTTTTCCATTGTGCGCAGCAACATGATGGGCTCCCTGGGAGACATCCATGGAGATACAAAAGCTCAGTCTTAACTAATCAAAATGCAATGATTGAAAATACCATTCCATTCCTGCCAAAAAATCCAACAAATTCTGACACGCAAGCCATTTAATGCAATGCAGGGAAGTGAATGCATTTTAGCTATAAGTCATCTTTGGAATTTTTATTTTTCATTTACACAGTACATGTTTGAAGGTGGTAATCTTCAAATGTATTATCCTTGCTGACTGAAATGATTTATGGATTTGTGACAACTTATATAATTATTTTTATCAATAATGGCGGCAGTCAGTTATAGAGGTGCTCTTTCAAACCAGACCAAAACCGTTGCCAGAACTAACTTCTTCCAGCAATCAAAGAACATTCCAGCCCAGGAGGAGTAGCTGAACATTGACTAGATCAAAAGAGAGACCGCAGTTAGTAGTTTTAGTCAAAAAAAGAACTTCATGCTCTTGAATTTTGGTGACTTTGTGAAAAAGTAATGGTTCAGACAAAAAGTGAGAAAATGTGACTTTTGTCAATAAAATAGAAAATGTGAATTCAGTCTTTCTTTTTTTCAATTGCAGTAGAATGTGAAGCAGCATAACTAACATTATGAAAACCACCTCTCAGCTGCAGCGGAGTTCTAAGCCCTCAAGTCAAAAAAGCTTTCACCTGGCTAAAGCAGCCGTCTGCGCTCTGCCGTAGTGGCTTGTTTCACAGATGCAGCTGTCTGTGCACCCAATGCTCCCTTCAATGCAAATCAAAGGTCTTGTTTTTGGAACTACATACGTGCGAATGTGTGTGCATCTGTCAATATATATATAAACATTTATGTGAAGAAACTACACTATTCAGACATTCATGTAGCTAATTATTCTTTGTATATTTTCATGTTATATAAATATAAATGAAAGTGGTACCTACAACAAAATGCCCTTGATCAGCATGAGGTTGCTGGTGTCCATGTGAAGGAAAAGAGGACATGCCAAAACAGAATAATTTGTACGGAAAGCCATGCTGTATTCAGGTGCCCCGCTGTCTATAAAGAGCAACTAATTCATTACTGTCAGCCTTTAAATGCGGAGTCCTCATTGCTAATGTGAGGACACAATTGCAATGTTAGTACGCAGAGCTGCAACCAACCTTGTCAAAGCCAAACACTTGCTGTGAATCGTCAGCATAATTTCTGGCTCAGGATTTTGTTTTGTGATAAGCAGTCTAATGGACTGTATTAAATTTATCAGAGGAAAACATTACGTGATAATTCTTCAAATTAACTTTGTAATTTCAGATAGAAGGCACAAATCATTAAATGTTTTAAAGTGTAACCCTCTGCACTTGATATCAACAACCACAAGCAAATATTCAGGTTTGTTTTTATTTAGTATTCGTCTCTGCTTTACAAACATTCCACGGTGCAATGACCAACAGTTGGACTAACAGACACAAATTTTCTTTGTTGACAATGCTATCTGCTCAATTGAAAACATCTAAGGGTATATGATATGGGATTTTTAAGTATTTATTTATCAATTCATTCCATTATTTTAATGTTTTTATTTTATTTTATTTTTCAATTTAATCATGCCCATTGAGTGAGAAGCTCAAAATCTAATATCAGAGGCAGTTGTTCTCCTGAGGTCCCCTGATATTAACCCTGGCCAGACATGCATGTAAAATAACTGTTTACATTATAGTTTGACAACAGTCTGCTGACATCTCCTTTTTCCCACATGACTGAATGAAATAACCCCCTGTCAGAAATGTTTTTCAATACATGCCTGACATGCTTTTCTCTGCAGTTAGTCAAGGTCACCAAGATGCAATTTTAATGGCATCTACAATCATTGGCAGTTGGTACAGTTTTCTGGCATTGTTTTATCATGGGATAGAGAAATGTACTGCTGTGCTTGAGTCTAACCGAGGCGTGCACCACTTATTCAACTATTGTAAAAGAATAAGGGAAAGCATCCAACTCTGTGAGTTTTCAGTCAACGTGTATTAGATTTATCACTTCCTTGTCCCTACACCTTGTTGTTGCCTCCAGAGTACAACTACACTGGTATGGGGGAGGCCAAAGCTGTGACTATGACATCTTTCCTGGTGCATTATCTTCACACTCGATCTCCTCCGAGTAGACGGAGTGCACAGAGGAAGTGCTTCCGCCGGTTAAGTCCGTACATGTAACTAGACATTGCTTTTAGGAGTTGGCTGTTAACAGGGTTGACAATGCTCTTTTATAGCCTTCAGAGTGAATATTCCCTGAGTCTCCCACAGCAGAGGCCATGACATTACAGCTGATAGCTCCATTATTCAGAACAGGACTTTTATGTTATATTTTCCCTGCACTTAATGGCTGTCAGGATTCTTTTTTTTTTTTTGTAATCTTCAATGTACATACTTTCACAAGGACATTTTCGGTTATGACACAATGGCTTGTGTATCATCTGTTTCGTTTTTGTATGCAGATATCCATTATCAAGTCACGCAGATTTCCCACCTGAGTACATATTACATCCGACCTTGGATATTTATCCACCACTCACCATAAAAGAAAAGGCGTGTGTATGCATATGGTCAGAGGTTGATTGCTTCTGGTTTCATTATCTTGACTTTACTGTACTATAAGCAGTGATAAATTTCTCAAGCTTGTCACTAAAATCCATGTTCTTATGCTGACTAACCTAAGTGTCTCAAGCCAAGTAATGAAATATGATAATATCAGAAGAGTGAAAAAAATTGTGTATTTTCTATTATGTCAGTGGATCATAATAATGAGGTTTCACGGCCATAATCAGATGTCACTTAAGTGTGTATTACCCCCAACATAACATGGTGACACACAACACTACTGTCTGATGATGATATGTAAAACCAGTATGCAGTCGTATCAAACCAAAAGGCCACCATTGAAATCAGTAGTTATCCTGATTTATGCCACTCTCTGTTACACACGTTTGTGGCATGTTGAGGATTAATTGCTCTTTAGAAGATGACTTTAATTTAACAGACAGCGGCCGGTGGAAACCCAGGGGGGT